>NW_012285999.1:0-520745 GCF_000151885.1 Dipodomys ordii
TCAGTTTTCTGGTGGTTTATTGGAGATAGGTGTCTCACCTTCTCTCCTGCCCGGGCTTGCTTGCAACCGTGTTCCTCAGATTTCCGGCTCCTGAGTAGATAGGATTACAGCTGTGAGCCACCAGTGCCTGGCTCTATCTTACTCTTTGCATCCTGAGTTCCTAAACACTTGTGACCTCTCTCAGAATTAAAAGGAAAAAATGTCACCTGTTATTTTAGACAGAATGAGGCACTTTCAATATAGCTAGGATGCAGAGCAAAGCTTCTTGGGAAAGCTGGGTGCTGTGAATTTCTCTCTGGAGGGGTGTCTCTTCCTTGGGGAAGGTGTAGAGCCCTCCTTCCCGGAGGGCCTTAAGACTGTTCTAGGGTCCCCATATTCTGAGTACTCTATCTTATCGTTTGTACCTGCGCTCTCTAACACTGGTCACTTCTTCCAGAATTGGAAGAACAAAGTTTGGACGGTTTACTGTGGATAGTGCAAGGGTCATTAAGCCCTGCTAAGATTCAGAGCACAGTTGACTCGGACAGATCATGCTTTCTATTTCTACTAAGTGGCTTGTCTTGCTTTCGGGAAAAGTTGAGAGCACTCAGAACTTGCAGACCTTAATACAATTTTCTTTATGTTCTCCAAATTCTGAGTACTCTCTCTTGTTGTTTGCATCCTGTGCTCCCAAACCCTCCACAGCTCTCTCAAATTTGAAAGTAAAACGGATTGTCCACGGGATGGTGACCAAGAGGTGCTTTGACTCATGTCAGGGTGCGCACAGGGGCTGCTAGTAACCGACTGATGTTGTCTATTTCTTTTCGGGGGTTGGTCTTTTCTTGGTCGACGGTATAGAGCATTCAGAACCTTGGCGCCATGAAACAATTTTGTTTTAAGTTCCCCAAATTCTCAGTGCTCTATCTTGGCGTTTTCATCCTGAGCATCCTAACACTGGTCAGCCCACCCTGAACTGCAAGGGAAAAATTCTGACTTGTTACTGTGGACAGTAAGGGGCTTGAAGCCCTGCTAGGCTGCAGACCGTTGTCGCCTGTGATAGAACCATGCTGTCTATTTCTCTTTCGTGGCTTGTATCTCCTTTGAGGAATTGTAGAGCCTTGTTTACCTCACCAAAGGTCTGAGTGCTCTATGTTGGCGTTTACAACCTGAGATCTCAAAGAAACTGAGATCTCAAAGACTTTTCAAACCTCCTAGTGGTAAGGAGAAAAACGGAAGATTGTAGACAGGATGAGACACTTTCTGTCTTGCTATGACGCAGAGCAGAGCTTATCGGAAGAGTGTCACTATATGGGGAAGGATTAAACTTCTATGGGGAAGGATTAAACCCTCATAAAGTCCCCATGTTCTGAGTGCTCCATCTTTTCTTGTTTTTAAATTTATTTATTTGTTCATTTATTTTTTTAGATAACAATGTACAGAGGGGTTACAATTACATGTGCAAGATAATGAGTACATTTTTATAAAGTATTGTAACGTCGTCTTTGTTTCCCATTCCCACCTTTTCCCATCCTCCTCCTTTCCTCCCCCACAGTCCTCCCCTCTCCCATACCCCCACCACTCACAAACCAATGTTGTAAAGTTCGTTTTGGACATAACGAATTGTCCATCGTATTTTGGCTATGGGTCCACCTGTATCCCTATTGAAACGAATTTTTTCCCCCTTCCCCTCCACAAATTATACCGACATGAAATACAGTGAAACAGTTGTTATAAAATGGTGGAGAGACTTACAAATAAAAAATAAATGATCTTATGAATGTGTCATAAACAATCGCTTGAAAACTAAAAAAAACTTTCGAATACATATATTAGGGTTCAGTTCATTAACATCACCTTATCTGACTTTCTCTGCTTTACTCAAACTTTCGTTTGCATGCTGAACTCGCTAACACTGGTCAGTTCTCCCAGAATTGGAAGACAAAATTGGACTGGTTCCTGTGGATGGACAGTATAAGTGGCTTTCAGCCAAGCTATTATGCAGACCGGAGAACCTGGGTTAGAAAGATGCAGTCTACTTGTATTTAGAGGCTTACCTCTCCTTTGAGGAAGATGTAGATCATTGAGAATTTGAGCCCTGAAAACAATTTTGTTTTAAGGCGCCGAATTTCTGTGTTGCTCTATCTAGTCGTTTGCATCCTGTGCTCTCAAACACTTTTCAGCTCTCCCAGAATTGCAAGGAATATAATTGGACCTGTTATTGTTGACAGTATGTGGAACAGGATGTAGATTAGGGTTTAGTGAGAAAGGTCGCGCTGTCCATATATCTTTGGAGGCTTGTCTCTCCATTGGGGAAGGAGTAGAGCATCCTCACTTTGGGACCTTAAAACTGTTTTAAGGTCACCAATTTCGGAGTGCTCTCTAATGTTGTTTGCATCCTGAGCTGACTAACACAGATCAGCTCTCCCAAAATTGGATGAAACAAATTGGACTGGGCTCTGTGGACAGTGTGAGTGGCATTAAGCCCTGATGGATGCAGACCAGAGTTGCCTGGGCGAGAAAAATGCAGTCTATTTCTATTTAGCGGCTTTTCTCTCCTTTGGGGAAGGTGTAGAGCACTCAAAACTTGGGAACCTTAAAACAATTGTTTTAAGGTTCCCAAATTTAGAGTGCTCTTTCTTGTTATTTGCATCCTGTGCTCCCAAAACCTCCTCAGCTCTCCCAAATATTTCAAAGAAATCTTTTGACGTATGGCTGATGACACAGAGAGGACCTGTGAACCAAGCCAGGATGCACATAGGAGCTACTAGAGACTGAAATATGTTGTCTATTTCTCTTTTGTGTCTTGTCTCTTCATTATGGAAGGTGGAGAGTATTCACAACTGAGGCGACAACAAACAGTTCTGTTTTAAGGTACCCAAGTTCTCAGGGCTCTATCTTGTCGTTTTCATCCTGAGCTCCCTAACACTGCTGAGCAATCCCAGAATTGCAAGGAAAAAATTGGCACTGGTTAATGGGGACAGTGTGAGGAGGTTGAAGCCCTGCTAGGATGCAGACCGAAGATGCCTGGGATAGACCGATGCTGTCTAACTCTCCTTACTGCCCTGTATTACCGTTGGGGAATATGTAGAGCATTTGGATCCTGGTCACCGTCAAACAATAATGTTTTAAATCCCCGAAGTTCTGAGTGCTCTGTATACTTTTGTTTTGTCTTGTTTTGTTTGTCGGTCGTGGGGCTTGAACTCTAGGCCTGGGCGTTGTCCCTCAGCTCTTCAAGTCAAGGCCAGCGCTCTGAGCTATAGCGCAACTTCCGGTTTTCTGGTGGTTTATTGGAGATAGGTGTCTCACCTTCTCTCCTGCCCGGGCTTGCTTGCAACCGTGTTCCTCAGATTTCCGGCTCCCGAGTAGATAGGATTAGAGCTGTGAGCCACCAGTGCCTGGCTTATCTTACTCTTTGCATCCTGAGTTCCTAAACACTTGTGACCTCTCTCAGAATTAAAAGAAAAAATTTCACCTGTTATTTTATACAGAATGAGGCACTTTCAATATAGCTAGGATGCAGAGCAAAGCTTCTTGGGAAAGCTGGGTGCTGTGAATTTCTCTCTGGAGGGGTGTCTCTTCCTTGGGGAAGGTGTAGAGCCCTCCTTCCCGGAGGGCCTTAAGACTGTTCTAGGGTCCCCATATTCTGAGTACTCTATCTTATCGTTTGTACCTGCGCTCTCTAACACTGGTCACTTCTTCCAGAATTGGAAGAACAAAGTTTGGACGGTTTACTGTGGATAGTGCAAGGGTCATTAAGCCCTGCTAAGATTCAGAGCACAGTTGACTCGGACAGATCATGCTTTCTATTTCTACTAAGTGGCTTGTCTCGCTTTCGGGAAAAGTTGAGAGCACTCAGAACTTGCAGACCTTAATACAATTTTCTTTATGTTCTCCAAGAGTACTCTCTCTTGTTGTTTGCATCCTGTGCTCCCAAACCCTCCACAGCTCTCTCAAATTTGAAAGTAATACGGATTGTCCACGGGATGGTGACACCAAGAGGTGCTTTGACTCATGTCAGGGTGCGCACAGGGGCTGCTAGTAACCGACTGATGTTGTCTATTTCTTTTCGGGGTTGGTCTTTTCTTTGTCGACGGCATAGAGCATTCAGAACCTTTTCCATGAAACAATTTTGTTTTCAGTTCCCCAAATTCTCAGTGCTCTATCTTGTCGTTTTCATCCTGAGCATCCTAACACTGGTCAGCCCACCCTGAACTGCAAGGGAAAATTCTGACTTGTTACTGTGGACAGTGTAAGGGGCTTGAAGCCCTGCTAGGCTGCAGACCGTTGTCGCCTGTGATAGAACCATGCTGTCTATTTCTCTTTCGTGGCTTGTATCTCCTTTGAGGAATTGTAGAGCCTTCAGAACTTGGGCAATATTGTTTACCTCACCAAAGGTCTGAGTGCTCTATGTTGGCGTTTACAACCTGAGATCTCAGTGGTAAGGAGACTCCCAGTGCTGTGATTGTAGACAGGATGAGACACTTTCTGTCTTGCTATTACGCAGACCAGAGCTTATCGGAAGATTGGTGCTGTCAATTTCTCTATAGAGGCGTGTCACTTCTATGGGGAAGGATTAAACCCTCATTGCTTGGGGGCCTTAAAACTGTTCTAAAGTCCCCATGTTCTGAGTGCTCCATCTTTTCTTGTTTTTAAATTTATTTATTTGTTCATTTATTTTTTTTAGAAAACAATGTAGGGGTTACAATTACATGTGCAAGATAATGAGTACATTTTTTATAAAGTATTGTAACGTCGTCTTTGTTTCCCATTCCCACCTTTACCATCCTCCTCCTTTCCTCCCCCACAGTCCTCCCCTCTCCCATACCCCCACCACTCACAAACCAATGCTGTAAAGTTCGTTTTGGACATAACGAATTGTCCATCGTATTTTGCTATGGGTCCACCTTTATCCCTATTGAAACCAATTGTTTTCCCCTATCCCCTCCACAAATTATACCGACATGAAATACAGTGAAACAGTTGTTATAAAATGGTGGAGAGACTTACAAAGTAAAAAAGAAATGATCTTATGAATGTGTCATAAACAATCGCTTGAAAACAAATAAAAAAAATTCGAATACATATATTAGGGTTCAGTTCATTAACATCACCTTATCTGACTTTCTCTGCTTTACTCAAACTTTCGTTTGCATGCTGAACTCGTAACACTGGTCAGTTCTCCCAGAATTGGAAGACAAAATTGGACTGGTTCCTGTGGATGGACAGTATAAGTGGTTTTCAGCCAAGCTATTATGCAGACCGGAGAAACCTGGGTTAGAAAGATGCAGTCTACTTGTATTTAGAGGCTTACCTCTCCTTTGAGGAAGATGTAGATCATTGAGAATTTGAGCCCTGAAAAACAATTTTGTTTTAAGGCGCCGAATTTCTGTGTTGCTCTATCTAGTCGTTTGCATCCTGTGCTCTCAAACACTTTTCAGCTCTCCCAGAATTGCAAGGAATATAATTGGACCTGTTATTGTTGACAGTATGTGGAACAGGATGTAGATTAGGGCTTAGTGAGAAAGG
The DNA here is from genome assembly GCF_000151885.1 of Dipodomys ordii. Lineage (NCBI taxonomy): Eukaryota > Metazoa > Chordata > Mammalia > Rodentia > Heteromyidae > Dipodomys > Dipodomys ordii. Next base: position 5,506 of record NW_012285999.1, read on the forward strand.
TCGGCGCTGTCCATATATCTTTGGAGGCTTGTCTCTCCATTGGGGAAGGAGTAGAGCATCCTCACTTTGGGACCTTAAAACTGTTTTAAGGTCACCAATTTCGGAGTGCTCTCTAATGTCGTTTGCATCCTGAGCTGACTAACACAGATCAGCTCTCCCAAAATTGGATGAAACAAATTGGACTGGGCTCTGTGGACAGTGTGAGTGGCATTAAGCCCTGATGGATGCAGACCAGAGTTGCCTGGGCAAGAAAAATGCAGTCTATTTCTATTTAGCGGCTTTTCTCTCCTTTGGGGAAGGTGTAGAGCACTCAGAACTTTTTTGAGTGCACTTTCTTGTTATTTGCATCCTGTGCTCCCAAAACCTCCTCAGCTCTCCCAAATGTGCTCCCAAAACCTCCTCAGCTCTCCCAAATATTTCAAAGAAATCTTTTGACCTATGGCTGATGATACAGAGAGGGACTAGAGACTGAAATATGCTGTCTATTTCTCTTTTGTGTCTTGTCTCTTCATTATGGAAGGTGGAGAGTATTCACAACTGAGGCGACAACAAACAGTTCTGTTTTAAGGGACCCAAGTTCTCAGGGCTCTATCTTGTCGTTTTCATCCTGAGCTCCCTAACACTGCTGAGCAATCCCAGAATGGCAAGGAAAAAATTGGCACTGGTTAATGGGGACAGTGTGAGGAGGTTGAAGCCCTGCTAGGATGCAGACCGAAGATGCCTGGGATAGACCGATGCTGTCTAACTCTCCTTACTGCCCTGTATTACCGTTGGGGAATATGTAGAGAATAATGTTTTAAATCCCCGAAGTTCTGAGTGCTCTGTATACTTTTGTTTTGTCTTGCTCTGTATACTTTTGTTTTGTCTTGTTTTGTTTTGTCGGTCGTGGCCCTCAGCTCTTCAAGTCAAGGCCAGCGCTCTACCTTGAGCTAAGCTATAGCGCAACTTCCAGTTTTCTGGTGGTTTCCGGTTTTGGTTTATTTATTGGAGATAGGTGTCTCACCTTCTCTCCTGCCCGGGCTTGCTTGCAACCGTGTTCCTCTTCTGGCTCCTGAGTAGATAGGATTACAGCTGTGAGAGCCACCAGTGCCTAGCTCTATCTTACTCTTTGTTCCTAAACACTTGTGACCTCTCTCAGAATTAAAAGAAAAAAATTTCACCTGTTATTGCAAAGCTTCTTGGGAAAGCTGGGTGCTGTGAATTTCTCTCTGGAGGAGTGTCTCTTCCTTGGGGAAGGTGTAGAGCCCTCCTTCCCGGAGGGCCTTAAGACTGTTCTAGGGTCCCCATATTGTGAGTACTCTATCTTATCGTTTGTACCTGCGCTCTCTAACACTGGTCACTTCTTCCAGAATTGGAAGAACAAAGTTTGGACGGTTTACTGTGGATAGTGCAAGGGTCATTAAGCCCTGCTAAGATTCGAGCACAGTTGACTCGGACAGATCATGCTTTCTATTTCTACTAAGTGGCTTGTCTTGCTTTCGGGAAAAGTTGAGAGCACTCAGAACTTGCAGACCTTAATACAATTTTCTTTATGTTCTCCAAATTCTGAGTACTCTCTCTTGTTGTTTGCATCCTGTGCTCCCAAACCCTCCAAGCTCTCTCAAATTTGAAAGTAAAACGGATTGTCCACGGGATGGTGACACCAAGAGGTGTTTGACTCATGTCAGGGTGCGCACAGGGGCTGCTAGTAACCGACTGATGTTGTCTATTTCTTTTCGGGGTTGGTCTTTTCTTGGTCGACGGTATAGAGCATTCAGAACCTTGGCGCCATGAAACAATTTTGTTTAAGTTCCCCAAATTCTCAGTGCTCTATCTTGTCGTTTTCATCCTGAGCATCCTAACACTGGTCCCAGCCTGAACTGCAAGTAAAAATTCTGACTTGTTACTGTGGACAGTGTAAGGGGCTTGAAGCCCTGCTAGGCTGCAGACCGTTGTCGCCTGTGATAGAACCATGCTGTCTATTTCTCTTTCGTGGCTTGTATCTCCTTTGAGGATTGTAGAGCCTTCAGAACTTGGGCAATATTGTTTACCTCACCAAAGGTCTGAGTGCTCTATGTTGGCGTTTACAACCTGAGATCTCAAAGATTTTCAACCCTCCCAGTGGTAAGGAGAAAAACAAAACCTGTGATTGTAGACAGGATGACACACTTTCTGTCTTGCTATTACGCAGACCAGAGCTTATCGGAAGATTGGTGCTGTCAATTTCTCTATAGAGGCGTGTCACTTCTATGGGGAAGGATTAAACCCTCATTGCTTGGGGGCCTTAAATCTGTTCTAAAGTCCCCATGTTCTGAGTGCTCCATCTTTTCTTGTTTTTAAATTTATTTATTTGTTCATTTATTTTTTTAGAAAACAATGTACAGAGGGGTTACAATTACATGTGCAAGATAATGAGTACATTTTTTATAAAGTATTGTAACGTCATCTTTGTTTCCCATTCCCACCTTTTCCCATCCTCCTTCTTTCCTCCCCCACAGGCCTCCCCTCTCCCATACCCCCACCACTCACAAACCAATGTTGTAAAGTTCGTTTTGGACATAACGAATTGTCCATCGTATTTTTGCTATGGGTCCACCTGTATCCCTATTGAAACGAATTGTTTTCCCACTTCCCCTCCACAAATTATACCGACATGAAATACAGTGAAACAGTTGTTATAAAATGGTGGAGAGACGTACAAAGTAAAAAAGAAATGATCTTATGAATGTGTCATAAACAATCGCTTGAAAACATATAAAAAAACTTTCGAATACATATATTAGGGTTCAGTTCATTAACATCACCTTATCTGACTTTCTCTGCTTTACTCAAACTTTCGTTTGCATGCTGAACTCGTTAACACTGGTCAGTTCTCCCAGAATTGGAAGACAAAATTGGACTGGTTCGTGTGGATGGACAGTATAAGTGGCTTTCAGCCAAGCTATTATGCAGACCGGAGAAACCTGGGTTAGAAAGATGCAGTCTACTTGTATTTAGAGGCTTATCTCTCCTTTGATGAAGATGTAGATCATTGAGAATTTGAGCCCTGAAAAACAATTTTGTTTTAAGGCGCCAAATTTCTGTCTTGCTCAATCTAGTCGTTTGCATCCTGTGCTTCCAAACGCTTTTCTGGTCTCCCAGAATTGCAAGGAATATAATTGGACCTGTTATTGTTCACAGCATATAGAACAGGATGTAGATTAGGGCTTAGTGAGAAAGGTCGGTGCTGTCCATATATCTTTGGAAGCTTGTCTCTCCATTGGGGAAGGAGTAGAGCATCCTCACTTTGGGACCTTAAAACTGATTTAAGGTCACCAATTTCGGAGTGCTCTCGAAGGTCGTTTGCATCCTGAGCTGACTAACACAGATCAGCTCTACCAAAATTGGATGAAACAAATTGGACTGGGCTCTGTGGACAGTGTGAGTGGCATTAAGCCCTGATGGATGCAGACCAGAGTTGCCTGGGTGAGAAAAATGCAGTCTATTTCTATTTAGCGGCTTTTCTCTCCTTTGGGGAAGGTGTAGAGCACTCAAAACTTGGGGACCTTAAAACAATTGTTTTAAAGTCCCCAAGTTTTGAGTGCTCTTTCTTGTTATTTGCATCCTGTGCTCCCAAAACCTCCTCAGCTCTCCCAAATATTTCAAAGAAATCTTTTGACCTATGGCTGATGATACAGTGAGAGCCTGTGAACCAAGCCAGGATGCACATAGGAGCTACTAGAGACTGAAATATGCTGTCTATTTCTCTTTTGTGTCTTGTCTCTTCATTATGGAAGGTGGAGAGTATTCACAACTGAGGCGACAACAAACAGTTCTGTTTTAAGGTACCCAAGTTCTCAGGGCTCTATCTTGTCGTTTTCATCCTGAGCTCCCTAACACTGCTGAGCAATCCCAGAATGGCAAGGAAAAAATTGGCACTGGCTAATGGGGACAGTGTGAGGAGGTTGAAGCCCTGCTAGGATGCAGACCGAAGATGCCTGGGATAGACCGATGATGTCTAACTCTCCTTACTGCCCAGTATTACTGTTGGGGAATATGTAGAGCATTTAGATCCTGGTCACCGTCCAACAATAATGTTTTAAATCCCCGAAGATCTGAGTCCTTTGTATACTTTTGTTATGTTTCTTGTTTTGTTTTGTCGGTCGTGGGGCTTGAACTCTAGGCCTGGGCGTTGTCCCTCAGCTCTTCAAGTCAAGGCCAGCGCTCTACCTTGAGCTATAGCGCCACTTCCGGTTTTCTCGTGGTTTATTGGAGATAGGTGTCTCACCTCTCTCCTGCCCGGGCTTGCTTGCAACCGTGTTCCTCAGATTTTCGGCTCCTGAGTAGATAGGATTACAGCCGTGAGCCACCAGTGCCTGGCTCTATCTTACTCTTTGCATCCTGAGTTCCTAAACACTTGTGACCTCTCTCAGAATTAAAAGAAAAAAATTTCACCTGTTATTTTAGACAGAATGAGGCACTTTCAATAGAGCTAGGATGCAGAGCAAAGCTTCTTGGGAAAGCTGGGTGCTGTGAATTTCTCTCTGGAGGGGTGTCTCTTCCTTGGGGAAGGTGTAGAGCCCTCCTTCCCGGAGGGCCTTAAGACTGTTCTAGGGTCCCCATATTCTGAGTACTCTATCTTATCGTTTTTACCTGCGCTCCCTAACACTGGTCACTTCTTCCAGAATTGGAAGAACAAAGTTTGGACTGTTTACTGTGGATAGTGCAAGAGTCATTAAGCCCTGCTAAGATTCAAAGCTCAGTTGACTCAGAGAGGTCATGCTTTCCATTTCTACTAAGTGGCTTGTCTTGCTTTCGGGAAAAGTTGAGAACACGCAGAACTTGTAGACCTTAATTCAATTTTCTTTATGTTCTCCATATTCTGAGTACTCTCTCTTGTTGTTTGCATCCTGTGCTCCCAAACCCTCCACAGCTCTCTCAAATTTGAAAGTAAAACGGATTGTCCACGGGATGGTGACACCAAGAGGTACTTTGACTCATGTCAGGGTGCACACAGGGGCTGCTAGTAACCGAATGATGTTGTCTATGTCTCTTCGGGGGTTGGTCTTTTCTTTGTCGACGGTATAGAGCATTCAGAACCTTGGCGCCATGAAACAATTTTGTTTTAAGTTCCCCAAATTCTCAGTGCTCTATCTGGTCGTTTTCATCCTGAGCATACTAACACTGGTCAGCCCACCCTGAACTGCAAGGAAAAAATTCTGACTTGTTACTGTGGGCAGTGTAAGGGGCTTGAAGCCCTGCTAGGCTGCAGACCGTTGTCGCCTGTGATAGAACCATGCTGTCTATTTCTCTTTAGTGGCTTGCATCTCCTTTGAGGAATTGTAGAGCCTTCAGAACTTGGGCAATATTGTTTACCTCACCAAAGGTCTGAGTGCTCTATGTTGGCGTTTACAACCTGAGATCTCAAATACTTTTCAACCCTCCCAGTGGTAAGGAGAAAAACGGAACCTGTGATTGTAGACAGGATGAGACACTTTCTGTCTTGTTATTATGCAGACCAGAGCTTATCGGAAGATTGGTGCTGTCAATTTCTCTGTAGAGGCGTGTCACTTCTATGGGGAAGCATTAAACCCTCATTGCTTGGGGGTCTTAAAACTGTTTTAAAGTCCCCACATTCTGAGTGCTCCATCTTTTCTTGTTTTTAAATTTATTTATTTCTTCATTTATTTTTTTAGACAACAAAAATAAAAAGCTATTCCATAGCTTTTATGTTTTTTTGTCAGAATGGTATTTACCAGGGACCTTGTGTTTTAACCAATCTAAGTCCATTTCAAATGAAAAAATCCAAAGAAATGAATGTCCTATCTGACTGTTTGTATATACACATGTGTATTAGCTAGGGGGAAAAAGCTCACATTTTATAGAAGTATTCAATTTTTTTATCTTCTTTACACTTTGATGTATATAAATTATTCTTCTTGTCTATGATCATGAGAAGCATTCCTGCTCCCCACACTTTGACACCTTGCTCTTTGCAAACCTTTGTCCAATGTTTTTATTAACTCAATTTAATAGAACCTTTTCATGGTGACTCCTCCATGCAAGGACAATACCACCTTCAGGCTCCACTGGGATTAAACTGTACTGATTCAATATGTCTGTTGGAACACATGAAAAGAGGAAGGAGGAAGGAGGGAGGGAGCAGCAGCTACACTAATCAGTCTTTTCCCTCTCAACAACAAGTACTGCAGTTGCTTAGGACAGTCAATCCAAGCCATTTGCAGAGAATTTCGGTGGTTGCTAAGGTAATATGTAGCTCGCTCAAAGCTTCTTAATAATATTAATCTAACTTTGATCATGTCAGAGGCTAGCAATCTTCAATTCAAAAATGTCTCTCCTCCTGACAGACATTCTGCATATTTTATAGATCTGATCAATATGTTATTAGTCAACAACCTGACGCTGGCTCATGAATTAATCCTTTTCTGTCAACCCAGCAGTTTATAGTCTACTGTAACCTCATTCCCTCATTGTAGATGTTACCTGGCTTAATCCAATTAAGATAAAATTAACTTTTCCCCCTCGTGGTACGCTCCTTCTATGTTAATTTAAATCTCCAAGGACAGCTACTCCAGGCAAATAATTTTATGCTTGACTTTTTATGTGCAAGATTAAAGTGGTATGGATATATGCATGGGAAGTCAATGAGCTGTCTCTCCATTTTCATCCTTCTTTAACAGTGCTGGAAAAATTCCATGTGAACGCAGAGGATTACTAAATGACAGTGATATATTTATTTAGGTTGTGAAAAGAACTCCGTTTCTGAATTTAGACAAGTTTGCTTTGTGGCCTAAAATGTGGTCTATTTAGAAAATGTTCCATGTGCTGCTGAGAAAAACGTGTATTCTGATGCTGCTGGGTGAAATGTTCGGTAGATGTCTGTTAAGTCTAGTTGATCTATGCAGCTGTTTAGATCTGCGGTTTCTCTGTTGAGTTTTTGCCGAGTTGATCTATCTCGTGGGGAGAGTGGTGTGTTAAAATCCCCAACAATTAATGTCTTTGGATCTATATGGGATTTGAGGGAAAGTAGTGTTTCTTTGATAAATTTGGGTGCTCCATTGTTTGGCGAATAGATATTTAGAATTGTAATATCCTCCTGAAGGAGAGATCCTTTGATTAGTATGTAGCGACCTTCTTTATCTCTTCTCACCAATTTTAATTTGAAGTCTATTTTATCTGATATTAGGATTGCAACTCCTGCCTGTTTATGGGGGCCGTTTGCTTGGAAGATTTTGTTCCAGCCTTTAACATTGAAAATGTGTTTGTTTTTACGGGCAAGATGTGACTCCTGCAGGCAGCAGACAGAAGGGTCTTGTTTTTTAATCCAACTAGACAGTCTATGTCGTTTAATTGGAGAGTTCAGTCCGTTAACGTTAAGGGATAGGACTGAGAGGTATTTGGGAGTTCCTGCCATGTTATCCACCTTCTTGGGGGCTGCAAAAACTGGGTTCTTCGTATGGTTCTTGGATTCTTAGTTTGGGTGCAGTTTCTTGGCTTTTATTGCGGTCTTGTTGGTTTTCTATGTGTAGGACATCTTTAAGAATCTTTTGTAGGGCTGGTTTGGTGGAGATGTATTGCTTCAATTTTTCTTTGCTATGGAAGGTTTTTATTTGGCCTTCAGTTATGAAGGAGAGTTTAGCTGGGTACAGTATTCTTGGTTGATAGTTGTTTGTTTTTAGGGCATGGCATACTTCATTCCAGGCTCTTCTTGCTTTGATTGTCTCTGCTGAGAAATCTGAGGTGATTCTGATTGGTTTCCCTTTATAGGTGATTACCCTTTTCTCCTTGACAGCTTTAAGGATCTTTTCCTTGGTCTGTGTTGATCCTGTGTGGATTATAATGTGTCGGTGGGAGGTCCTATTCTGGTCTGGTCTATTTGGGGTTCTAAAAGCTTCTTGTATCTGAATAGGCCTATCTTTTTGTATGATTGGGAAGTTCTCTGCTAGGATCCTGTTAAACAAATTTCCTAGACCATTAACTTCTGTTTCTAGGTGCTCCTCTACACCCATTATCCTTAGATTAGGCCTTCTGATGGTGTCTTCCAGGTGTTGGATAGATCTATCATATTTCTTGGACTTGTCTTGGATGGTTGTATGTTCTTTCTCTATAATATCTTGGCTGTCTTCAATCCCTGAGATTCGATCTTCTGCATGATCTAACCTGCTGTCAAGACTCTCTACTTTGTTTTTTATCTCTTTTCCTTCTAGTTGGTCATCTTTGATGGCTTCAAGTTCTTTGTTGAAGCTCTGTTTTAGGTCTTGTATGAATTTCTTTACTTCCTTTATTTGGTGTTCAGTATTTGTTCTCAAATCACTTAGTTGATTGGTTATGGTTTCTTTGGATTCCCATTCTTTCTGTTGGGTTCCATTCAGCATTCCCTTTGTGGTCTCCCTGTCTTCCTTCAGCTCTTAGTTAATGGATTCCATGAATGCCTTTAGTGATCTTTGTGTATTCTCTACCTGGTCTCTCAATTCCTGTATTACTCTTTGATTAGCTGCCTTCTCTTCGTGGGATTCCTGCAGTTCTCTTTGAGTGTTCTCAGCCTGCTCACGCCATTCTTCCCTTTCTCTTTGAGTATTCTCAAATTGTTCACGCAAATCCTGTATCAGTTTTTGAGAAGCTTCCTCACGCTTATGATATTCCTGTATAAGCTTTTGGGATGCCTCCTCTTTCTCCCTTTCATGCTCATACAGAGTCCTTTGGACGTTGTCAAACTTCTCATTTATCATGGTTGCCACCAGTGTTTGTAGAGCTATTTGGGAACTCTCCTCTGCTTCCTTCATTATCTGTTCTGAGCCCTGATTGTCAAGATTGGAAAGTGAGATATCCGGATTTGCCATTTTTCTTGTGTTTTTCCGGCTTACTCTGCCCATTTGAGATGAAAATAGCACCAGTTTTGTGCTAGAACACTATCTAAAGGAAACCATCAATCAAAGTTTGCTTTTGTACAGTTAATAGTCTACAGATACAATCTAGTTCAACAGATACATCTATTCAATGTCAAACAACTATATGTTAATGGGCTTCGAACCGCAGAGAAGAATTTGGAAGACCAGAAATTATAAGGGTTAGGGAGAGATGTGGGTAAAAAATAGGGATAGATTTGTGTGGGGGGGCACAGGGAGAGTTAACTATGTCCTAAACCCTATGCAGGAAATAGGTTGGGTAGGATGCAAGTAGAGAGAGAGAGAAAAAGAAGAAAGGGAAAGTGAAATGAAAAGAGACCAGAAAAAAATAGAAATATCAAAAAATAATATTATATGGGGATTAAAAGACCATCTATTTACAGACGTATGTGAGTATATTAAGATAAGGGAAGGGACATAGAAGAGATGTGAAAAACTTAAAAAAATGCTTAAAATATTATATAGGTATAAAGAGATAGTATTGCTATTAAGGAGTTTAAATCTCGGAGGTATTGAATTGGGTAATATATTTGTGGGTTAAGTGTGTACACAATGGGGGATAGGGTCTACTAGTTAACTGCGGGTTTATCTGAGGATGTGAAGGACAAGAGCTAAGTCACATAAAGAAGGTCAAAAAAAAGAATAGGTGAATAGGATAATAAAGGGAGGAAAAAAAGAGATCAGAAGTTCGGTAGAGCTAGACAAAAAAACAAAATGATAGTTAAGAAAGAAAGAAAAAGAGAGAGAAGACAAGAAAAGAAAGGAAACCGCACATTCACGTATTCCTAAAATAAAAATTATAAGAGGAAAAAAAGTTACTGGAAAACCATTATTTTTCAAAAAAGGCAAAAATTAAAGATTAATAAAATTTTTAGAAAAGGAAAAAAAATTATATATATAAAGTACCAAAAAAAAAGAAAGAAAAGAAAAAAAAAGTTCTTTGATTTTTTTTTCGGGGGGGAGGGGTGGGAAGAATCCTGTATCTCCCTTTAGTCTGTAGCCAGCCTCTTGTTGGAGTCTCTGGTCAGCTTGAGGTCCTGTGGCTTGATTGGTTTCTTAAGTCAGTTTGTTCGAACAGGCAGAAAAATGGTCTGCTTTACCCAAGATTTTGGGATCCCCCTCCCAGATTAGTTTAATGGGAGGCAGATCCTCTTTGAGAATCACAAAAGAGGGGGATGCAGTGGTGAGGCTAGGTTCTGGGTGGAGTTGAGGGCTTTCACCAATCAGTAGCTTTTCCCTGGGGCTGATTTGTTAAGACAAGAGAAAAAAAAAAACTCACAGAGCCCAGCCTGGAGCCGTTCTCCGGGTTTCTGTTTTTCCTTTGATTGTTGAGGCTGCTAGAGGGAGGGGCAGCCTCTGGCTCTGGTTACCCAGTGGGGAAAGCCACTCCAATGGCTGGTGCCTGAGCTGGGTGACTTTTCCCTGGATGGAGCTGAGTCTGGCAGGTCACTTCGCCATTAAGTTCTTGTGACCTGCTAAATGACTCGTTTTATTCCAAGGCCTGAGTTGGAGCTAGCAGCTCTGCCGAGCTTTGTCGGTATCCAAGATGGAGATCGCCGGTGCTGGGGGGGGGAGGGGTGGCCTTCCCTCCTCTGCTCCCTGAGAAGGAGTGAGGATGTCGGGCTTCTACTCACGCCGAGTCTTGGATCCTGGGTCGTCTTTGGTCTGCAAACTGCAGGATGAAGCTGTCTGCTCCTTGTCGGTTCTTGCTGGTGTTGAGTAGAATCCGCTCGCCCGCTGCGTCTGGCTCCTTCGTCCCGGACTCTCTGTGTGAACGCTCAGGTATAGCCTGGCTGCGGTCTCCACCGCGACCCTGCCGCCGCTGCCGCCGCCGGTGGCGGCTGGCTGGTTCTCAGATGTGTATTCTTGCCTTGGCTTTCTCTCACTTGTCTAACTCTCTGTCCTGTGATGGCACACTTGGTGTGTTTCTCTGGCTTAGGACTGTTCACTGGAACTCTAAAACTGCTTTCTATGCGAGAGCTTGTTCAGATTCCAGCTTCTCCTCCGCCATCTTGTCCCCTCCCCTCTCATCTCCATTTTTTCACTCTGCTCTGACACTCTTAATTCATATCTGTTTCCATAACATGTAACTCACCTTTAGATAGAGACAATGTGATTATATACCTTCTAGAGGCTACCTGACTTACTATCCTGAAATTAATTCTTTGTAAATTGAAAGGTGAATGCTATTTCTTTTAATACCTGCATTATTTTTCTCATTCTGTATATTATATTAGACCGAAAACAGTAGGCATTTTTTAAAAAAAAGTTCTGTGAAGGAACTAAGCACTAACATTATTAGGTTATTGATGTTAAATTTGTACTTAATCATTGTTGAACATCTCATTCATTGACTGCTTGTATGACCTCATACTGATATCAAGTTTTTGGAAAGCATGCCAGTATTCTGCTCAGTTACTTGGGTAGTGAGGTGTAACTGACTATGACTATCACAAGGTATTTTCATATGTTGGGCTCAGATGCATTCCACCATCTTTACCATTCTATGCTTTCAGAACGTGTCCTGGCCTACAGCTATCCACCTGGCCTCCAGCTATCCGAATGACCCACCGGGCTAGTCTGCAGTGCCTACCGACACAAGTGTTTTTCTTCACATGCTTCGTGAGCATTTTCTGTAGAGTTGAGGAGTGATTGCATCCATTTCTCAGAGGTCTTATGAAAAATTAAATAGTTTGCACAACATGGTGAAACATTATTGGAACAACCAAGGCTTAATATTATGAACATATAACATTATTTTTATTAAAACATAAGCACGTGTCTATTACACTATTAAGTTTACAAAGAAGATAAAAAGAGCATAAATAATCTGGTATCAAAAATATATGTATACTTTTTAGGAAAAAGGATATTCTATTTATTTCAACTGTGAGATATCTCAAATAGCTTCTAGAATCCTTTGAGGTTTTTGGAAAAGCATAACTTATATACCTGATTCTATATTTATTATAAGTACTTATTTTATTACTCAGATTAAGAGATATTGGAGAGAAAAGACTCATTAAAGTACAGTTTGAAAATCTGTCACTTGATGACCTAATTGAAGGGGACTATTTATAATAATGATGAAAAACTATACATATTAATCTATGCAATTGGATTCTGAGCTTTTAAACAAGCCAAGAAAGTATTTGTTTAATTTTAAATAGCATCATGTATTACAATTTCACAATTAAGTGATTAAGTGCATGAATATCTGAGCAGAATGCTTATTACACATTAACACTATAACAAGATAATATTATTGCTATAGTCATCTTTATCAATGTTACTTTCATTAGCAATAGTAAGAATAGCAATGACATTGGTATTCATCAGTTTAAAAATTCATATTTTAATAAATAGTTTTGAATATAGGGATCCTATTTGATTTTAAATTATGTGAAACCAACACAATAAGAAATGAAGTGAATAGTAAGGCCAATGGTAATCTTACGGTAATATGAAGGAGATTCTCTTGCAGACTTTTGTCCTGTTGATGTGTGTGTGTGTGTGTGTGTGTGTTCATTCTATAGGATACACATTCTATAATATATATACACCCACAATTCTATAGCCTATATATTTCCAAACATACATAATCTATCTATCTATCTATCTATCTATCTATCTATCTATCTATCTATCTATCTATCTACCTATCTATCTATCTATCTATCTCTCTAGGAATATTCTCAGATATACTATTTCCAAATGTTATTTTTAACAGTAAGAATAAATCTTCTCAGTTCAATAAAGATTATTTTTAACCTTTTATCTTTATGTTTATGTGTTCTTACCATTCTTACTGAGAATTGATATTTGAAACCTTTTTCTTTTTTAATTTTTATTTATATTTATTGTGAAAATAATCTACAGAGGGGTTACAATAACATGGGCAAGCTAATGAGTACATTTCTTATCAAGCATTGTAGCCTCCCCCTTTGTTTCCCCTTCCCATCCCTTCCCAGCCGTCCCCACCCTCCCACCCAACCCTCCCCCCCCCACCAAAGTTCTAAAGTTCATTTTCAACGTGACAACTTGGACTTACCATTGTTGCAATGGGTCCACGTGTATCCTTATTTAAACGACTTGTTTTTCCCCTTCCCCTCCACAAATTATACCGACTTCAAATACAGTGAAAGCAGGGGTTATACTGTGGGTGAGGGACATACAAAGCAACAAAGAAATAATCTTATAAATGCGTTAAAAACAAATGCATGAAAGAAGAAAAACATTTGAATTCATATCTTAGGGTTCATTTTCCTAACATCACCTTATCTGACCTTTTCTGCTTGACTCATACATATATTAGATGTTGCAAATAAGGGAAACCATGGGACCTATGTTACTTTGGGCTTGGCTTACTTCACTTAATATAATTTTTTCCAAGTCTTTTCATTTCCTAAAAAATGGGGCAATGTCATTCTTTCTGATGGAGGCATAGAATTACAAAATTATCAAAAATATTGAGATTTTACGGACATGTGTAGGCATGTCTCTAAAATATGCAGCAATAAACCCAACACACCATTTTTTAACCAGGTGCACATTCTTGTTCTTTTACATTAGGTAACATATGCGATCAACCCATACAACAAAAAGGAATGGATATAGAACATAAGGCATAATGCAGTATTCTAATTAATACAATATTTTGTAGAGCCACCAGATTTTTTAAGTTTACATTTTTCTTTTACTTTTCTTTTTTTGTAGGTGTGGGTTCATGTGTGTGTGTGTGTGTGTGTGTGTGTGTGTGTGTACAGTGACTTAAACTCAGAGCCTTGTGTTCTTTGCCTTTTTTTGCTCAGTCTGGCAATGTATCCATTGAATCACCTCTGCTTCTGGGGTTCTGCTATTTAGTTGGAAATAAAAGTGTCTTGGATTTATCTGCCTGAACTGGTTTTGCACCTCAGGTTTTAAAGCTCAGCCTGGTGAATATTTAGGAGTACAGAAATGAGCCACAGGCAGCTAGCTTTGAGCTTACTATATAAGCACTTACCTTAACAGATAACAATTTCTGATCTACAAATTATTAAGCAAACTAAGATGTTATTGCACTTTCTCTTTTAAATAGCATATCTAACTTTGAAACTTTGCTTTGAGTTATCCACAGTTTTTTTTTTTGTAATCACATCGTCTTCAGAGTATGAAAATATATTTCAATTCCTTCCATACTAGTTCATCCATATATATTAGGTGCTATTAGAAACTGGGCATTTTGTCAGATAAAGGACAATTTGCGCAAGTGCCATCTTGTGTTCCTTTTTTATTTAATCAAATAATCGTGGCTAAGTACTAGTCTAGGGTAACACATTCTGTGATTATTCATGATGTCTTTCATTCCACAGGTAACATTTGAAGTTACCATTGCAGTATCTAGGTGTAATTAATTTAGCATGGTAGTTGGCCCAGACATCAATTTCTGAGATTTTTTTTTGTTTTTTATTTGTGTAACTTGGGAAATTTTCAATAGGTTTGAATTAATTCTGCCATAATATTAGATGCCTAAATTTTAGTGAAACTTACATAACCTGAATGTAAGCACTGATGTATAATAATTTTTATATTGCTTTTTTAAAACAATAAGTTTTTCATTGTGAAAATAATGTACAAAGTGGTTACAATCAAATGAGCAAGGTAATGAATACATATCTTTCTTTCTTTCTTTTTTTAGGGTCCAGTCGTGGGGCCTGAACTCTGGGCCTGGGCACTGTCCCTAAGCTCTTCAGCTCAAAGCTAGTGCTCTAACACTTGAGCTAAGGTGCCACTTCCAGCTTTTTTTTTGCTTATGTCGTGCTAAGGAATCGAACTCAGGGCCTAAGATATTCAATGCGAGTGCTCTACCACTGAGCCACCTTCCCAGCCCATGAATATTTTTCTTATCCAGCATTGTTGCCTCCTCCTTTGTTTCCCCTTACCATCCCTTCCCTCCCATCTCCACAACTACATTTCCTCCTCCCCTCTTGCCTAAATTGTAAAGTTCGTTTTTCGACATAGCATCATGTACATCGCATTGTTGCAATGGGTCAATCTGTATCCTATTTAAACAATTTGTTTTTTCCCTTCCTTTTCCCAAATTATACCAACATCAAATAAGTGAAAAAGAGGTTATACTGTGGGGGAGGGACATACAAAGCAACAAAAAATTCACATGGTACCTTATAAATATGTTCGAAAAAATAGCAAGAAAGAAAAACAAAACTGTGTCCTTATCTTGGGGTTCATTTCACTTAACATCATGTTATCTGACCTTTTCTGCTTGTCTCAGACATATACTAGTTATTGCAAATAAGGAAATCCATGGGACCTATGTTTCTTTGCACCTGGCTTACTTCACATAATATAATTTTTTCCAAGTCTTTCCATTTCCCATAATTTTAAAGAAAGATAATATTAAAAGTGAACTCATAAAAACAGAATTTTCTCTGATTTTTAAATTCATCTGACAGTTGGCTAAATCAAATGACTTTATGAATCCAAAATGAGTAATAAATTAGTCAACTTTAAACTACCTTAAAATGCTTTTTTTACTTTTCATGATTCTCTGAAAACTCTTAGGAACATAAGTATTTGAGAACTTTTTCTAAAAATATCAAAAAATATTGAATTTTCATTTATACATGGCATAAGAGAATATTTATTCCATAAACAACAAATACTAAAAAAAGATTATATCATAAAATGACCATTGAAATTCATCAAATTGAACTTTTCTTACCAGTTGGACATTCTTTATACATCTCTTCTAAATTTACATGCATATCACATTCATCACAGTAACACAAACACTCACTAACTTGATATTTAATTGTTGTCTTCATTTTACATGGATTGTGTGTACATTTTCTTGATTGCTGTTATTGCTACTGTAGCAGTTTGAAAGGCAATCACTAAAGCTATTGTTGATGCTCAGACTCTCACATCAAGTATAAAAGGAAGTCTGTAAGATACTCAAAAGAAAAATTACTTGCCCTTTGATCATTTGGATTGCTAAGGTTGTAGTTCTTAGAATGATAAAAAAACAAAACAAAACACATAGTGATTAATATGTATGTCCTATACAATGTATTTCATTCTTAGAATACTTTCTGGATAAATTACAGGCAACAAGTTCATATTGGGTTTTATGGAAATAGTATTTGTTTTCTCATGATTCAGTTGACAGCTTTGAGGGCTGTGCTTATTCAATTTCTCATTCACAAACCAGTATTTTCTTATCTATCAACTCTGGTATCAAAGACATCAACTCCCTACAGGGCAAATGGACAGAGACTTTCAGTCTGCACAGCTCATCATGCAGAGAGACAAAAGAAAGACTAGCTTCCAACAACAGGTGAAGAAAGAGGACAAACATTCTTTTCCAGAAACTCCTCACATAATTCTCCTTTCTCTAATTGTATCACTTTGCTGCAGAAACTCTTGGTTGATTAGCCATAGTTTCCATGTATTAGTTAACTTAGCATCTGTTTTCTAGATTATTAAGGTATTAAGGAAAATGGAATTTTCATTCCTTACTTAGAAATTATCCTTCTAAAGTCAAATTTAAGTGAAATGTATGAAAATAAAGACATTTTCATACATCCATATTCTCCACATTGCTACCATATTGCTATCCACATTGCTACCATCCTTCCTTTCTGATTAATCCTTGAGAGTTTATGCACCCTCCGGACAATGGAGTACTCCCAAAAGGGAAGATGGAAAGTCTAGCATGCAGTTGACCAACCAGAAAATACAATAAAGCCTAGGATGATTATTAAGGAGATTTCTGGACAAGACTGTTAGAGCTATATGAAAAACCTCTTGTTTTAAATAAGTCATGAATCAATCATGTCCTAGATGAAACATATAAGCGGTTACATATGCATGAAGAAATACTAGTGGGTAATTAGCATATGGAATGATGCTAAAATTTATTTCTTACTAGACAATAAATTTAATGATGTGTACTCTGATTTGACCCATTTTGTTTCAGCTAATTCTGTATTTCCTTAGAGCTAAATAAGCTCAAAATCTCTTTTGTATCTAACATCCAGCAATTTTTTCCCTCTTATTAGTTAATTTAGTGTAAGACCAACGGTATCATATTTGATTGATTTGGGATGTCAATTTCTATCATTTTGACCAGATTATTCTCAGTACCCGAGGTGAAAAATTCTCTTGAAGTATATCTGGCATTTTCTTTACATGCCATTTTCAGTAAAGTGAATTTCAAGCTGTCACATCTGTGAATATGGACTTAAAACATTGCCCATGTTTTCCTAAGTCTCCTGTGGTTACAAGTAAAATACCAGGTGGGCACGGCTAGCATTAAAAAGGCCCACTTATGTTCTGTTTACTAATTTACATTTTGTCGATTTAAGCTGTCAAGTAATAGATATCATGTTGCAAAGAAGAATACATTTTAAAATAATTTTTAACTTGAATTCATTTAAGTCAATAATAAATACAATACAGAAATAATAGGTAGAGTGTGCATATGATGCTATGACTAAAATTACTTACCTACCAGCCACATTTTTTTGTGCATGTGTTTGCTGTTATTGAAGCTTGAAATCAGGGTCTGACCTCTGTCATTCAGATTTTGCTATTCAGGGTTGGTGCCACTAAAGTCACAGCTCCACTTCTGATTTTGAGTGGTGGATTGGAAATATGTCCTATAGATTTCCTTCCTGGATGGCTTTGAACCATGATCCTTAGAACTCAGCCTCCTGAGATACAAAGATTATGGAAGTGAGTCATCAGTACCTCACTACTTACCAGTCTTCTTATTAAGACATTAACCCTAATATGAATTATGTTTATTATAAAGCAATTATACTATGGAAAGTACACACACTAGACAGTAAAAAGACAGTATTTGTGATAGTGTTAGAATTAGATTAAGATTTTGATAGATATTCCTTTCTACATACTACTACAATATATTTGAATCATACTGGAATTTGAATTCTGAGCCTCCTGTTGTCAACCTGTTCTTTTCCTCCTGAACTATGCCTCTGGTCTCCAAAAAAATGAATATTTGAGCCAGATGTCTGCAACTCCCATTTATAGCCCTAGTCACTCAGGAGGATGAGAGTGGAGGAACGGTTTTTAAAAGTTGGCCAGGCAGGAAAGGCCATGAGGCTCTTTTTGTTTTTGTTTTTATTTTTGTTTTGGTTAATCATGGGGCTTGAACTTAGGGCCTGGGCTTTGTCTCTGAGATTTCTTACTAAATGTTAATACTCTACTATTTTGAACCACAGAGCAACTTCTGGTTTTCTAGTGGTTAATTGGAGATAATAATCTCAAGGACTCTCTTACCTGGGCTGTTATCTAACTGCCATTCTCATATCTCAGCCTCTTGAGTAGCTAGAATTACAAGAGTGAGCCACCAGTACACAAAAAGAAAAAAAGTAGAGCTATGGGTACCCTTGAAAGAGAAAAGCACAGGGACAATACCCAGATCCTGAGCTCAGTTTCCAGGACTGGCACATATATATTTATATATTTGTTGGGATGAAATTTAAAATTTTATCGATGCTAAGCAACCACTCTAATTTTGCCTGCTTTTCCAGGTGAAATTATGTATTTTATATCAAAGTATATCTTGAGTTATTTATTCAATGGTCCACATTTCTAATCTTTGATATTTGC
The DNA here is from genome assembly GCF_000151885.1 of Dipodomys ordii. NCBI lineage: Eukaryota > Metazoa > Chordata > Mammalia > Rodentia > Heteromyidae > Dipodomys > Dipodomys ordii. The sequence goes on from NW_012285999.1 coordinate 24,030, forward strand.
TTGTGAAAAATCATGTAATTAGTGGTTTCTACAAGTGTTTCATTGCCTTTATTATATATTCAGCCCTAAGGCAGGTTGTATGTTCAATATCAGTCAAAGATTAGGAGGGGAATGACATTATTTGTATTATTTGAAGTTCTTCCTAGTAGAATATATACACACACATGCAGAGCAAAGGTCAGAGGGAGACAGAGACCAGACAGACAGACAGGCAGTCAGGCAGGCAGGTAGGAGAGAGAGAAGAGGACGCAGGGGAGGGGTAGGGAGGGGACAGAAGAGGAGAGGAGAGACAAAAACAGACTGACAGAAAGACATTAGGGGCAGAGATAGAGACAGAAGACATTACTATTACAAGAATGTAGGCAATTCGTAGGATTTACTAGGATGCAGAGACAAACATGACATGGGGTAAGCAGTAACATAAACATAACTAAAGGTCCAGAGAGGACATAGGTAGAAGTAGGAATGATTTAAAACTAAGCAGGCCAAGAAATTTGTGGCGCCTGTTACATGAATTTCAGTTAGGCAAAGGACCTTTAAATATTATATAGAGATTACAACTCTATACAACTTTTGTCTTTTAAAAGTAGATACGAGATCAACCATAATACTTTAGACAAAAGGGCTAGATTTTAGGGCATTTATTTATTTATACATCCACTGATTCATTTCAGAAATAATGTAGGATATAGCATGTACTAAACTTCTCTTGTACATAAATATTCAAGTATAAACAAGACTAAATACCATTAGTAGCTAGAAACTTAAGTTATACCATCAAATACTTAGGATTCAAAAAACAATTATTATGCAATCTTGCTAAGCTAGTTCATTTCTTGGTACATAGAACGGGGCCGACCATCCAGTTATTCATGATTTAAATCACAGCATATAACAATTAGAATCTAGTTCTTAGAAAGTAGACAAGAATGAGTTAATTTTGGAATAGTGTAGGCTCAAGGACACTCAGATAATCCATACCTCCTAGGCTTGAAGAATTATACTATTTCAAGATTTCACTGGAAATGCATTAAAGGTTGCTTCATGCAAGTCAAAATTCATTGAAGAAGTAAAGGGGTGACAGTGTGCAAAACAGGGAATGTACTCATTATCTGGCTTATGCAATGGTAACCCCTCTGTACAATACCTTAATAAGAACAAAATAATTTAGAATCATCCATTGATATGTACTCTACAGCGGAAGCTATTGGTTATTCAAGATGGAAAAAAAACAAGAAGAAAATAGAAAGGAATCATTAAAATGAATCTGGATGACTCAGATGAATCAATAGAGTTACACATGCTGGATTTTTAGAGTACAAAAGCCAGACCCCTAGCATGGCGATAAGCTTGAGCTGTAAGGTTTATATAATTGAAATTCACCCCAAGTGACAATTAATTCTAATTTGCAGAACTTCTAGCAAGTAAAATCAGAAGGGGGCAGCAAAGAGCTGTCTGGGACAAAGAAATCAACCTAATAAAATGTGGTATATATGCACAATGGAATTCTATGCCTCCATCAGAAAGAATGACATTGCCCCATTTGTTAGGAAATGGAAAGGCTTGGAAAAATTATAGTAAGTGAAATAAGCCAAGCCCAAAGAAACATAGGTCCCATGGTTTCCCTTATTTGCAATATTTAGTATATGTATGAGTCAAGCAGAAAAAGTCAGATAAGGTGCTGTTAGGAAAATTAACCCTAAGATATGCATTTAAATGATTTTTTCTTTCATACATTTGTTTCTAATGCATTTATAAGATTACTTCTTTGTTACTTTGTATGTCCCTCACCCACAGTATAACCCCTGCTTTCACTGTATTTGAAGTCGGTATAATTTGTGGAGAGGAAGGGGAAAAACAAGTCGTTTAAATAAGGATCAGGTGGACCCGTTGCAACAATGAGAAGTACAAGTTGTCATGTTGAAAACCAACTTTTCAACTTTGGTGGTGGGGAGGATTGGGTGTGTGGGGGAGGCTGGGAAGGGATGGGAAGGGGAAACAAAGGAGGAGGCAAAAATGCTTGAAAAGAAATGTACTCACTATCTTGCCCATGCAATCGTAACCCCTCTGTATAGTGTTTTCAAAACAAAAAAAAATTAAAAGAAAGAACGTGGAAAATGCTGCTCCACATGGGAATCAAAGATCATCAAAGTCTGTGTTTAAGAATCGTCTCTCACCTCCATAGTTTTCTTCTTCTTTCTGGAAATATCTTTCTGCCATTTTCTTACTGAAATATTTCCTTTCTTCATGCCTTACATATTCTAAGGTGTTCTGACCATGCTAAACTTTATTCTTATTTTTCAGTGTGCTCTATCTTTACATTGTAGTGTAATTCTCTTACAAGCTCTCATAAGAATAATTAGCATCGATAAGCCAAAACAGTGTCACGTAACACATAAATTTACTTTAGTGCCAATAAGAAAAATGTGTGATCTTGATTTCAAAGAGCTACTCCTAGGGAAACCAATTAAAATCACCTCAGATTTCTCAGCAGAGACAATCAAAGCAAGAAGAGCCTGGAATGATGTATGCCATGCCCTAAAAACAAACAACTATCAACCAAGAATACTGTACCCAGCTAAACTCTTCTTCATAACTGAATGCCAAACAAAAACCTTCCATAGCAAAGAAAAATTGAAACAATACCTCTCCACCAAACTAGCCCTACAAAAGATTCTTAAAGATGTCCTACACATAGAAAACCAACAAGACTGCAATAAAGGCCAAGAAACTGCACCCAAACTGAGAATCCAGGAACCATAGGAAGAACCCAGTTTTTGCAGCCCCCAAGAAGGTGAATAACATGGCAGGAACTCCCAAATACCCCTCTTAACGTTAACGGACTGAACTCTCCAATTAAGCAACATAGACTGTCTAGTTGGATTACAAAACAAGATCCTTCTATCTGCTGCCTGCAGGAGTCACATCTAGCCCGTAAAAACAAACACATTTTCAATATTAAAGGCTGGAACAAAATCTACCAAGCAAACGGCACTCATAAATAGGCGGGAGTTGCAATCCTAATATCAGAAAAAATAGACTTCAAATTAAAATTCGTGAGAAGAGATAAAGAAGGTCTCTACACACTAATTAAGGGATCTGTCCTTCAGGAGGATATTACAATTCTAAATATCTATTCGCCAAACAATGGTGCAACCAAATTTATCCAAGAAACACTACTTTCCCTCAAATCCCATATAGATCCAAAGACATTAATTGTTGGGGATTTTAACACACCACTCTCCCCACGAGATAGATCAACTCGGCAAAAACTCAACAGAGAAACCGCAGATCTAAACAGCTGCATAGATCAACTAGACTTAACAGACATCTACCGAACATTTCACCCAGCAGCATCAGAATACACGTTTTTCTCAACAGCACATTGAACATTTTCAAAATAGACCACATTTTAGGCCACAAAGCAAACTTGTCTAAATTCAGAAACATTGAATTTATACCTTGCATTCTCTCTGACCACAAGGGAATAAAATTAGAACTCAACACCAACAGCCACCAAAGAAAATCTTGTATCACATGGAGGCTGAACAACACACTGCTGAATCATGAGTGGGTCATGGAAGAGATTAGAAAGGAAATTCCAATGTTCATGCTATTCAATAAAAATGAACACACAAATTACCAGCTACTCTGGGAAAAAGCAAAGGCAGTACTCAGAGGCAAGTTTATACCTCTGAGCTCCAACATCAACAAATTGGAGAGATCTGAAACTAACAACTTAATGACACATCTAATCCTCCTTGAAAAATAGCAGCAAGATAAACCCCAATCCAGTAGACGGAAAGAAATAATTAAAATTAAATCAGAATTAAATGAATTAGAATCCAAAAAATCTACAGAAAGAATCAACAAAACAAAGAGTTGGTTCTTCGAAAAAATTAACAAAATTGACAGACCCTTACCAAATCTTATCAGAAAAAGAAGAGAACACACCCAAATAAATAAACTCAGAGATGAGAATGGAAACATCACCACGGAAACAACTAAGATTCTGAACATTACAAGGGAATACTTCTGAAAACATTATGCTAATAAGTTTGAGAACGTGACAGAAATGGACCTTTTCCTAGCAAAAATTGACATGCCAAAACTACACAAAGATGAGTTAAACCATCGTAACAGGCCCATATCAAGCATTGAAATAGAAACAGCAACAAGAGACCTCCCAGCTAAGAAAAGTCCAGGATCAGATAGTTTCACAGCGGAATTTTACAAGGCCTTCAACGCAGAGATCACACCAATACTCCTCCAACTCTTCAATGTAATTGAAAGAGAAAGCTCACTACTGAACACATTCTATGAACCCATCATAACCCTCATCCCAAAACCAGGCAGAGACTCATCAAAGAAAGAGAACTATAGACCCATCTCTTTGATGAACATTGATGCAAAACTTCTCAACAAAATTTTGGCCAATCGACTTCAACAATTCATCCAAAAAATCATACACCACGATCAAACAGGATTCATTTCAGGGATGAAAAGCTGGTTCAATATACACAAATCAATTAATATTATTCATCACATCAACAGGAGCAAGGATAAGAACCACATGGTATTCACAATATATGCAAAAAAAGCATTCGAAAAGATCCAACACCCCTTTATGATGAAGGTTTTGGAAAAATTAGGACTCCATGGAACATTCCTCAATAAAATAAAGGGTGTATATGACAAACCTACAGCCAGCATTATACTTAATGGGCAAAAACTAAAGCCATTTCCTCTTAACTCAGGAACAAGACAAGGATGTCCACTCTCTCCAATTCTCTTCAATCTAGTATTAGAATGCCTAGCTACAGCAATAATACAGGATGCAGACATAAAGGGGTTCCAAATAGGGATAGGAAAAATAAAACTCTCCCTCTTTGCAGATGACATGATCTTGTATTTAAAGAATCTCATAGACTCCACTCCCAAATTACTCAAGCTGATTTAAAACTTTCGTAAGGTAGCAGGGTATATAATTAATCCCCCAAAATCAATGGCTGTTCTGTATTCCAACAATGAAAAAAGTGTGGCTGAAACTAGGAAAGCAACTCCATTTGTAATAGCCCCACAAAAAATAAAAACCTAGGAATTAACTTAACCAAAGAAGTGAAGGACCTCTATGAGGAAAAGTTTAAAATATTGTAAAAGGAAATCAAAAAAGAACTTAGAAAAATGGGAAAACCTCCCATGCTCCTGGATTGGAAAGATTAACATCGTCAAAATGGCAATACTTCCCAAGGCTATCTACAAATTCAACGCGATACCTATCAAAATCCCAACCTCATTATTCAAGGAAATAGAAGAGGCAATCCAAAAATTCATATGGAGCAATAAAAGACCCCAAATAGCAAAAACGCTCCTCAACGGAAAGAACACTGCTGGAGGAATATCAATACCAAATTTCAAACTCTACTACAAAGCCATAGTCATCAAAACAGCTTGGTATTGGCATAAGAACAGACCTCAGGACCAATGGAATAGAATGGAAAACCAAGAAATGAACCTACAGACCTATAGCCATCTATTCTTCGATAAGGGAGCTAAAATAATAGAATGGAAGAAAGACAGCCTCTTCAGTAAATGGTGCTGGCAAAATTGGTTAACTACTTCTAGAAAGATAAAATTAGATCCTTATATATCACCCTGTACCAGAATCAACTCCAAATGGATCAAAGACCTCGAAGTCAAATCACACACTCTGAAAACATTACAGGATGGAATATGAGAAACCCTAGGTCTCCTTGGCTCAGGCCAAAATTTTCTGATTAGAGACCCGGAAACACAACAAATCAAAGAAAGGTTGGACAAATGGGATTGCATATAGTTGCAGAGCTTCTGCATGACAAAGGACATAGCTAGTAAGATCAAAAGAAAGCCCACGGATTGGGAGAAGACCTTTGCTAGCCATACAACGGTCAAGGTCTCATATCTAAAATATACTTGTAACTGAAAAAATTAAATCCCCCAACAACAAATCTTCAAAGAAACAACTGCCCAATAAACAAGTGGGCAAAAGACTTAAAGAGAAACTTCTCTGAAGAAGAAAGAAGGATGGCCAATAGACACATGAAGAAATGCACAACATCCCTAGCCATAAAAGAAATGCAAATCGAAACAACATTGAGATACCACCTCACTCCAGTGAGAATGGCAAAAATCAAGAACTCTAACAACAACAGATGTTGGAGGGGATGTGGACAGCAGGGAACCGTACTTCATTGTTGGTGGGAGTGTAAACTTGTTCAACCACTTTGGAAAGCAGTATGGAGCTTCCTCAAAAGACTTCACATAGAGCTCCCCTATGACCCAGCAATACCACTTTTGGGCATTTACCCAAACGTTTACACACTAGACCACACTAAAGCTACCAGCTCAACTATGTTTATTGCAGCCTTATTTCCCATTGCTGAGATATGGAACCAACCCTGATGCCCCTCAGTAGATGAATGGATCAAGAAAATGTGGTATATATACACAATGGAATTCTATTCCTCCATCAGAAAGAATCACATTGCCAAATTTGTTAGGAATTGGAAAAACTTGGAAAAAATTATATTAAGTGAAGTAAGCCAGGCCCAAAGAAACACAGGTCCCATGGTTTCCCTTATTTGCAATATCTAGTATATGTATGAGTCAAGCAGAAAAGGTCAGATAATGTGATGTTAGGAAAATGAACCCTTAGATATGTATTTTAATGTTTTTTTTCTTTCATGCATGTGCTTCTAACGCATTTATAAGATTATTTCTTTGTTGCTTTGTATGTCCTCCCCCACAGTATAACCCCTGCTTTCACTATATTTGATGTCAGTATAACTTGTGGAGGAGATGGGGAAAAACAAATCGTTTCAGGATTCAGGTGGACCTGTTGCAACAATGAGAAGTACAAATTGTCATGTCAAAAACGAGTTTTTCCATTTCGGTGGGGAGGTGAAGGATTGGGTGGGGGAAGGGTGGAGGCTGTGAAGGGAATTGAAGGGTAAACAAAGGAGGAGACTGCAATTCTTGGTAAGAAATGTATGCATTATCCTGCCCATGTAATTGTAACCCCTCTGTACAGTATGTTCACAAATAAAATAAAATAAAATAATTAAATAAATTAAAAAACAGATACTGCTGGCTTTACTTAAATGGCTTTTTTTCCTTTTTCTAAGTAATAAATGCCGGATTTTGTGAATTGCCTCTTCATCAAGCCAATTAGATTTTAGTCTTATTTTTATACCCTTTTTAATGCTATATGCTGATAATTATTTTAATTAATTTATTTATTGATAAGTTTTTATTGTGAAAATACCATACAGAAGGGTTACAATTACATGAGCAAAGTAATTAGTACATTTTTTAGCAAGCATTGTTGCCTCCACTTTTGTTTCCCCTTATCATCCCTGCCCTTCCATCTCTCCTCAGCCCCCATCAAAGTTGTACAGTTTGTTTTTCGATATACCATCCTGAACATCTCATTGTTGCAATGGGTCCACCTCTGTCCCTATTTAAAAAATTTGTTTTTTCCCTTCCTTTCCCCAAATTATACCAACATCAAATACAGTGAAAACAGGGTTATACCGTGGGGGAGGGACATACAAAGCAATCAAAAAAATCACCTCATAAATATGTTAGATAGATTAGCAAGAAAGAAAAATCACTTAAGTCCTTATCTTGGGGTTCATTTCGCCTAACATCAACTTATCTGTCCATTTCTGCTTGTTTCAGAAATATACTAGTTATTGCAAATAAGGGAAACCATAGGACCTATGTTTCTTTGAGCCTGGCTTATTTCATGTAATACAATTGTTTCCAAGTCTTTCCATTTCCTAAAAAAATGGGGCAATGTCATTTTTCTGATGGAAGCATAGAATGCCATTGTGTATCTATTCCATATTTTCTTGATACATTCATCTACTGAGGGGCATATCTTGGTTGGTTCCATATCTAAGCTGTGAAAAATAATGCTGCAGTAAACATAGGTGTGCTGGTAGCTTTAGTGTGGTCTTGCTTGTGATCATTTGGCTAATGGCCCAAAAGTGGGATTGCTGGGTCATAGGGGAGCTCTATGTGGAGTCTTTTGAGGAACCTTTATACTACTTTCCAAAGTGTTTGACCAAGTTTACACTACCACCAACAGAGCAGTAAGGTTCCTTCTGTCCATATCCCCTCTAGCAACTGTTGTTATTAGAGTTCTTGATTATAGCCATTCTAACTGGGGTGAGGGGGTATCATTGTTATTTTGATTTACATTTCTTTTATGGCTAGAGAGGTTGAGCATTTTTTCATGCATCTATTGGCCATCCTTCTTTCCTCTTCAGAGAAGTTTCTCTGTAAGTCTTTAGCCCACTTATTTCTTGGGAAGTTGTTTCTTTGAGGATTTGCAAATCATTTTTAAAATTTATATGCTAGAAATTTATAATTGCCCACCATAAACCCTTCTTCTAAACATGTAGATCCAATACTATCATTCAATCAGACAGACCAAAATATATGTTAAGCATTAATATAACAAAATTTAAGACTTTTATCCAAAATGTAGGCTTTCTAAAGGTGTGAGAAAACAAACAATTCATCATTTGGCAGCATTAAATATCGTAAAGATAGCTACAGTAATGAAATCAATTCACAGATATGATGCAATTCCTATCAAAACCCCAATGTCATTCTTCACAGAAACAGCCATGTCAATAACAGAGTTCATATGAAAACATAAAAAGACCCTAAATAGCAAAAGTAATCCTGAGCAAAAAATATAGTCATCAATATTAGAAGTATTTCAATACTAAGTTTCGAATCATGCTACAGACCCATAGTAACCAAAACAACATAGAACTGGCACAAAACCAGCATAAGATTAATGAATCATAATAAAAGATTCAGAAATAAGCATACAGAAGTTCTGCCAGCTGATTTTTTGACAATCGAAGTCCCAGCAATCTTACATTAAAAAGAGACACCTCTTAAGTGATGTTGGACAAACTGAACATCTACATGGAAACGACTAAAATTAGATCTCTGCTCCTTAAAGTTGATTAAGACTTTAACATTGAAACTGTTATAACAAATGTAGAAAACATTTGAAGAATTAAACATAGGCAGTTATTTTCTGAATAGAAATCCAATTTCCTCTGAAATAAGATCAAGAATCGATTATTGTGACTGCATCAAATTTAAAAAAGATGATTTGTCATGACAAAACAAACTACAACAAGAATGACGAGTCAGCTCCCAGAATGGGGAAAAATCTTGTTCAGCTATTTATCAGATGAAGATTTAATAACCAGAATATACGTAGACTTTAATAAGGTAACTCCTCTTAAACAAGTAATCCAATTAATAAATGAGAAATGATTGAACAGAGAAATCTCAGAAGTCCAAATGGAAAATGCATACATGAGTAAATGTACTACATCTTTATGTCATAAATAAATACCAACAAAAGCACATTGAAATTCTCTCTCAGCCCAGTCATAATAAGAAAACAAAGAACCATGCATTTTGAGAAGGCTAAGCTGAAAAAGAAAATTTCATACACTGTAGGCTAGTGCAACCACTATGGATAGCATAATGGTGTTTGCTAAAAATAAAAAAATAGTCACCTACCTAATGACCCTGCCACAGATTTTGGTAAATACCAACACAAATAGAGGTTAAGTGTACACTTGTGTTTATGCTAAGTGTTTATGCACAACATTGTTCACACTAGTCAAATTAAAATTAACTTCCAGAAGTAGTAACCATATCCAAATACTTACCTGATATCTTAGAAATCATGTAGGGAGCTCAGAATAAATATGCTTAAAATCAAATGGTAATTCAAAAGACTTTACTTTATTCAAGATACACAGTTCTAAGGACATCATGTTCAAGAAAAAATGTAAATAATCAGTATGAAGAATTCAGTAGGATAGTTGATCAACTCTATTTTTCTTATAATAGCACTAAACTTGTGCTAAAGATGAGTAACTTTTTCATGTATCTCTTGGTACTGGAACATTTTCTTAAGAATATCCCTGCATAGTAAACATTGAAATAAGGATACTGGGTTTAACCAGTGCCATATTGGACATGTGGTGGATGATAGGGAATTGGGTTTAACTGGCTTGACTTCATGGTGGAGAAAGGTGAAATCACATCTTCAGATGAGGGTATAGCTGAATTCCTAGAGGCAAGGGCAGAGACTTGAATAATAGGTTACTGTACCTGCCAGTTCTGGGCCATGAACTTCAAAGACTCTTGAGCTCCCTGTGACCCTAGCTCCTGACCAGGACCCTGTTTAGGCCCTTAACAGCTGAGGTTTCATTTTGTGCACCATGCCAAGTGTCTGCTGACTCTTTTCGGGTCACTGTGGCATCCCTCTTCAGCTCTCCGATAGAATTGGTCATGTTTGTTGGGTTTCTTGTTCCACTCTTTCTCTGCTTTCCTACCCTTACAGCTCAGTTTAGAAAACTGTTAGGCTTCAGGTCTTTGAAAAGGAGTGCACCTGAAGTAACTGGCTCTCTAATAAAGACCCCAAATTCAGCCTCTCAAAGTGTGACTTCTCTGTTTCTCATGATAGTGTTCCCAGATAAGAACATTTACTTATCCTTTCCTCAAGATGGGGCAATTCTTCCCAGGTTTGACGCATCATATGTAAACCATGCTAACATTCTCTCTGAAAATTAGCAATTAAGTACGTAGAATGCTCTAATGAGAGCACATTTGAGATTTAAAATTAGGCAAGTTAACACTTTATTCAACCACAGTAATGGATGCACAACATTATGCCATTGACATTTTACACATTCAAGGGTATAAATTAAGGGACTACAGCTAAAATTGAGAGCCAAATGTACAAAATTGAGGTTATAGCAATGGGAGGCCAGTCTTTATTTTTAGGGGTGTTTTAGCAATGTAGTGATAAACACAACATTTGACATTATGATAAAATTAGACTTGTACTCACACCTAATCTTCTATCTTGGAACTTCATTGGCATCTTGTGATCAGCTATTATTGGGATCAAGTTACCTGTTCAATCACTCTCTAGCTACACTGACTTACATATTTCCAGCAAAGACTTGCTTAAAATGAAACAAACCTTTCCATATTTTCTCTAATCAAATAAATTAAACAGATAATTCGGATATCTTGTTAGTACATTTTTAATTTTATTTTAATTTTAATTTTTATTTTTTGTGCACATACTGTACAGAAGGGTTACAATAACATGGGCAAGATAATGAGTACATTTCTTATCAAGCATTGCAGCCTCCTCCTTTGTTTACCCTTCACATCCCTTCCCAGCCTCCCCCCGCCCCCTCACCCAAACCCCCCCAACCCGCACAAAGTTGTAAAGTTCGTTTTTGACATGACAAATTGTACTTCTCATAGTTGCATCGGGTCCACCTGTATCCTTAAACGACTTGATTTTCCCCATCTCCTCCATAAATTATATCGACATCAAATATAGTGAAAGCAGCGGTTATACTGTGGGGGAGGGTCATACAAAGCTACAAAGAAATAATCTTATGAATGCGTTAGAAACAAATGCATGAAAGAAAAAAAAACATTTAAATACTTATCTAAGGGTTCATTTTCCTAACATCACATTACCTAACCTTTCCTGCTTGACTCATACATATACTAGATATTGCAAATAAGGGAAACCATGGAACCTTTGTTTCTTTGGGCTTGGCTTCCTTCACTTAATATAATTTTTTCCAAGCTTTCCCAATTCCTAACAAATTTGGCAATGTGATTCTTTCTGATGGAGGAATAGAATTCCATTGTGTATATATACCACATTTTCTTGATCCATTCATCTACTGAGGGGCATCAGGGTTGGTTCCATATCTCAGCAATGGGAAATAAGGCTGCAATAAACATAGTTGTCCTGGTAGCTTTAGTGTGGTCTTGTGTGTAAACGTTTGGGTAAATGCCCAAAAGTGGTATTGCTGGGTCATAGGGGAGCTCTATGTGAAGTCTTTTGAGGAAGCTCCATACTGCATTCCAAAGTGGTTGAACAAGTTTACATTCCCACCAACAATGAAGTAAGGTTCCCTGCTGTCCACATCTCCTCCAGTATCTGTTGTTGTTAGAGTTCTTGGTTCTAGCCATTCTAACTGGGGTGAGGTGGTATCTCAATGTTGTTTTGATTTGCATTTCTTTTATGGCTAGGGAGGTTGAGCATATCTTCATGTGTCTGTTGGCAATCCTTTCTTCTTCAGAGAAGTTTCTCTTCAACTCGTTAGCCCACTTATTTATTGGGCAGTTGTTTCTTTGAGGATTTGTTGTTGGGGGATTTAAATTTTTGAGCTCCAAGTATATTTTAGACATGAGACCCTTGTCCGTTGTATGGCTAGTGAAGATATTCTCCCAATCCCTGGGATTTCCATTGATCTTGCTAGCTATGTCCTTTGCCATGTAGAAGCTTTGCAACTTCATGCAATCCCATTTGTCCAACATTTCTTTGATTTGTTGTGTTTCCGGGTCTCTATTCAGAAAATTTCGGCCTGAGCCAAGGAGACCTAGGGTTCTCCTATTCTATCCTGTAATGTTTTCAGAGTGTCTGCTTTGACTCTGAGGTCTTTGATCCATTTGGAGTTGATTCTTGTGCAGGGTGATATATAAGGATTTAGTTTTACTCTTCTACAAGTAGTAAACCAATTTTGCCAGCACCATTTACTGAAGAGACTGTCTTTCTTCCATTCTATTATTTAGCTCCCTTATCAAAGATTAGTTGTCTATAGATCTGTAGGTTCATTTCTGGGTTTTCAATTCTATTCCATTGTTCCTGAGGTCTGTTCTTATGCCAATACCAAGCTCTTTTGATTACTATGGCTTTATAGGAGAGTTTGAAATTTGGTATTGATATTCCACCAGCAGTGTTATTTCCGTTGAGGAGCGTTTTTGCTATTCAGAGTCTTTTATTGTTCCATATGAATTTTTGGATTGCCTCTTCTATTTCCTTGAAGAATCGGGTTGGAATTTTTATAAGTATGGTAATGACTTTATAAATAGCCTAGGGAAGTATTGCCATTTTCTCGATGTTAATCTTTAAAATCCAGGAGCATGGGAGGCTTTGCCATTTTCTAAGTTCTGTTTTGATTTCCTTTTTCAAGATTTTAAAGTTTTCATCATAGAGGTACTTCACTTCTTGGTTAAATTAATTCCTAGGTATTTTATTTTTTGAGAGGGTATTAAAACGGAGTTGCTTTCCTTATTTCAGGCACACATGTCTCATTTTGAAATACAGAAAAGCAATTGATTTTGGGGGATTAATTTTATACCCTGCTACTTTACCAAAGTTTTGAATCAGCTTGAGTAATTTGTGAGTGGTGTGTATAGGATTCTTTAAATACAAGATCATGTCATCTGCAAAGAAGGAGAGGTTTATTTCTTCTTTCCCTATTTGGATCCCCTTTATGTTTGCATCTTGTCTTATTGCTGTAGCTAGGCATTCTAATACTAGGTTGAAGAGCAATGGAGAGAGTGGACATCCTTGTCTTGTTCCTGAGTTAAGAGGAAATGGCTTTAGTTTTTCCCCATTAAGTAGAATGCTGGCTGTAGGATTGTCATATACAGCCTTTATTTTATTGAGGAATGTTCCATGGATTCCTAATTTTTCCAAAACCTTCATCATAAAGGGGTGTTGTATCTTGTCGAATGCTTTTTCTGTATCTATTGAGATAACCATGTGGTTCTCATCCTTGCTCTTGTGATGTGATGAATAATATTAATTGATTTTTGTATATTGAACCAGCTTTTCATCCCTGAAATTAATCCTGTTTCATCGTGGTTTATGATATTTTGGCTGAATTATTGAAGTCAATTGGCCAAAGTTTTGTTGAGAAGTTATGCACCAATGCTCAACAAAGAAATGGGTCCATAGTTCTCTTTCTTTGGTGTGTCCATGCCTGGTTTTGGGATGAAGGATATGAAGGCTTCATAGAATGTGTTCGGTAGTGAACTTTCTCTTTAAATTTCATTGAAGAGTTGGAGGAGTATTTGTGTGAGCTCTGCTTTGCAGGCCTTGTAGAACTCCGCTGTGAAACCATCTGGTCCTGGACTTTTCTTAGCTGGGATGTCTCTTATTGCTGTTTCTATTTCAATGCTTTAGATGGGCCTGTCAAGCTAGTGTAACTCATATTGGTTTAGTTTTGGCATGTCAATATTTGCTAGGAAAGGTCCATTTCTGTCAAGTTCTCAAACTTATTAGCATAAAGTTTTGAGAAGTATTGCCTTATAATGTTCTGAATCTTGGTTGTTTCCGTCGTAATGTTTCCATTCTCATCTCTGAGTTTATTTATTTGGGTGTGTTTTCTTCTTTTTCTGATAAGATTTGCTAAGGGTCTGTCAATTTTGTTAATTTTTTTCGAAGAACCAACTTTTTGTTTTGTTGATTCTTCCTATAGTTTTTTTGGATTCTAATTCATTTAATTCTGATTTAATTTTAATTATTTCTTTCTGTCTACTGGATTGGGGTTTATCTTGCTGCTCTTTTCAAGGAAGTTCAGATGTCTCATTAAATTGTTGGTTTCAGATCTCTCCAATTTCTTGATGTAGGAGCTCAGACCTATACATTTGCCTCTGTGTACTGCCTTTGCTTTGTCCCAGAGGAGCTGGTAATTTGTGTACTCATTTTTGTTGAATAGCATGAACATTGGAATTTCCTTTCTAATGTCTTCAATGACCCACTCGTGATTTAGCAGTGTGTTGTTCAGCCTCCATGTGTTACCGGACTTTCTTTGGTGGCTTTTGGTGTTGAGTTCTAATTTTATTCCCTTCTGGTCAGAGAGAATGCAAGATATAACTTCCATGTTTCTGAATTTGAACAAGTTTGCTTTGTGGCCTAAAATGTGGTCTATTTTAGAAAATGTTCCATGTGCTGCAGAAAAAAAAACGTGTATTCTGATGCTGCTGGGTGAAATATTCTGTAGATGTCTGTTTAATCTAATTCATCCATGCAGCTGTTTAGATCTGTTGTTTCTCTGTTGAGTTTTTCCGAGTTGATCTATCTAGTGTATTAAAATTCCCAACAATTAATTTCTTTGGATCTTTGTGGGATTTGAGGGAAAGTAGTGTTTCTTGGATAAATTTGAGTGCTCCATTGTTTGGTGAATAGATATTTACAATTGTAATATCCTCCTGAAGGACAGATCTCTTAATTAGTATGTACCGACCTTCTATGTTATTTCTCACGAATTTTAATTTGATGTCTATTTTATCTGATGTTAGGCTTGCAACTCCCACCTGTTTAAGGGGACTTTTCGCTTGGTAGAACTTGTCCAGCCTTTAACATTGAAAATGTGTTTGTTTTTACAGGCAAGATGTGACTTCTGCAGGCAGCAGATAGAAGGATCTTGATTTTAATGCAACTAGACAGTCTATCTCGCTTAATTGGAGAGTTAAGTCCGTTTATGTTAAGATATAGGACTGAGAGGTATTTGGGAATTCCTGTCATGTTATTCACCTTCTTGGGGGTTGCAAACACTGGGTTCTTCCTAAGGTTCTTGGATTCTCAGTTTGGGTGCAGGTTCTTGGCCTTTATTTTGGTCTTTTTGGTTTTCTATATGTAAGACATCTTTAAGAATCTTTTGTAGTGCTGGTTTGGTGGAGATGTATTGTTTCAATTTTTCTTTGCTATGGAATGTTTTTGTTTGGCCTTCAGTTATGAAGGAGAGTTTAGCTGGGTACAGTATTCTTGGTTGATAGTTGTTTGTTTTTAGGGTTTGGCATTCATCATTCCAGGCTCGTCTTGCTTTGATTGTCTCCACTGAAAAATCTGAGGTGATTCTAATTGGTTTCTCTTTATAGGTATTTAGTCTTTTCTCCTTCACAGCTTTAAGGATCTTTTCTTGGTCCGAGTTGATCCTGTGTGAATTATAATGTGACAGTGGGATGTCCTATACTGGTCTGGTCTATTTAGAGTTTTAAAAGCTTCTTGTATCTGAATAGGCCTATCTTTTTGCATTTTTGGAAGTTCTCTGTTAGGATCCTGTTAAACAAATTTCCTAGACCATTAACTTCTCTTTCTAGGTTCTCCTCTACACCCATTATCCTTAGATTAGGCCTTCTGATGGTGTCTTTAAAGTGTTGTATAGATCTATCATATTTCTTGGACTTTTCTTGGATGATTGTATGTTCTTTCTCTATAATATCTAGGCTATCTTCTATGCCCGAGATTCGATCTTCTGCATGGTCTAACCTGCTGTCAAGACTTTCTACTTTGATTTTTATTTCTTTTCCTTCTATTTGGTCAGCTTTGATGGCTTCAAATTCTTTGTTGAAGCTTTGTTTTAGATCTTGTATGGACTCCTTTACTGCCTTAATTTGATGTTCAGTGTTTATTCTGAATTCACTTAGTGGATTGCTTATTTTTTCCTTGGACTCCCGTTCCTTCTGTTGGGTTCCATTCAGCATTCCCTTGTGGTCTCCCTGACTTCCTTCAGCTCTTTTTTAATGGATCCCATGAATGCCTTTAATGTTCTTTGTGTATTCTCACCCTGCTCTCTCAATTTGCTTAGCTTCCTCCCGTTCATGCCATTCTTGTAGTTCTCTTTGAGTGTTCTGAGCCTGTTCACACCGTTTCTGCCTTTCTCTTTGAGTATTCTCCCTCTGCTCATGCAAATTCTGTATCAGTTTTTGAGTATATTCTTCATGCTCATGATATTCCTGTATAAACCTTTGGATTGTCTCCTCTCTTTCTCACGCTCATACAGATTTCTTTGTAGGTTTTCAATCTTTTCCTATTTTG
This sequence comes from Dipodomys ordii, assembly GCF_000151885.1. Taxonomy (NCBI): domain Eukaryota; kingdom Metazoa; phylum Chordata; class Mammalia; order Rodentia; family Heteromyidae; genus Dipodomys; species Dipodomys ordii. Next base: position 40,762 of record NW_012285999.1, read on the forward strand.
ACCTATTGTTTGCCTCCTCTCTCTCCCTATCATGCTCATACAGAGTCTTTTGTAGGTATTCAATCTTTTCCTGCATTGAACTTTTGTTTGCCTCCTCTCTCTCCCTATCACACTCACACAGAGTTCTTTGTATGTTTTCAATCTTTTCATTTATCATGTTTGCCACCAGTGTTTGTAGAGCTATTTGGGAACTCTCCTCTGGATTATCCATTATCTGCTCTGTCCCCTGATAATAATGAGTGGGAGTGGAGGTACCCGGACTTGCCATTTTTCTTGTGGTTTTCCGGCTTACTCTGCCCATTTTGGATGAAAGTAACACCAGTTTTGTGCTAGAACACTAACTTAAGGCAAGCATCAAACAAAGTCTGAATTTGCACAGTCAATAGTCTGCAGATACAATCTAGTTCAACAGATACCTCCATTCAACATCAAACAACTATATATTAATGGGCTATGAACCGCAAAGAAGAATTTGGTAAACCAGAAATTATAAGGGTTTGGGAGAGATGTGGGTAAAAATAGGAATAGAGTGATCTGGAAAGGTACAGGGAGAGTTAACTAAGTCCTAGTCTCAAAGTAGGAAATTGTTTGGATAGGATGACAGTAGAGAGAGAGAAAATAAGAAGAAAGTGTAAGGGAAAAAAGAGACCGAAAAAATAGAAAAATAAAAATTAATAACATGCAGATTGGAGGAACATCTATTCAAAGAACGTGAACATAATGAGAGAAGGGGAAGGATATAAACGAGATGTGAAAAAGTTAAAAATAAAAATACTTAAAATATTATATAGGTATAAAGAGGTAGTACTGCTATTAATGAATTTAAGTCTCAGAAGTTTTTAATTGATTTATAAATTTGTGGATTAAGTGTGTACACAATGTTAGATAGGGTCCAATAGTCAACTACGGGTTTATCTGAGGATGTGCAGAACAATAATTAAGTCCCATAAAGACGAACAAAAGAGAGGAAAAGGTGAGAAGAGTAAGGAAGAAAGAAAAAAAGATCAGAAGTTCAGTCGAGCTAAGCAAAAAACTAAAAGAAAAAAATTTAAATAAGACACAAAAAGAAAGATAAACGCACACAAACATTTATCCCTAAAATAAAGATTATAAGGGAGACAAAAGTTACCAGAAAACAATTTTTTTCAAGTAGGTAAAAATTAAAAATTGAAAAAAGTTTTAGAAGAGAAAAAAATTCTTGTAAAAGGTATAAAAAAAAGAAGAAGAAGAAAATAATTCTGATTTTTTTTGGGAGGGTTGGGAAAAATCCTGTATCTCCCTTGTGTCTGTAATCAGCCTCTGGTTGGAGTCTCTTCTCTGCTTGTGGTCCTTTGGCTTGGTTGGTTTCTTAATTCAGTGTGTTTGGACAGGCAGAAAAATGCTCTGCTTTACCCAGGATTTTTTGATCCTCCTCCTAAGTTAATTCAATGGGATGGGGGTATGCTTTGAGGATCACAAAAGAGGGAGATGGCTTTTTCCTCAAGTTTGGAGATGCTGTGATGAGGCTAGGTTCTGGGTAGAGTTGAGGCCTTTTAGCAAACAGTATCTTTTTCTCGAGCCTAGTTTGTGAGAAACTCACAGAGCCCAGGCTGGAGCCACTCTCAGGGTTTCTGTTTACTGAATTTAAGTTGATTGTTGAGGCTGCTAAATGGAGGAAAGCCTCTGGCTCTGATTAACCAATGAAGAAAGTCACTCCTAGTACTGGCACCCAAACTGGGTGACTTTTCCCTGGGTGGAGCTGAGTCTGGCAGATCATGCCATTATGTTCTTGTGACCTGCTAAATGACTCTAGTTTTATGCCAAGGCCTGAGTTGGAGCTAGCAACTCCGCCAAGCTTTGTCGGTATCCAAGATGGAGATCTCAGTTACTGGGGAGGGGGAGCCTTTCCTCCTCTGCTCCCTGAGAAGGAGTGAGGACGTCAGGCTTCTACTCACGCCGATTCTTGGTTCCTGGGTCATCTCTCGTCTGCGAACTGCAGGATGAAGATGTCTGCTCCTTTTCTGTTCTTGCTGGTGTTGAGTAGAATCCGCTTGCCCGCAGCTTCTGGCTCTTTCGTCCTGGACTCTCTCTGTTTCAGGTATGTCAGTACCACTGCCGCTGCCGCTGCTGCCACAGCGGCAGCTGCTGGCAAGAGCTCAGATCTGTTTCCTTGCCTGGATTTTCCCTCTCTGACCTCTCTGTCCTGTGATGGCACACTTGGTGTGATTCTCTGGCTTGGAAATGTTCACTGGAACTCTAAAACTGCTTTCTTTGGGAGAGCTTGTTTTGCCTCCATCTTCTCCTCCGCCATCTTCCCGGAACTCTCTTAGCACATTTTATGGATGGATTTTTTTCAGTTTTGTATACAGAGGAGATCAGTGGGGCCCATTTGTCTTAAATTTGTAAATGTGATTCCTTGTTCCTGGCACTAACCATGGCCAAGGATGAATACATAATTTATATAATCTCAGCGCAACACAGACAGACACACACACACACACACTCACAAAACACTTTAATAATATGCCATACTTATTTTTCCATAGCAGGTTCAATCCATTATAGAAAAATTTTCAAAAATTTGACATTCTTTACTAAATCAATATAGTTGATTATACAAGAGTAAGGTGGGTGAATAATCCTCCAAAGGAGGTAAACCGAATGGAAACTTCCAGTTAACAATGCTGTTTAAGTTCACCGTATTCAATTCCTGATTCCAGATTTATGCTAATGTCTTGATACAGTCCAAATATATTTTCACTGATATTACTCTGCCTAGTATTTGTCAAGTCTCTTCCTCATTTTGATTTATCTACCTGGTACCACCCTTAACTTCTACTTTCTATTTGTTTTGTTGAGTTTTTAATTTTTTATTATAAAAATACTGTACAGAGCATTTACAGTTACATGAGTAAATTCATAACGAGATTTGTTACATCCTCCTATGTTTTTTTACATAAAGTATTTATTTTTTAATTTTTATTGTGAAATTACTGTACAAAGGGGTTACAAATTACATGAGCAAGGTAATGAGTACATTTCTTATCAAACATTGTTTCCTCTCATTTTTTACCCCTTCCCATCCCCTCACATCTCCCCCTCCCCTCCCCCACCCCGTCCCTGCCTGGCCAAAGTTGTAATGTTCTTTTTCAACATAGTGTCTTGTATATCTCATTGTTACAATGGGTCAACCTGTATCCTTGTTTCAGCAGTTTGTTATTTCCCTTTCCCTCCCCAAATTAGAAAAATGTATATACAAGACACAAGGCACTAAAATATCATGCCTTAACTGGGCCTCTGACTCTTGCTTGGCTTTCTCCTGCACAACTAAACTTTGCACTTGAGTCATATTTCCAGTTCTGACTTTTTGCTAATTAATGGGAGATAAGTGTCTGAAAGATGTTTTGACCTGGGCTGCGTTTGATCTCAGCTTGCTAATAAGTAGTTAGGGTTATGAGCCACTGGTGTTTGGATTATTTTTTCAATATTTTAAGAATCAATTTTGTAAAACAAATTTTTTCCCCTACATCTAATATATTAAAGAAAATATCTATTCCTTTATACTTCCCTAAATATGAAGAAAGAAATTTGGTGCAACCTGGAGCCACTCTTGTCCTAACTATGTACATATGACCATATAAAAGTTGAAAATTGAAATGAACACCAAGACATGGAAACAATAGATCTGTTTTTGGTTGTTGACCTTTTGGTCATCATTACCCTGTATCAAATTCTTTCTTTTTATTTCATTTCATTTTTCCTTTTCCATTGATTTATCCCTAATAATCACTGTGTTTGATTCTTGTATGACATTTTTAAAGAATTTTTTTAACAAATTCATTAGAAATACATCTACATCTGTAAGAAAAAAATGAGAAAAGTTAAAACAGGAGTTAATAAATTGAATCTAAGCCGGGTGCCGGGGGTTCACGCCTGTAATTCTAGCTACTCTGGAGGTTGAGATATGCGGATCTCGGTTCAAAGCCAACCCAGGCAGGAACGTCCGTGAGACTCTTATCTCCAATAAACCACTAGAAAACCGGAAATGGTGCTGTGGCTCTAGTAGTAGAGCACTCACCTTGAGCTGAAGAGCACAGGGACAGTGCCCAGGCCCAGAGTTCAAGCCCCACGACCGTCCGGGGAAAAAGAAAAGATTGAATCTAAATATTTCTATTACAATACATCTTGAAAATAAATTTTCCTCCGTAAAATTGTTTTTTCACATTTTTTATTACCTGGATCAGCCACACCTCCCCACATCATGCTCATTCATCTCTTCCTGTCTTCCCAAACCAATCTCAAAAAGCTTCCTTGCTATGGGAAGGTATGGGAAGGGGAGACAAAGGAGGAGGCTACAATGCTTGAAAAGGAATGTACTCATTTTCTTGCCCATGTAATTGTAACCTCTCCGTACAGTATTTTCACAATAAAAATATAAAAAAATAAAAAATAGCTTTGTTGCTCCATTTCCACACATGGACACAATGTATTCTGACCACAACCACCGCCATTCTCCCTACACAATCACCTTCCCCACTCCCACTACTACACAAAAGCAGGATGAGGTTACATCTTATTTAAAATATATGCTTTTTTAAAATATATGTTAGTTATTCAAAGGGATTACATCATAGTATTTCACACAACTATTATTCAACAGCTTCGTGAGTTTTGTTTTGCTGTCTTCATTAACAGATGCAATACATTTTGGTATTTTTCACAATCTAACATTTTCTATTTGTCCCTACACCCTATAATCCTCTCATCCAATCTCACAATTACCTTTAATGATATCTTTGCTTATCTGTAAAATAAACATAATTCATCTGGTCTCAGAGAAATTATTTCTTGGTAAACAAAATAAATACCTATACCCCTAGTATAAGTTCAGAAACATTGGAATTTACAATTTTTAATTCACTAATATTAACTTTAATATGTATAGGAAATCAGATTATCCCAAAGTGTGGACAATACCTTTCAATACTAACATTACCAGGATGCCTTCTATGTAGTTTACTGTAATTTTCAAAAAATTGCAGGAGGTTATTATATATTTTTTCAGATGAAATTTCATAAGCTAGACAACTTCGATCTCCTGCCACATCAAGGACTTTTAAGTATTTCATAAAAGAATGGATGAACAGGTATCCATACATACAGAAAGAAAATATACATAATCTACCAGTGACAGCAGTGTTCTATTCATTTATTTTCTCATATATTGGGAAAAATATTCAGATCTACAATATCATAGATAAAAAATATCACCAGTTCCTTGTATCAATTTCATGCTCACTGAATCTGCTGAATGACTAACTGGATTCTCCAGGCACTAATAAAGCAGATGTCCTTCAAGCTGAATTTATGGAAAGCAATATGCCTAAGAAAACTAATCTTAAGAAACCCAAATACTCTGGTGGATTACAGATTAAGCTGATTGCTTGGGTGTATAATATTCCTCTTTCATCTCCTGAAAATATGCTGGAGTAGCCCATTGCTTTCTGTACGAACTCATTATTTTAACTCCTGAAATTAGCAGAAAAAAACGTGTTGACTTGTAATGTGCTCAATAGGAAAGGTGATTGCCTAACATATGTCTTAGTTTCATACCACTAAGAATAAAATCTTGATAAGTAAAATAATTGACATTTTTAGCTCTTAAATAAAAACACAATCAGCTCAAAGAAACATATATTAGAAAGAAAGAGTACCAATTCTTATAAATGACGTAGAAATTAAGGAGAAATAGGATATAAATTAATTGTTGATCCATTAAGCCATTTGTACTTTAGAATATAATTTTAACTTGAAATGATTACTTTATTTCTAGAACTTTTAGTGTAAAATGATTCCTGCTAAAATACTCTTCATAACTTGATAATGTGTAATTTTATAATTAAAATAATGTTTGAATGAATTAAACTATATTATGACAGATGAAAAATAAAATTCACAATAAAAATTAATTACAATAAGCTTATAACGTTATTGGACAATTGTTCATATGAAACTATTTTGCTACTAGTATCATAGAATAGTAAACAAACTTTAATAGTTATTTGAATTTCACTTTTTGAACTGGATTTCACAAAGGCTTCTTTTTTGTATCATTGAATATTTGTAATTTTAAAAAATGTAGCAAGATAAAGTAACACAAACATTATACAAGTAATGTTTTAGGACCATATTCATGAGTCTAGTTTGTAGATTCAATTTTTTTTCCAGATTTTCTTCTGCCCAGTGAAAAAGCAATCTACGGTTTTCTAACTGCCATCAAAAATGAGATGTTTTCAATAAGTTGTAATTACTCAATTATTCAGTAAATCATCATTTTATGAGGCTAGAAATCATTCCGGAACATGTAACGTGCAATAAAGTGAGTAAAAGGAAGAATTTTTCAAGGACAATGAAAGACACGTACGCCCCCAAGGTCGTGTGTGGGGAAACTTACACTTCATTTGTGGCAGTGTTCACAGATGGGACCTGTAAGAGAGGTAGCTAGGTCTTAAGGACTAGGTATTCACAAGTGGATGAAGGTCTTTATCAAAAGAGGGTCCATTGGCATAAAAGCTAATTCTTTTAGTTCCTTTGGCTCTCCCTCTAGCTCTTTTTCTCTACTCGTTTCTTCTGAATATAAAATTGTTTCTTTTACATGTCAAAATAGTGTTATTTTCTGAGTAGTTAATTCAGAGAAAGAGAGAGAGAGATAGTCATGAAGTCCTCCTATAAGTCAATATTGAAAAGAAAATTGACCATTCAGAATAAAAGGGCTAGTCACAATTGTATACAGATTGTTGTTGCTGACAAATTCACTGTTTAGGATAAAGATTGCATCCACATGTCTTTTGTTGAAAACAGACAGCAACAAAATGGCTTCTTGTTCTCTATCAATCAAATACATAATTTTAAAATTCAGAGGTGACAGGGAAGTAAGTGAGATAATCCATTTACTCATGAAACATGAGATAATCCAGGTTCAGAAGGAACAAGGTCACATTTTTTCTGAGAGTTGGTTGCTTAACTCAAAAGACAAACAGATATTTGTAAACATAATATATATTATATACATTATATATAATATAATGCATTTATATATTATAAATTTCATATGTATATAATAATATACATTAAATATATATACAAAGATACGTAGACATAGATCATATGCTCCATTAAACATGATCTATTTTATACACATGATATAATATATCATGTGTATAATATATATACACATCTCTCACATAAATGATGGTTATAATGATGCATCTGATAGAGGAAATTAAAAATTCAGGGAGAATATTGACAATAACCAATACCCAAATCCTTTGCATCTATGAGTGAAAATAGAAAAATAAAAGTCACTGAAATTGTTGAATGAGAAGATAGTTTGAAAGTAATTGGTCATTCTGAAAATACACATAGTCATATTACACACACGTCTATAAGAAAATGCAGTCTATATGAAGCACAGTAAAACTCCTATAAAATTAGGATATATACAAATACCTGAGTGACAGAAATGTAAATCAGGTACTCTCTGGGGTGTGGATGATAATGGGAAGGGGGAAGATGAGTAGAAAGCATGAACGATGGTGACTATAAATACCATACATTTTCCACTAATTAAAGAAAAATGCTTGTTGGCATTGATTTGAGAAGTAGAAAGGAAAAACGGAGGAGAGTAGTAGAGGAGAAGTTGGATCAAGATACATTGTAACCAAACATGGACTTGTCAAACTAAACACCCTTTGTACAACTAATTGGTAGTAATAATATTGGCAAAAGATTATAGACATTTGTGACGTTGTGCTCATAAACTCTGCTAAATAATCTTTGCTTATTTGAGACAATTCCTACAATAATGCTAGTGATGAATCTATGTCTGCAGGATCTTATTCATTTTATTATTAGGTTCAATTATTTAAATCTTTAAAAAGCCATAAGTAAACAGCAATATTTATATGTTGTGTAAAACAAGAGTTTAGGGGTCAAAAATTAAACCTATGAACATATACAGAAGTTTGAAGTTAATAAAATTTCTGGATCCTTTCCAGTCTTGTGCTGAGAGCAAAATTTAAGGTACTTGCAGTATCCATATACAATACAAGGCAACACATTAATCTGTGTGCTTCCCAGTGTGGAGAATATTTTGCATATACCACTGGAGCACATCACAGAGATAATGCGGTCTTTCATAGGCCATTCACATGAGGAATCTATTATCTTATACTTAATGTTTCAGAATATAGAAAGTCTGTGAAAAATATTGCTTATACTTTGAAAACCCTTTTAAAACTAATATGACACAATTTGGGATACTACACTATGTCCATTTTAAATATATACAGTATTTATAAGACCTAAAATTGATTCCCATCACTAAAGAGCAGGTGAATTGAGTAAGAAGTTAATTCTTGAAATAAATTATTCACTCCTTTTCAAAATATAGTTCTGTTTAAGTAATTCTTTTAAATTTTAAATACATCTATTTCATAATTTACTCCATTGTCCACAAAAGAAAAAGACAATATATAGAACAAGAGAGAAAAGGGGCAATAATAAATAATATCAGTAGAAATTACCTGCCTGTTACTCATGAAAATGTAAAAAAGTAGAATATTATTACATGAGTTCAAAAGCCAAACACATGGCAAAAACATCTGGAAAACAATATATCAACTACATACATTTTTTATTTTCTTTTTTTCCATATATGTGTGTGTGGTTATATAAGTGTGTGTGTGTGTGTGCGTGTGTGTGTGTGTGTGTGTGTGCGTGCACGTTGGTCCCAGAGCTTTAACTCAGGACCTGAGTGCAGTCCCTAAGCTTTTATACTCATGGCTAGTACTCTTCCACTTGAGCCATAGCTCCACCTCCAGTATTTTTGTGGTTAACTCAAGTTTACAGTCTCATAGACTTTCCTGCTTAATCTGGGTTCGAACCTTAAATCTCATATTTCAGTCTTATGAGTGACTACATTATATGTGTGAGCCACTATCACCTAACTTCAACTATGTATCTTTTTTTTTAGCGAATATTGACATGCCAAAACTAAGCCAAGATGAGGTAAACGATCTTAACAGGCCCATGACAAGCATTGAAATAGAAACAGCAATAAGAGACATCCCAGCTAAGAAAAGTCCAGGACCAGATGGTTTTACAGCAGAATTCTACAAGGCCTGCAAAGCAGAGCTACCACCAATACTCCTCAATGAAATTGAAAGAGAAAGTTCACTACCGAACACATTCTATGAAGCCATCATAACCCTGATCCCAAAACCGGGCAGGGACTCATCAAAGAAAGAGAACTATAGACCCATCTCTTTGATGAACATTGATGCAAAACTTCTCAACAAAATTTTGGAGAATCGACTTCAACAATTCATCCAAAAAATCATACACCACGATCAAACAGGATTCATTTCAGGGATGCAAAGCTGGTTCAACATACGCAAATCAATTAATATTATTCATCACATTAACAGGAGCAAGGATACGAACCACATGGTTATCTCACTAGATGCAGAAATAGCATTCGACAAAATCCAACACCCCTTTTTGATGAAGGTTATGGAAAAATTAGGAATCCATGGAACATTCCTCAATACAATAAAGGCTCTATATGACAAACCTACAGTCAGTATTATACTTAATGGGGAAAAACTAAAGCCATTTCCTCTTAACTCAGGAACAAGACAAGGATGTCCACTCTCTCCACTTCTCTTCAATCTAATATTAGAATGCCTAGCTACAGCAATAAGACAAGATGCAAACATAAAGGGGATCCAAATAGGGAAAGAAGAAATAAAACTCTCCCTCTTTGCAGATGACATGATCTTGTATTTAAAGAATCCCATAGACTCCACTTCCAAATTACTCAAGCTGATTCAAAACTTTGGCAAAGTAGCAGGTTATAAAATTAACCCCCCAAAATCAATGGCTTTTCTGTATGCCAACAATGAGAAAAGTGTGGCTGAAATTAGGAAAGTAACTCCATTTGTAATAGCCTCCATTTGTAATGCCTAGGAATTAACTTAACCAAAGAAGTGAAGGACCTCTATGATGAAAACTTTAAAAACTTGAAAAAGGAAATCAAAACAGAACTTAGAAAAATGGGAAGACCTCCCATGCTCCTGGATTGGAAAGATTAACATCGTGAAAAAGGCAATACTTCCCAAGGCTATCTACAAATTCAATGCGATACGTATCAAAATTCCAACCTCATTCTTCAAGGAAATAGATGAGGCAATCCAAAAAATTCATATATATCTTATAAACCAATTTCAGACAACAATAATCAGATACAAATTTGAAAAGTAATATATATCACAGGTCTGAAGATTCATATATCACTAAGCCACAACCCAGGATTTATTACTTCACATGTAAGAAAATCATGCTCAGGTTTCCGAAAAAAACTTTTTCAAGGATATTATCATGTCAGAAATATCACATAAAATACCATTAATCAACACCAGTTCAATGTGTTATATATGGAATGTAGGAATTTTGGATCATCAAAAATGACACATAGCTCAATATACATAAATGAAAAAATGTAATGAAGCTCATAAACAGAATCCATAACAAGAATCATATCAGTAGATGCAGAAAAAGCCTTTGACAAACTCCAATGTACTTTTATGATTAAAACTCTGGAGATGCTAGAAATAGAAGGGTCAAACCTTAATATAATAATGACTATAAAAAAACTAGAGCAAGCCTCATACTAAATTTTGAATAACCAAAATCACTTTCTCTAAAATCAAGAATAAGCCACAAATGTCCACTCTCTCCACTCGTTTTCAATATAGCCCTGGAATCTCTAGCTAGAACAATAAGACAGGACAAAAGTATAAAAGGGATGCAAATAGAAAAGCAAGAAATCATACTATTCTTACTTACAGATGATGTGGTCCTATATATAAAGTAATCAACGTCTCAACCTTCACCATAGGAGCAATGATAAATACCTTCTGTAATGTTGTAGCATATATACTTAACTCATACAAGTTACTACCCTTTATGAATATCAACAATGAGCAGATATAAGAAAAATTTGGAGAAGAGTTTCATTTAATGTAGCCACTCTCAACATTAAAATATCTATAAATAAACCTAACTAAGGAGGTGAATGACCTCTATAATTAAAATTATAAGACTGAGAAAGAAAATAACATTTGAAAGAAAATAAGAAAGTCAAAGTTACTCCTATGACACTCGTTTTCTATAGAAAAAAGACAGGAAACACTTGAGATTTTTAGTACTACTTTAATAGCAATTTTATGGGTTGAATAAGGCTTGGCACTGGCATATATATGTGTATGTATATATACGTTAAAATTGTGTATATGTTATAGATAATTATACGTATTCACGCTACACAAACTCATACATAATTGTATTTGTAAGAAGTGTATTATAAACATATATAATATGAATGCAGGTTATATTTTCATTAGAATTTATTTATTACAGCTATTTTGGTTTTCTTCTTCAAGAGATGAAAAATATTTGTCCCCACCAGACAATGAATCATTTGGACCTTGAACTTTGGCTTTCCGTGTTGTTTAGAAGTGTAGTAAATTCATTTTATTTCTGTGTCTATAGTAAGTAAGCTCCTCAGTTTTTGTTCTCATTCTCATAATTTCCTTTTGGTATGTAAATAATGACATAACCAGAATACACTACGACTGGTTTTAGTTACAAGATCAATCTTTTGATTCTATTTATTCAGTATTCTTCTCCAATTTTCACTCACCAGTTTGTGTTCATCTTGCAATTTGTCAATTTCTTCTAGGTTATGGTGACTATAATTGTCGTCATTAGCTTCTTAAGATTTTTTTTCTTCTAGTGGCATCAGTTGCATTTATTTCTGTATATATTAGATTTACTCTCTTTATCTTACCCCCATAAATCCCATTGTTTTGTAGATTTTCTTTCTGTTGTTTTCCTTTTCCTATTTATTTCAAATCTAATCTTTATTATTTTTTCTATTTGCTACCATATTTCTCTATTTTTCTACAGCCTTAATATGCAGTGTTACATGTTTATTGAGACTACACTTCTGTTTTATATTTTATTTTATTGTCTGTCATGGGGCTTGAACTCTGAGTTTGGGCACTGTCCTTGTGCTCTTCACCTCAAGGCGAGCGCTCTATCACTTGAGCCACAGTGCCACTTCCTATTCTTCTGTTTTAATATGAGCATTTGTCATTGCAAAATCGTTTCTGTTGTACCTCAAGAATTTTAGTATATAGTAGTTTCTGTTTCCTTTCTCTCAAAACATACTCTGATTATCTTTTAAATTCCTTTCCTGGTTATCTGTTCAGGACTCAGTTGTTTCATTTCTATATGTTTTTGAATTTTCCAGTTTACCTTCCCTTGGTGACTTCTAGTTTTACTAAAGCATGGTTCAACATTATAATCAATATGATTTTAGTTTATATAACTTATTTATGAAGACTTGTTTTATGGCACAATGGAGAATATTCAAGTGCACGTGTAGAGTAAGATATTTTTAAAGCAGATTGTCTTCTCATCACCTGAAAACATGAGATGAAAAGTCTAGAGATCTTTTTGAGAATGAAAGACAATGGGGACCCTCTGGAGCAATGGAGTCAACATCTTTGTTGGGGAAAGACAACCTTTTCAAAACACCACTCCGATTGGCTGCTCAGGCTTGCAGAACTGTTTCATTATTTGAGGCTAGGATAGTCCCCTGGTTGCAGATGATTAAAAGTCTCTGTCTTAAATGCTGAATATAACGATTTCAAGATCCATCCACACAAGGCCAATAAATAGAGTAGAAGGTGTATCATCACCAAACAAAGAAGCATCAACTAAGTTAGCAAGACAACTGTTTCAATAAACTTCACACCCTAGCCAATCCACAGGATCAATGATTGTGAACATATTGATGGGGTAGCAGAGAAAGTGAGAGAGTTTATCAATCTAAGCAGTCTTCCCTGGAATGACATTAACAACTTGGTGATAACTTGGGATGGTGCTGTCACAATGCATACTTGGCTCTTGGAAGCTAGGGGAATATGACAGATAATGTTAACTGAAATAGAAATGCTATTATCTACATGCTGGTTTCTTAAAAGCCATATACATATCTTAAAGATATTAGCATGCTAGATAGCTATACTAAATAGGACCAGAAAACCCACTAATAATTTATATATTCTGTGTTAGGGATGTAGACATATCTACTGCACAACAGCAGTAAGGAGGGCAGTAATACAAAGGACATTAAAATCCCTGAGAAATTCTGGTTTTTAAAAATTAAGTTTGTTATTGTGAAAATACTGTACAGAGGGGTTACAGTTACATAGTACGGAAATGAGTATATTTCTTATCCAGCATTGTTGCCTCCTCCTTTGTTTTCCCTCTACCATTCCTTCCCTCCCACCTCCACAGCTACCCCCTCTCCCTGCCCCCCTCGCCTATATTTTAAAGTTCGTTTTCTGACATAATGTCTTGTACATCTCATTGTTGCAATGGTCAATCTGTATCCCTATTTAAACAATTTGTTTTTACCCTTCCCCTCTCCAAATTATACCAACATCAAATACAGTGAAAACAGGGGTATACTGAGGGGGAGGGACATAAAAAGCAACAAAGAAATCACATGGTACATTACAAATACGTTAGAAACAATAGCAAAGAAGAAAAAAAAACACTTGTGTCCCTATCTTGAGGTTTATTTCACTTAACATCATCTTATCTGACCTTTTCTGTTTGATCCAGGTCCCATGGTTTCCCTTATTTGCAATCCTTGAGAAATTCTGTATCTATCATCTAAGAGTCATAAATTGATGGTGAATGTGACACTATGGAATTGTTTCCTGATATCATAGAATGATCATATGATTCCACTGATAGAATCCTGCTGGTAGTACTTCACTATCAGAATCAAGAAGAACATAATCATTACAATAAAAAATGAAATCAAATGTGGGAGCAAGGAATGCTTGCTTTATGAAGATGGTTATTCATAACATATCCCAACGACCACTCCAGCAATAATACCCTGTAAAATGATCAATCAAAAAGGTCAAAAATGGATCAGGGAGAGTCTCTAGATAGTCACACTGATATACAACTCCTTCCCAGGTTTACAGATTTAGAACAATTAAACACCATGTATATTGCCTAATGTTCCTCACCAGGGACCTAAGGCCTTTCCTTCAGATAACAAGATGCCTTCCCCCCAACATTACTTCTGAATAACTGCAACTCTTTCTCATTGATGGTGTATAGCCAGTATTGTATGATGATCCAATGGCATGATATTAGCATCATGACATTGCTAACCATGAGCTTAAAGTAACTCCCAGTCCTCTGAAAGGCAGGTGGTCTGATAACTAAGGGATGTTTACCTCAATTATGAGACACCTGATTGCTTACTTCATCCAAATGTCAACTGTATAGCAAGAATGGGTATAATTAACAACAATGAGAATACTAGATTTGTTCTTTGACCTGGAAGGGAAAAGCTGTAACAGTGAAAATTCTCAAGTGAATCCATTTACTACTGGCCACTTGGGCAGGATAAGCCATCAACCACAGAGGGAAGTAATTATCTATTAATCTCCTTTTTATGTCCTTGACTTAAAAATACATTTGCTCAGATTCTCTCATATTCCTGAAGATAGAGAACTAATCTTCAGCTGCTTTTCCTACCTTCCTTTCTTCCCTTCTCTCTCCTACCCAGAAGACTCAATGTCTGGAAGAGCAGATAGAAATTTTGTTAAGACTTCGTCTCTTAAAATGTAAAATGTGATCACACATAGAAATGGAGATGGTCAATTGGTGATTGAGTTAAAAATGAGCTAAATGATAACCATTTGGAAAATTTAATGGGATATTGATGTTATTATTTTTAGGTTTTTTTTTGGCTTGAGATAGATTATCAATATATCCATGCTGTCTTTGAACCAGCAATTCTCTAGACACTATTTTCACAGTTCTGATGTTACTACTACACTCATTGTTCTGACTGTTGTTTTTTTTTAATCAGAGGAGGAAATTGGAGATAGATGAAAACATCAGGTATGTGTACACAGGAGAGCACCCAGGTGAGTGGACAAAATGAAGGCAGCCATTTGCCAAACAAAGAAAATCAAACTTCAAGGTCCGTTGAACATCTTAACTTTGAAAATTTTGAGAAAAATTTCTGGTAATATTCACTTTTTATTTTATGAATTTATTCATTGGAAATTTAACTAAAAGCCTGGAGCTCTCCTTGTCTTTTTTGCTTTAGGCTCACACTCTACTACTTGGAAACATTTCCACATCTGGTTTTTGCTGGTTGATTGGAGAGAAGAGTTTCTCCACAATTATCTTCTTGGCCTGGCTTTGAACTAAAATCCTCAGTTCTCGGTCTCCTGAGCAGTCAGGATTACATATTTGCTCATAACATTTGTACTCTTTTGCTTTATACTCTTTTGTACCAGATTCAACTTATCTAGGGTGATCCACTGGTGATCTGATTTTAATCAGATTACATTGAATGCTTTTTTCCCCTCAAGACAACTTATTTGATTAAATATGAGAGGGAGTTTAGTATTTTTTTTCTTGGAAACCTCCTCAATAACCAAATATGTGCAGAAAGTAGGCTGCATCGAGATAGAATCCCCACATTCATTATCTCTCAGAATAAAAATAATAACCCACCTATTTAATGGCAGAAATGAGATACAGTGGCATATCATCTGAGACCTACTGGTCAAAACACATTTATTACCATCTAAAATACTGTCTTCATAAATGAGAAAATGATATGTTTATTGTCAAGGTAATGTACAGAAGGGTTCTAGTTACCAAAGTAATGTAATAAGTACATTTCCTGTTGAACTTGTTACCTGGTACCTTATTTTTCTTCTAATTTCCCTCCCCCAAAGCCTCCTCAAGTTGTATAGATAATTTTCAACATATTGTCTTGTGAATATCGCTATTGCATTGGTTCCCCCCACCACTGTCCTTTGACTCACAATTCTGTTGTTTCCCTTCCCTTCTTTAATTCAGATAAACGTATATAAAATACCAGGGTACCAAAATCAAATACAGTGACAACAGGGGATATGCCATAGGGGGAAGAACACACCAAAGAAACAAGAAATTATGTAGTACCTTAGAAACAACAACAACAAAAACCTCTTGTTTCTGTGTCTTGGAGTTCATTTTGCCTAGTGTCATATGGTCATATGTACATAGCTATTGACCTATTCTGCTCCTCTGCTAAGATTATCCTAGACATATACTAATTATTGCAAATAAAGGAAATCATGTGACCTATGTTTCTTTGGGTCTGGCTTACTTCACTTAATATGATATTTTCCAAGTCTTTCCATTTCCTTACAAAAGGGGTGGTGTTATTCTTCCTGATGCAAGCAAAGAATTCACATACACACACACACACACACACACACACACACACATACACACACACACACAATGGGATGTATCAAGATAACTTTGAACTCTGCAGACTCATGAATTTCATTATCAGATCAGGAATGCTTCTACTAAGCACAGACGATGCTAAAGTGGATTTTTCACTTGTCTTTTGGCTATATCTGTCAAGGAAAAATTTCACTATGGCATTAGGATGGTTCTTTCAAGAAACAGAATAAGATTAGACAACAAAAAGATGATGTTGGTGAATATAATTACATAAATATGATACTAGATATATAGATGACAGTTACATAGATGCTAGACAGATGATTGATAAATACACTGATATTAAATAGATGATAGATAAAAAGATAGATCCTAGATTGATTAATATATGCTACATTTCTTAAATGGTAGATAGACAAATAGACAGACAGACAGATAGATAGATAGATAGATAGATATGAGAGAATTTTATTGAGAATTGGTTCACTTGATTACAAACTCTAAGAAGTCTCATTTTTTAAAAGGTTGCCACACAGCTAAAGACCTAGATTCTTTAAGTTTTAACACCCAGAGAAGTGGATATTATCACTATTTGTCCAATAATGATGGCACTTTCTGCCCAGACATTCAAAGTTTAATGCTCCAAATCTCAGAAATTCTGAGTGGCTGGGATTATAGCTATGAGTCTTTGGTGTCTGACTTGCATTTCTTTTTAGATTATGAAGTCAATATTATTCCTCTTTTTATGCTATAATTTATAGAATTAAGGGATTACAAAAATAACCCCTTTATGAAGAAGAAAAGACTATTTGTAATTTGCCTCTAGCATTTTATGTGTCAATCCTGCCTTTGAATTTGAGTATTTAAGAATGATAAGGTGGCCTGAAACTTTTCCTAACAAAGTTAAATATCTACAGAGCATTGGATCTATGCTTTTACTCAATAAGAAATTTTCTTTTTATTTTTTTACTGTAAAGATACTGTACAGTTGGGTTACAGTTACATGAGTATGGTAATGAGTACATTTCCTATCAAGCATTGTTACCCTCTCCTTTGTTTGTCCCCCACCATACCTTCCCTCTCCACCTCCCCACGTTACCCTCCCCCAAGTGTCTTGTACATCTCATTGTTACAATGGGTCAAAAATAACTTTCCTATGAAAATTTTCTTCACTATCGGTTTTTTTTAACTTTGATGTAGTTTCTCTCTCTAAGAATTTGACACATCTAAGTATACGTAAAATCTAAAAATTTTTAAATAATCAGTTTGGGGTATCCTTTACACCAAGAAGTGTAATACCATATGTAGTAAAATTCTTTAGTATTATGTTTATTCAAAATATAAAATGAACCGTTACTGGTGGCTCATGCCTGAGCCTTAGCAATTCAGGAGACTGAGATCTGAGGATTGTGGCTCTAAGCCAACTTGGGCAGAAATGTCTGTGAAACTCTTCTACCAATAAACCAGAGGAAAACTGGTTTATATTCAACTGGGAGTAGAGTAGATCAAGTGGTAAGGCACAAGCCTAGCATATACAAATCCAGTCCTTGTAACCAAATAAAAAAGGAAAGAAAGAAAATATAACAGTGTATACATTGAAAGTTATGTGTGAGGATTGTCATATTCCTTTATGATTTCTTTCAGTTCAATTTATCAGCCCTTCCTTATTCAAAGATTTGTAACCTTGCTTATTTCAAAATACAGTATTTAATAAAGTTATCATTTTTGATAAATTGTTTTATCATTTTGATAAATAGCTTTATTCAATTTATTGTATTGTATTTCAGCATTTCCAGTGTCTTTTACACATTTTACCTTTCTCGTCTTCTACTTTAGAATTTCTCCTCTTTATACATTACCACATATATAAATACATGTTTTGAACATTTATCTGTTAACATTCCACTGTTTTGTTTACATATTTATAGGTATTATAAAATCAAAGATTTCAATCCTCAGTTGATCACCTGGTTTGAAACTGGAGTATTCTTGAATATCTGACTATCTATCTTAAGTATTTTGTGTTGCAACATAGTGACAATGGTTATATTTAAATATAGTTTGAGGATGAAATGAAATTTTATATAATATTTATCAAACAAATTAAGTAACTAAACGTATTTTACTACATAGCCAAGCATGTATTTATCAGACTATAAATTTATTTATCTACAATTAGGTTACAGCCTCTAAAGTATTAGGAATACATTAGTGCAAGAAATACTTTGTGTACTGAAGAGCTGAGGGACAGCGCTCAGGCCCAGAGTTCAAGTTCCACACAAACAAAAAAAAGGAAAGAAATACTTTTTGTGTGCATGTTGGTACCAGGTCTTAAATTTAAGGTCTGGGCGTGGTCATTCAACTCTTTCTACTGACCCACAGCTCTGCTTATGACGTTTCTTGGCTAATCAGAGAATCACAGAGTTTTTGGCTTATTTGGCTTTGAACCTGGGTCCTCAAATCTAAGCCTCCCGAGCATCTTAGCTAGGATTTCAGGTGTCAGCCAATGGTACCTGGCAGTGGATTCAATTTTTAAAAGAAATAATCTCTATTTCCCAACTTATTAGTTAATTTTGACAGAAAATGTATACAATACTTCTTGATACATAAAAAATGATGGTATATTCACTTGTTAAAGTAAAGAAAATAAGACCAAATAACCCAAATTGCACATCTCCAATACGTTTAAAATAGAGATTGTCTGCATTGAGAGATATACATTTTTTTACTGTAACGTTATCTCTCAGAGGATCTAAGGCACACTGTCAATAATTTGATGAGTCCTAGCCATTAAATAATAATAATAATAACCCCTGTTTTCACTGTATTTGATGTTGGTATAATTTGTGGAGGGGAAAAGAAAAAACAAATTGTTTAAATAGGGATACAGGTGGACCCATTGCAACAATGAGAGGTACAAGACGTTATGTTGAAAAATGTACTTTATAACTTTGGCAGGAGGAAGAGGAGGAAGATGGGAGGGCAAGGATGATAAGGGGAAACAAAGAAGGAGGCAACAATGCTTGATAAGAAATGTACTCATTACCTTGCTTATGTAATTGTAACCCCTCTGTATGGTATTTTCACAATTTAAAATAACCTTATTAAAAGAAAAAATTATTAGTGTAAAAAGTACTGTAAGATTATCTTTGGTAACATTGTAGTTTTATTTTAACCCTAAATGTATTCTTCATGGTTGCACTTAGATCTGCAATTGAAAGCACCCTTATTTAATGTTTTCTACACTATCATCTCTAATTCCTGGGCCTGCATCCATTTCTGGCCATTGCTTAGAAAATATCAGCTAGATGCAGCTGGATGACCATGGCATTGTCAGATTGAACCCGTGTGGAAGAAAATGGTATTAATTATTTTTAGCACAGGTCTTTGCTATATTTCCCTATTGTTCTGTCCTTTTGTACTCAGTAGTTTTATTCCATGTTAAAATTAATCTGAGAAAAACCTCATCTTTTATTGAAGTGTGCCACTTCCTTTTTGTCATTCTTGTAAAAATTGTGTGTGTGTGTGTGTGTGTTTCTGAAAACTTACTATTTGGGCTAGGTGGTTTGACCCTGGTTAATTGTATTTAAGTTGCTTCCTATTCTTGTTAAATTTTCATTAAGAAATCCTGTTTAAAGCTCATGAAATTTTAGGTACACTCTGTTCTTGTTAATTATGACAACTGTTTTTGTTAATTAATCCACATCCTGTTGCAAATTGTAGACCACTCTGAGCAGAGGCAAGGGACAGAACCCCATGCCTTAGGAATAAAAAAAGTAGCACCTCACACCTTTAGGTGCTTTCCTGCTAGATTTCAGCTAATGGATCACCCCTCTGTAGAAGTAAGCTTTGATTTGTTAAGTATCTTTACAGTTAACACCTTACTATGATCCAATGAATCTTGGGAGTCATTTCACTTAACATCTTTTATGGTCATATGTGCATAGCTTTTGAACTTTTCTGATTGTCTGGTAAGATTATCTTAGACATATACTAGTTATTGCAAATCACTCTGTGCAGTATCTTTACAATAAATTATTTTAAAAAGAAATGTACTCTCTGAATATCACCTTTAGAATAGCATAAATAAATTAAAAATGTTAAATTCAGCATGCTAATGTTGAGTTGCACATCGATTTTATTTCTTAGTAATCTGTTCTTAGTAACCTGTTTGTTTGCAAATGGAAGTTCTACTTGCTATTTTTTTTCATGTCTGGACTGTTCAAATAATTTGAGGCAATGAGCAGCAAGAATTGAGAGTCTCAAAATCAGAGATACAATTTGTTGATGAAGTATGGTAGTTGGGGCATTTAATCAGCAAGGGAAATGGCTGACTGTCCACTGAGAGGATAGAAGAAATTTCAGCTGGGTGCTTAGCAAGAACTGAGAATGTACTTAGAAATTTCTAGGGCTGGTTGGGTAATCTAAGAAATTGTAAACTCTGAATAAAAATATATGTGGCTATCCTGAGTTTTACATCCCAGAAGATCAGTATCCAGCCCACTAGGGTTAGAGTTATGTGAACTACTTTACTAACAACAATCAGTGATCTTACTATACCGGGAGTAAACACAGATTCTTGGGGAATAAAATCAGGCATAGAAGGACTTTCTCCTATGACCATCAATGATGGAATAATCAGTATAACCCTATGGTAATTGTAAGGATCCTTTTAGGGATCCTTCTGTTTAGCTGTTCCAGACTAGGAATTCTTACCAGTTAGGAAAATCTATTTATAATTAATGGAGCCCACTATACAGAGCCTTCTGATGTCTTCCTCCTTCCAACCCTAGGCCTTAAGGCAATTATTCCTCCTTCCCTCCTAGGCCTTAAGGCAATTATTATGAGGTAACTATAATAAGGGTAAAAGATTTATGACCAGCCATGGCTGTTAAACTGTGTATGGCCGTTGGCTCACGCCTGTAATCCTAGCTACTCAGGAGGCTGAGATCTGAGGATCATGGTTCAAAGCCTGGGCAGGAATCTCCATGAGACTCTTATCTCCAATATACCACTAGAAAACCAGAAGTGGTGCTGTGGCTCAAGCAGTAGAGTTCTTGCCTTGAGCAGAAGAGCACAGGGACAGCGCCCAGGCCCAGAGTTCAAGCCCCATGTCCGACCAAAAAGAAACAACCAAAAACTGGGTATGGCGAAAAAATGCCTGCTTGATTGAATGGATAAAATATTCTGTTGGCAGTTATTATGCATGTGTGGCAGGTAGACCAAGACCTCAGATTTTCCCCTTCCTTTTGAGATGAATAATGGATCCTGCTGGCTTGGCATGCATGATAGCCCTCTTCCAAGACAAGATAACTTGGAGGAAAAAGTTCAATAACATGCTGTCATTACTATTTCCTATGATTAAGGATTCAGATGAATTAAAGCCAACTAGATTGGTTAAGTCAGTTTCCCATAAATGTAACTTTATCTCATGCCTCTCTAGGCAGTGAAGAGAATCAAGAGTTTCTAAGAAAGACATTTGGACACAGTGAAATCCCGTCTTTTGAGGGAATGAATCTGCTTTCACTATTGCTAGAGCTCATGTTTGGTAATATTGTAGAGGAGCTAAGTGCTTGAACCTCTTCCGTCAAATGGAGTAGAGGCTGTCCTTTGGTTCAATTTTGGCTATTTCCTTCACCCTGGCATTTTAAAAACCAAAGCTGTCTCCAAGCCTAGGAATCAAATAGCAGCTGGATATGTGCCACGACTATTTTGATGCCACTATTAATATTAATGTGAGCTAGGTCAATTATATCTATTATATCCAAGAGAGGTTTTGTCACTTTTATAGTAAATGGAATTGTAGTACAATTATGACCCACTAGCAAGATGGCACGGGAAGCAGTATATGTTTCTTAATACAATTCTGGCAGAAAATTTGGTGGGGCTATATACCCTGATTTTTTTGGGGGGGAGGGACGTCAATGTTGTACCATGTTTTCTGAACCTAGAACCCTAGATGGGACCATCAAATAAAAAGTCAGAGATACATAGCCTCCTTCATAACTGGCTAACGCAATCATTTGGAAGGGCATTATGATCTTAATTCTGTTTTTAATTTGGGGGTCTGTCGTGGAGCTTGAAATCTGGGCTTGGGCGCTGTCCCTCACCTCTTCAAGCTAAAGGCAATCACTCTACCTCTTGAGCCACAGCACCACTTCTGGTTTTCTAGTGGCTTATTGGAGATAAGAGTCTCACGGACTTTCCTGCTGGGGTGGCTTTGAACTGTAATCCTCAGATCTCAGCCTCCTAAGTAGCTAGGATTACAGGCGTGAGCCACAGGTGCTAGCTATGATCTTAATTCTAATGTCCTTTACTTGTCCCTCATGGGGACAATGGCTTTAATTGGGAGTTATGCGACTAATTTATAGAATCATCAATACTGCCTTAGACAAATTTCAGTATTGTACCATTAGTTAAGTACAGCTGAGGTAGAGGGGCAGATAATGTTAAAAGAATTTGAAGAAAACATCAGAAAGTACAAAGAGGGGGATTGTGAGAAAGGGCATCTTTTCTATCAGCAAGTGTGGCTTCATTTCTGTTCATCTTGAGAGAATTGTCCTGAAAAATTCCTGCTTTGGCCAGATGGCTTGGCCCCAGCTGATTATGATTTAGTTGCATTCTATTTCTGGTACACTTTTTAATTAAGATGCCCAGTTCCTTCTAATAAGACCTCCTTTTCCTGTTAATGGATGTATCCTGTTCCTGTTAATTATGTCACATCCTATTGCAGATTTTAAAGCTGAGCTTAGCCAATCCAAACAGGGGACAAGGCATTCTGCATTATGGATAAAAGAGGAGCAGACTAACGGTTTTCTGTGCTTATTTGCTAGATTTTGGGTGATGGTGCACAGTTCTGTAGAGGTAAACATCTGGTTTTTTCTTTATTTCTTTTTACCATGTTTAAATATTTATACAAAGGAGGTGCCATCTAACAAAGATATTTACGAATACAGTACATCTTGATCAGTGTTAACCATGTGAACATTAACACCACCCTTTGACCCACCCCTTTCCTTTTCTTAATTTTGTATTATATACAATTACTTCTTGACTGTATTCTCTTCCTCTTCCCCTTTCCATTTGTCTCCCTTTCTCCTCTTGACCTCATCCCCTCCCATTAATATACCTCTTTCCTAGTGCTTAGTTTGTTGGGCTTTGATGCAGTCTTTCTGAAAATTATGCTACTTGAACTTTCCAATGAGTCTATTATACATCAGTTAATTCATTTATAACCACTTGCATAACTCCCAACATATTTACTTTGTCTTGACAAATTCTTTTTGGGTTAGAGTCCTTATTCCTGGGTGACACATCAACATCTAGAGGTATATCTAACAATAATATTCAGCATGTAGTTTCTTTAAAATTGCATTAATCTCTAAGTAACTTACCATGAGAAAGCATCTTTAAATGTTAAATTTTCTCATTCTTATGACCTCTTTATCTACTTTCCTCTCAAGTATTTTATATTTGTCAGGGAAATCTGATTTGTGTTCCTTATATTTTATGTAATAATATTTAAAAGATATTTTTGTAATTGTGAATAAAATGTGTTGTTTCTAAGCTACTTGCAGATGGCTGGTTCTTATCAATTGTAGTAAAATAAAATTTTGACTTGTCAGAGCGCACTCATATGAATAATAGATTATACCACAAACTAATAAAATCAAAAT
Organism: Dipodomys ordii; assembly: GCF_000151885.1. Taxonomy (NCBI): domain Eukaryota; kingdom Metazoa; phylum Chordata; class Mammalia; order Rodentia; family Heteromyidae; genus Dipodomys; species Dipodomys ordii. The sequence goes on from NW_012285999.1 coordinate 64,833, forward strand.
GGAAGCTCAGATATTAAGTGTTGGTTTCTGAAAGATGTAGCATATGAAATCAGCTTTCTCATTGGTTCAGGACCTGTTTGTTTTGGAAGCTGCTGAATTACATAAGTAACCCATAAGTACACTGAGATTACACATAACTAACAGTAGCTTATTGCATAAACACACTGAAAACTTAAATGTAGTGTATTTTTCTAGTTAACAGGCAAGTTTCATCTAATTAACCGTAATTGAGACAAGACCACACTAAAGCTACCAGCACAACTATGTTTATTGCAACATTATTTACTATAGCTAAGATATGGAACCAACCCAGATATCCCTCAGTAGATGAATGGATCAAGAAAATGTGGTATATATACACAATGGAATTCTATGCCTCCATCAGAAAGAATGACATTGCCCCATTTGTTAGGAAATGGAAAGGCTTGGAAAAAATTTTATTAAGTGAAGTAATCCAAGCCTAAAACATATAGGTCCCATGGTTTACCTTATTTGCAATAGTTAGTATATGTATGAGTCAAGCAGAAAAGGACAGATAAGGTGATGTTAGGAAAATGAACCCTAAGATATGTTTTTAAATGCTTTTTTTTCTTTCATGCATTTGTTTCTAACGCATTTATAAGATTATTTCTTTGTTGCTTTGTATGTCCCTCCCCCACAGTATAACCCCTGCTTTGACTGTATTTGATGTCGGTATAATTTGTGGAGGGGAAGGGGAAAAACATGTCGTTTAAATAAGGATACAGGTGGACCCGTTGCAAAATTGAGAAGTACAACTTGTCATGTCGAAAAAGAACTTTACTACTTTGGTGGGGGGAGGGGAGGATTGAGTGGGGGTGCGGGGGGACGTTGGGAAGGGATGGGAAGAGTAAACAAAGGAGGAGGCTACAATGCTTGATAAGAAATGTACTCATTATCTTGTCTATGTAATGGTAACCCCTTTGTACAGTATTTTCACAATAAAAAATAAATAAAAAAGAAAAATAAACATAATTGAGAATTAGCCAATCATAGGCAGCCAAGTGGAAATTCTGCAAGTAAGCAAATGTTTACTATAACCAATAAGATTTTTTAAAGTTTTTCTTCTGTTTGACCCTCCAAAATTCACTAATGACATTGCTAGGTGGAGCTTTCCCAAATTCTATTAATTATGAGTTATGTTTAGTTTGTGCTTCCCAATTCACAAATCATTCTTTATTCAAATAAACCAGTAAATTTAATTTAACAAAGTTTTGGTTTTAAAAGATTATTTTTTTTCTGTCAGTCGTGGGGCCTGAACTCTAGGCCTGGATTCTGTCCCTCAGCTCTTCAGGTCATGGCTAGCGCTCTACCACTTAAATCATGGCACCACTTCTGGCTATTTCTTCTTATGTATTGCTTAGGAATTGAACCCAGAGCCTTGTTCATGCAAGGCAAGGACACTACTACTGAGCAACCTTCCCAGCCCTAAAGGATTAAAATTTATATGCTAATGCTGAGGTAGATCTGAGGTCATAAGTATAGTTGGGGCCCGTTTGATTAAACATAGTTTTTGAGCGGCTGCATGCACACAGGGATTATGTCCCATTATAATACTTTAAGAACTTTCTCAAGTATCTTACTGATGTTATCACACATTCAAATATTTACAAGTTGGTCTAGTACATATGTATATGTGTGTTTAATTGAATTCTTAAGAACTACATATTGTTTTACACATTACACAGAAAATGTTACAGAATAGAGGTTTAGTTGGATTATTAGCACTTTCTTCTTTAAGATAATTATAATGATGCTTTGAGTGATGAAAATAGCTATTTTATATGGAATGCTAAAATGTCAGCAATAATAACCAAAATATTATTTTCGTTTTATATTTTCATGTTATATATTCTTTTAAAAAATCCCCTATAACTTATAATCAATCCCAAATAAGATTGGAAGAAACTTATAATCAATCCCAAATAAGATTGGAAGAAAGTAATGTTATTTTAATTAAGCATTTTCCACTTCTGCAGGAAGGGAGCAAAAATAGTAGTGTACAAGGCCTGAGAATGAGCAAAAATAGTAGTGTACAAGGCCTGAGAATTTGATCAAAAGAATAGGTTATGTTAATAGTGCTAGAAAAAAAATCTCTGAGAGATATAACTAATTCAACTGTGTTTTATTGGATCTGGAAAATAAAGCTTTAGAAGTAAGTAAAAAAAAAAACAAAACGTTAGAACTAGAATCCCTATCCTTTTTGGATACTTGTAGTTCAAATTACGGAGATTAGCTCTGAATCACATTTATATTTAACTGTTTGTTCCACTTTCCAATTAATGCATACATTCATATAAGTTGCTTTTTAATAACAAGGCACACTTATATTTACACCATTAGTTTTCTTTAAACTCATGAAAAATTATATTCTCTAATAATGTTACTTCTGTTTTAATTATTATAGTATGCTCATTAAAAGCTATTTTCAATGTTACCATTACTTTCATCTTTATTGACTTATAGTGCAAAAAATGTGATATGGAAATGGCACTGTGTTCACACTACTTATTTCATTTTCTTTCACTCTGATTATGCTTGTTTATAACTTCCTCTTATTTTTAACTCATATCAAATGGTTACTATAAAATAAAATAAAAGGCAACATATTGTCTCAGTGGTTCAAGACAGAAAATTAAGAAGAAAAATAAATGAATGATTTTTGTCCATTTAAGAAATCAAACATTGATATATATATATATATATATACATATGCATATATACACAAACACAACTCTCTAACTCTTCCCACATAGACTATCTACATATCTACTGTATATATCTACTGTATATCTATCACCCACTGTTATCTTCTATCTCTGTTATCTATCTACCAATTATCTCAATATTTTTATTTTTTTCAGATTTTAGAATATGTAGTCTGGCATGTTGTAAGACTACTAAATAATAAACTTTAAAAACAAAAGTCCTTAGGGTTTTAATTGTACAATAATTTACACCACCCTGCCCCATCTTGCCAAGAAAAGGAACTATTTTTGTACATAGTTTAACAATACCATTTAAGCTACCTGTCCACTAGTGAATATCTCTCAGATATAAAATACACTTCTATTGTTTTAGGGGGATTATTCAATTGTAATAATAATATTGGAATAATATATCAGGCACAATTGTCAATAATGATTGTCTATGTGGTAATTTGCTCAAAACACATTTGAAGTTCCCGCTTTGAATACACTAAAGAACTGTATGTGAAAAGTTCTTAATAGGAATTTAATATCTCAGCATATATATATATATATATGCATTTATTGGAAAAAGAACAAAGCAGATGTGACTCATAGCTTATCTCTGTAATTTGAAGTACAAGTACATATTCTTTTTTGTCAAATTCTTAGGGCCAATATAATGCATAGCTTTATTTTCTCCCTTTCTATATATATGAACTATTAGGACATTCCTAGGAAAGTCCAAATTCTGTACTGAGATTGCTAAATTCTGGGAAAAAATGAATTTATGAAATTGTTTAGTGAAATCTGTGTTAGTTTTACTGTCAAGCCACAAACTACAAATAATATAACCACAGTGTGTAATGAACCCTTTGTTTTGCTGAGAAAGGAAAACTGTAACAGAACTCCTGTGATAGTAAAAAGAAAATCGCTTATAGATCTGCTAGTAAACTTTTCTTTCTAGTCATAATATCGATTAAGAACAAAAAGCTCCCTTTATTTTGTTCATATTGATGATTCAAGCCTATAATCCTAGCTGCTTATGGTACTGAGATGAGGATTTTTGTTTAAGGCATCCTGAGCTCCTACCTTTTTTAACCACACCAAAGCCAGAAATGGAAGAGTGGCTTATGAAGTATAGAACCAGCCTTGAGTAAAAACACTAATGGACAGCACCCAGACCCTGAGTACAAGCCTCTGTTCACACACACACACACACACACACACACACAACTAAAAATAATGTAGATTGTCACGTGAATATGAAATACTTCCTTCTTTTTATATGAATGGATTTTAAAATGTACCTATTGAATTACATATAATTCCATTGTGATATGCTTTCCTTAATTTGTGCATTAAAATTTAATTTTAAGTGGGTGAAAGTGTTATCTATTAATTTTCTTTCAGGTTAATTTCCAATATTTGGCACTATGTATCTAAGACGTAAGCTGTGTTTAACAGGGAAAGAATGTAACTCACAATTCTTCTATTACTTCTGTTAATATCTGGCTCTGGTCCTACTCTCCACTTTTGAGTAGATCCCTTGTGCTTTTTCCTGACTTGTTCAATTTTTCAAATGAAGGGTATCCTTAACAATTTTTTCTACTAGACTTAGCTGATTTTCTGGTATCCTTAATTCATTAAATGTTTCTATAGCTGGGTTGTCCTATTGTACTATAAAATTTATTTGCCCATTTCCTATTAAAACATTAAGATCCAGTGCAAAAGAGCTATGGAATTTAGTCATTTTATATTGAATTGTCTTATGCATAGTATTTAGTGGTAAGTATTAAATAAATTCTGTGTTGTAAGTAAAATGTATGAAATTAAAAGTTTCTTTTTAAGTTTTATTAAACATCCTGAAATGTAATTCCTTTTTATTCAGTCATGGAGCTTGATCAAAGAGCCTGGATGCTCTTGCTCAGTTCTTGCACTTAAGGCTACTTGCACTCAAGGCTAGCACTTTACCACTTTAAGCCAAGGCACGCCTTCCCATGTTCTGGAGGTTAATTGGAGGTAAGAATTTCATAGACTTTCTGGTCTGGACTAAATTTGAACCGTAATCCTCAGATCTCAGGCTTCTGTTTAGCGAGGATTTTAGACGTGAAAGGTAATTCTTACATTTCAAAAACCCCTCCAAACTACATTGAAAATGTTTTGTTAAATGTAATGATATGTAATGATATTCAAGAAAATAATTTTAAATGTACATAAAACTTGAAATTATACGTATAATTTTGCTCTTGGAAGGCATTTTAATTCTGGGTGCATCATTATGTTCTTTTTAATTTAATTTAATTTGTGTTTTATTTCCTATACTGGAATTTGAATTCAATTTTGCTTAATTTTTTTACCTTCAAGTTTGATGTTCAAACTCTTGAGCCACACCTTCACTTCTGACTTTTCCTTAGTTAAATGAAAATAATGAGTCTCTTGAATTGTCTGTCCAAGCTGGCATTGAACCATGAACTTCAAATCTCAACCTTCTGAGTATTTAAGATTACAGCTATGAAGCACTGGTTCCCTACTCAGAACGATTGTACTCTATGTAAAACAATCATGAAAACAAATGAATAAAGTAATAGTCCATTTTTATTACTATGTACTTTTATCAATACAGATGTGTTTCTTCAGATGAAAAATATAAACATCATCTTTCACACAATAACTATTTTATTATTTAATATAACCCTATTTATACTTTCTATGGTATACATATGTCTATGCAGGCATATTCCAAAAGTGCACTTCTTATTTCACGAGTCCTATGTAACATAAATACTTCTTTTGAAAAGTGTATTTTTTAAACTGAGTCTTTAACTTACAGTTCAATAGTTATCATTTGCATTGATTAAAATCTCACCTCATCTTTAACAATATACTTTTCCACTTAGAGACGCTGTAAATAGTTGTGCCTTGTAATGCTCATAACTTAGCATTCTTGTACCCAAGTACATCTTAATTATTATATTCAAAAACAGTTACTTGACTCCCAACCCCAAAGTATTCTTGACTTCCCTCTGTTTTGTTTATGTAATAATGGTAGTTATTGTTTTTTAGAGCCTCTTGGGTAAAAGTCTGTGATTAATATTCAATCCGTCTTACTTTGTAATCAGTGTTTCTGAAAGGTTGTTATCAGTTCTCTCCAAGGGCCTTACAAATCCTGAATCAGGAAAACATACCAGGGCAATCTAATTAACCTTTGACCTCAACTTCACATCAATGGCAAAGTTATATGCGTACTCATTATCTATGCAGTAAGTGATGGTTCAGTCTTTATTTTGCTATTGCAATAACATGTTTATCTATACATGTATGCATTTGAAGCCACATATTTTTACACATAATATGTAAGTACAGTTGTGAACTCTATACCTGGTTTCACTAAATTACTTAGCTATCCCTGCCCCTCAAGTTGATAATAAGTTTCATTAAGCAGCTTTTCTGGGACAGTCTATCCTTGTACCTTTCCTCTAAATAGTTGCAAGCCCGTTAGCTCTGTAGTAAGTTCAAGATGGTTCGTATTATTTAAATATTATCACAGAGCAGTGCAACCTGTTCAAAATCCTCTGTGTCCTGGATAAGGTTTAAGTAGCTTCTTTTAAAAGGAACATTAAAATAAGAAAGAAAAATATATTGAAATTTATACACTGTCAGTAAGAATGTAGAATTCCATTATTTTCTTAGTAAACCTTCGTGAGAAAAGAGTTCCTACCACAAAAGACTAGAGCTTAACAAGTACAAATGAATAAGTAACTGAAAAATAAAGCCTATATAGGAGTACATGTACTAACCCTAAAGGAGAAAAATAAGAAAAAGGTGTCTCTATATTTGCATGATTTTGTAACATTCTGTCTTTTTGGTTTGTGTTTGCATTGTTTTTTATTTGTGTGTGTGAACAAGCTTTTAGTGTGAATTTGGGATCTCTCACTCTTACTTAGGTATATCCTATCAAAGCTGGTGCACTACAACTTAAGTCACATCTTCACTTATGGCATTTTCACGGTTAATTAGAAATGAGAGTCTCATGGACTTTTCTGTTCAGCTTAGCTTCAAACGATCGTCCTCTGATCTGAGCCTCCTGAGCAGTTGGGATGACACATATGAGCTGGCTCCCTTGATTCTATACATTTTCTAAAAACAATTCTAAACTATCTACTGTGGACTACTTGACATGCTCTCTAATTTATCTTATAAATCTATGCAATGTTTTGTGCCATTATTGAACAGATAAATATAGGTGTGTCAAATTACTTATTAAAATAAATAAGCATTATGATAAATCCTAAGTACTTCAGGTTAAATGAAAGAATTTCAGAGGCCAGGATATAGATTGTAACGTAGGAATGCCAAGATGCTAACTTAGTTCCTCACAAAAATAATGCAAGTAAGCAGTCATCACCACAGAGTGTAAGAAAATAAAGCTTATCATAAAGAGAAAAGGGAAGCATTTTGAGAAACAATATCATGGTGTTAATGGTCTCTGTGATCTTAACATATATATTTCAAAGTGAAAAAATCAGCAATTGTAAGCAAATATTCAGAATTGCTTTTGAGGATCTTATTTCTTTTTCATCACTTAATTTCTGATTTCAAAAGTGAACAGGTTTAAATCATTAAATAGAATGCCTATGCCATTAGGTCTTATTTCATATATTTTAAGTGGACATTTACATCAAATATAATGAATCATTCAAGTATGTTGACTTTTCATGAATTATTTACTCATTAATTTGTGTCTATAGGAAAACAAGTTCAGGTAACATTCAGCACTTAGTTATTTCAACATAGATTTCAGAAATAACCATTTTTCCTAGGTGATGTGTTAGTTTATATCCTTTAATGTGAAGTATAAGGTGTGCATTGTTGATTTTATAAAGTTCATGAGTTTATGAAATTTTTTTGAGTTCACTAAAACTGAAATTTGTCTGAGTCACAGATAACAAAGGAACATGGACCCCGGTTCTTTTTTAAGAAAAAACAATCAGCAGGAACAAAAAGCAAACCACAGAAAGGGCTTTGTGAGCAAATTGTGATTTATTGTCAGCATACAGGTAGGATTCGGATCAATTTCAAATTTTTCAGTGCCTACTGTAAATTATTTTGACTGTAATCCTAAGTGAGTTATTTGCATTTTCACCCTACATCCCTTATCTGAAGATTATCCTTCATAGTCTTATTAATGATGTCTTTCTGAAGCTTCTAGTGTTACCTGCTCAACATTTTTTTAGGTCTAGATCAAATATTGATATAAACTGTAATCCTTTCCTCAAATAATGTATCATATTTTGGTCCAGTGTCTTTTTTCCTACCTCTGCAATTAACCGCAGATATGCTTCCAAAGTAAGAAATAACTTTTTGTCATTGAATTCATCCAGTTTGTATGAAATTGGTTTATATGATTAGAATGAAGTATATAAGTTAATACATTAATGAATAATTAATGATTATGTAATGATTCATCTCACTTAAACCACCCTAATTAAGGGCTGGGAAGTTGGCTCAGTGGTAGAGTGCTTGCCTTGCATACATGAGGCCCTGTGTTTGATTCCTCAGCACCATATAAGCAGAAAAAGCTGGAAGTGGTGCTCTGGCTCAAGTGGTAGAATGGTAGCCTTGAGTTGAAGAGCTGAGGGACACTGCCCAGGCCCAGAGTTCAGGCCCCATGACCAACAAAAAACAAAAACACCCTAACTAATAAAAATATTATTTTTTTTAATATCATACTCATCATAGTTTCTGAAACTTAGTGCTAAATTTCTATCACACTGAGACATACAATCCAAGATGATACATCTAGATGTATTTATTGGTTGCCTACAATATACCAAAGAATGAAGCTTTGTAGTTTAACATATGGTTACATTTCACTTCTGTGTGTATATTAAGTAACATCACAATACCTTATGAAGGGAAGAGGAACTAATCCGAAATGTTATGTGATTATTGAAGGTCATGCACTAATAAATAGAGTAACAATTCAGTCCATGAAAGAGCTTTTCCAGAGTAGAATGGAAAATAGTAAATGGTTATGTTGAAAATAAGTTTTCTTTTTTTTGGGGGGGAGGGTTCCCATCGTGGGGCCTGAACTCTGTGCCTGGGCGCTGTCCTTCAGCTCTTCAGCTCAAGGTTAGCGCTCTACCATTTGAGCCAAAGCACCACTTCTGGCTTTTTTTTCTTTTTGCTTATGTGGTGCTGAGGAATCGAACCCAGGGCCTCAGTCATTCAAGGCAAGTGCTCTACAACTGAGCCACCTTCCCAGCCCGAAAACAAGTTCTCCATGTAGAGAAATACAAGAGTGTATTGAAGAAACTTTCATGTGACTGAAGAAGCCATTTTTAGGGAATATAGTGTGACTATAGAAGCAGGCATAACAGAAAAGAGTGACAAATAATCAGAGACAGTTAATTTGAAGAAATATATAGACAATACAGAGATACTTATTTTAAGCTTTGTGCCTGAGGAAGAATTAAGGAATTGTCATGGTATTATCCATATGCGCAATTTTGTAAAGAAATAAAAATTAGGAAGTTACTGAGATTACTCATATTTATCAAATATGAAAGTATTAAAAGAGTGAGTCTATTTTTCTTTCTTTTTTCTTCCTCCCATCTCTATTTCAACTCAGTATCTTGTACCTGTTCATCTGGTGTTCCTTCACTTGGACCATGTCTCCAGTCTTGCTTTTCTTGCTGAGCATTTTAGAAATAAAGTTTAGTGGACTTGGTTGTCTGGGCTGTAAAATAATGAGTAACTGGCTCTATGATGATGTGTCACTATTGTCTCTTTTGCCTTTTACTGAAACCATCTGTCCTCCCTACAGCCATTATCCTCTGTCTCAGCCTCCTGATTAGCCAGAATTAGATGCATGAGTGACTAGCAAATGGTCTGAAGCCAGATTTGCAATAGATCATTTAATGTATGGTCAAGATATTTGGTCAAGTCAAAGAAGATAAGTAATTGTGAATCAAAATAGAAGTGTTTTTAAATGCCTAGTTCAGGACAAGTAAAGTTCTGAGTTTCACAACCCAAGTGTTCTGTGAACTGAACTATCCTAAATCAACAAAATTCTGTTATTCTGAAATTTGCAATAGGCCACAGAATTATCATTGAGTCTCACCCCTCTGTGTTTCATAGAACCAAAGGAGATGCTTCTGAAAAATAAAATAAAAGAAAGGAGCATAATCTAAGTCTGTAACTCAATTTAGCAAGCTGTTTAAATAAAGGACAGAAGTTAGGAATATTTGTTGGTTATAAGTAAGGTTTATCTGGGTTTTGCTTGGTTCTTCTAGAGATTTTTTTTGTGGGGGTCCAGTTGTCGAGCCTGAACTCTGGGGCTGGGCACTGTCCCTCAGCTCTTCAGCTCAATGCTAGCACTCTACCATTTCAGCCACAGCGCCACTTCTGGCTTTTTTCTTTTTGCTTATGTGGTGCTGAGGTATCGAACCCAGGTCCTCAGTTATGCAAGGCAAGCGCTCTACCACTGAGCCACCTTCCTGGCCCTCTCTTAGAGATGTAAAGGAATGAATACAGGGTTTGGGACAGAGTTTGCATTGTGCAGCATTTGTAACATGAGTAAGCCTTAAGTTTAGTGCCCAATACTACAAACATAAAGAGATCTAGAATTCCATCAACTCCAAACTCTGTAGTTATTTTTGATGTTTGAGAAAGGGTAATTCCGTAAGAAAACAAAATTAGCTTCCACATTCAGAAAATAATACAGGATAAGAATTTAGTGCTTCATCTGTATAAAACACATTTTTACTTTTCAATCTGCTTTGACAAATGCATTCCAACTTTATCCCGTGCCTTGCACTTTATTTATTTTAAACTATTTTGTGATGCTTTGAAGTAATATACCATGAACTACAATTGCATTCTTGCCAATTAACTAAGCTTTCTGGCTGACAGGATATCAGGTGATATGTAGATTCTCAGAAATGTATTTGAAAATACAGAGCCAGTAGTGTGTACAAAATAAGGTTATTAAATTTAATGAACTTTTACATTGGCAGTTTTCAGAAATTATACCAACTAAAATGGAATACATTTGGCCATTAACATCTGGTATTATTCAAAGATTTTAATGTCATGTAAATGAAAAACTAGTTAATAGGAAGAATGAGGATAGCATCTCTGAAAGACATTTCTCTTCCACAAATCATGCCTTCGCTGTTTTCCCCACAATATACAGTTTTGTTACCTCAACTCTGGAATGAGACCCTGCACATTACTGCCAAATCCTGCCAGAGCATCAGGGAACAACCAGCAATTGGTCACTAAGGAAATTTGCATCATGGCACAGAAGGAAATGGCTTTCACTCAGACCACATGAGAACACAGATCATTGTAAGAGAAATCTCCCTAAGTGTAAGGAAAATGTGCTTTACATATGATTGGAAAAGCCACAGATTACATCGGAGCGGCTGCCAAATTAATTTTCCTATTTAATATCATTTCTCTTTCATAACAACCCTGATATCATTATCAGTGTGAACAACTCTTTGGTTGCTCATATTTGATCATTAATTCATTTAAAGAGTTCCAAAGAATTATTTTGTAGTCCATGTAAGTTACCCTTGCACTATGGGTTCTCCCAATTTCTCTTTAGCAAATGAAATATCACACTGAGATACGATATAAACCACTTGAAGTGACTGAATGCTACAGAGTATTTTATCCCTACAGTTTGTACTCTGAGATGCAATACATACTCTTTGATTTTCAAATCAGAATGCTCTGCATACAAATCTTGATTTCATCATGTGTAAAAACTCCTTACTATTCTGATTCCTTGATTTGTGAAGCAGAAATAATAATATAATTCTTAGAAGCAAATCTTCAAATAGAATGTTAGAGGGTTTTCCAGTAACTGCTCAATCAGGACATAGTTCTGGTGAAGCACACCTGATTGCAACTTGGTGTTTCTGTGCTTTTGCCAGATCACTTAGAGATAAAATAGATTTTTCACCACCAAATGTAAGCCCTTCCAGTATCTTTACAAAGTTTTTATTTTAATAGGGTATTAATAACACCTAACATGCAAGGTTATTTTGTATTTTACAAATATATTACATATATCATAGCAAGGATTAAGGATTGTTTGGTTCAATTGTTATTTTGGTCTTTGAATAAAGCTTTACATTTTCTCTTTTAAGGATTTAAAGAGATAAAATGAGTAGAGTAAAAATTCCCACTAACACAAAGCAAACAGAACACAAAGGAACAAAGTCTTCAGGGTGGTAATATCTGGTAATATCTCTAATCAGTTTGGCTATTGCAGAGTCTATTAAGAAACAGATTAATACCAAAAATGTACTGCACATCTGTAATTTCAGCATCCAAAGAGACAAGTATTATGAGGAGCAGACCACTCTAGGATACACTGTCTTATAAAGAGAGAAGAATAAGAGAGAAAGGACAGAAAAAAGGAAGGGAGAAATGGAAGGAAAGAGGGATAATGAGAAAAAACAGAAATAGGGAATAAGGAAAGAGAGGGAGAAAAGAAGAAAGCAAGGAAAAGAAGGGAAGGTTAGAGAAAAGGCTTAAAATAAGATTTAGTTGTACTTTATGGAGATTATTAGGGGATTGTGCTATACGTTCCACATAACCCAATAGTCTTGATTGCCTTTTACAATAGATAATACTTCCTATGTATATATAAAGGGAAGTGGTCAGTTAGCATTCATTCCACCTTACTTCTAACCCATGGAATCTTTTAGTTCCTGCCCAGTTAAGAGATAAGAGGGGATACATATTTTTAATAGTCCTATCTTCTTATTATATACGATAGATTTGTGGTTATTAGATCTATCTCTTACGGTAGGAAATGGTGTTGAGCAAAGTTAGGCCTTTTCTGCATAATAAACTGTTGTTTATTTCGACTCTGTTTTTATCTTATCTGAGAACATAAAGCTGCAATTTCAAAGTCATTAGGAATAGAAAGTCTGTCCTACACTTGAATATCCTTCATATGAAGTGCACTCCTGAGGAAGAATTTAATGATTATAGTAGCAGAATGATGTTCTCAACACCCCTGAAATTCTGGCAGGAAGGTCATCCTGCAAGGAACTGCTCGAAGCAGAGGTGCACATCTCTGCTCAAAGCCCAGAATAAGCACTTCGCTAGGATGATTCCAGAGGTGAAACTGGTTCTTAATCTTCTTACCTTGTCAGATACACATCTCTCTGGCTTTATTTTAAGTTTAGTACTATGGCTGACATCAAATGGAGGACGTAAAGGCAGGCACTGCCTCAGCATCCACAAGAGCGTGAACTGAGTTGCTAAGCTAGAAACTGAATTTCTAATTTCACCCATGCAACTAATTTGAAAATTTGAATGCTATCATCACAAATATGTGTCTTACGTCCTCCACATAGTACCTGCAAAAGAAGTCGTTTTCTTAGGTGGGCATAAAGATAATAAACAGAATGAGTTCTGCTGACCCTCACCAATATGTAATTATTCAACTGTTGTATTTAATATGCTTCTCATTTTATAAAGAATCTACAGATTACCTTGGTCATACTTTTAAATATTTTAATATTAAATATTTTAATAGTATTGTTTAATCCATCAGCTAATTCAGCTAAAATGGAAACGTATTTTCTTAGGAAAATAAAGTCTCCAGGAAGAATGAACATACTGAGAGAAGAAGAGACCAAGATTTAACTCTAAATTTTAGAATGCTTTTTCAAGGGAGATCATCATGAAGATGAGCCATTAACAACACATGAATTAACATCATAGCAAAGTCACTATAATGTAATGGTAACCAAAGACAAAGGCTTTAAATGTCCTTATAAGTCAGAAATATTCACAGAAAACAATAATAAATAGTCACTTAGAAAAGTTTTGTGAAGTTTTAGGAAGGAAAATTTACCCAAAGAGATTTATGGCAAACTAATAATACCAAACTATACCATTTTCATTATTCATTATTGCCTTCATCTTTCTCTTTCTGGCTTATAAATATTATATTCCATGATAAAACCTTTCACAAACACTATTAGTACTTTTGTCACTCATTAATTAATCATACAGAACTGACAAAACTCTGAAGTTTAGGTTAGCCCACCATCTGCTCTCCAAAAACTATATTTCAGCTAAGAACATAGTAAAACATGATTCATTAGTCTCTTTAATTTCAGAAACATCGGACTCATGTGGGCATTCAACACCATCAAACTACAAGCAAGCTTCTTATACCAAATATATTTCTTAATATTTCCTCTTTCATTATAAGTTATTTTACTTTTTTAAAATTTCTGGTTATAGTCATGTGTAGATGGTCTGAAGGCTAATTTCACTCCTTGTTTGGCTGCTCAATTCAGGGAAATCCCTTTAGCTGGAGAGATGTTTGCATTCTTGAAGGCCCAGAGACCTCAAGGGGTAAGAATTAGGCCTAGATTTCACGTTGCCTTTGACATGTTTCTTGTTAGAGAATATAGTTGCTTTGAAGATTACCTTATTTATTGATTAAGCCTGTAAAAGTCAGTGTGGGACAGGCTTGGTCATTCTGTTGGAGAATTCTACCTTATATATAGTTCTTTCTTCTAGAATCTCATGCAGGCTCTTCTAAGATAAAACCGTTGACACACTAACTATTGAACTATTTTGCCCATCTGTGTTGTGGAACAATGATGGCTTCAGAAGCTGAGGGCATTCGAATATATTCTTCCTCATAAACTGTTTCTGAATCATCACAGGATTATTTCTATTATGTTCAGCCATGATGAACATAGTTCAACGATGCCCTTGAACATTATTCTCTTTTCTCTTGAGAAAATTTGATATTCAATCTTTTACAAAGTCATAGAACTTTTTCCCATCAAATCTGAAAGGAAAGATAGTTAAGTGTTGTGTCTTTGAACATGTTTTCTAGAGCTCCTCTGCCAGCATTCAATCCTGATTGTGTCAAATATCAGATATGTAAGTGTTGGCAATTCACTTTCCTCTTATGTTTCTCAGTTTTCCTACTTACAAAATAGAAAGGAAAATACTCTCTAACGTTTCTGTGTGCATTCAGTTATTATTTAAAACAAGGTCTGATAGGAGATGGGTAATAAAACCTTTCCTAGAACCATATGTTGGGGTTAGTGGTGTGGCTATGTTGGTAGAACACTAGGTAAGAGTGAAACCATGAGGTACTGAGTTCAATTCCTGGTCCTGGAACAAACAGCAACAACAACAAAAGAACCTTGTGGCATTTTGTTACTGCCTCTTAGAAATTCAATGTAAAAAATTACTACAGGACTTCTCAGTATAGGTAGTAAAAGATTATGTGGACGCAGTCTCTCTGACTCTGTTTCCTCTCTTTCAACCACTAGAGTAGTTCTAATCAACAGCCAAGGTTTATTCTCTATATAGGTGAGGGGGTTTTAAACAACTTTACCCAAAGCCTTTGCTTAAGGTCCTACAGATCGTAGAGCACAGACAAGTGATAACTATGTCACATTCCTGACCCACAAAATCCATGAGTGTAAAACACTATCTTATGACACCTAGCTATAGGTAAGAATTTGTGTAGTCTTTACACTGGAATATTTGTTTCTTATAACTAGTAAGAAGACTCTCCATTAAAAATTTCTTTTTATGTTTTTAAAATACATTTATTTATTGTAAAGTTACTGTATAGAGAGGTTACAGTTACATGAGCAAGTTAATGATTACATTTCCTATCAAACATTGCTACCTCCTCCTTTGTTTATTGGAGATATGAAAGTTACAAAACTGAACTAAACTAAAGAAAGTGCTTTCAGAAGATCTGAAATCCTTCTACTAGGATTGTTAGCAAAAAGTCAGAAAAATATATAAAAACAAACCCTCTGGGCTGAGAAGGTGGCTCAGTGGTAGAGTGCTTGCAATGAGGCACTGGGTTCAATTCCTCAGCACCACATAAGTAGAATAAGATGGAATTGGCACTGTGGCTCCAATGTTGGAATGTTATCCTTGAGCTGAAGAGCTCAGGAACAGCACCTAGGCCCAGAGTTCAGGCCCCAAGACTGACAAAATTATTATTATAATAAGTGCAACATTGCATACCTAAAATATTGCTATCCAAATCAGTTCATATTTTCCCAAAATAAAGTTGATGTTTAAAAAAGAAAAACAAAACAAAAAAGTCCTTAAAGGTGAAATCTTCATTTAGTGGAAATGTATGGGATACATATATTCGACTGGAATATATATTCTTCTTCACAAATTAGCTAATTTACATAATCAGAAAAATATATTAAAGATCAGAAAAATATATTAAAGATCAAATTTTCTCCCTACTTTTCTGTTCTACAGTGGTATTTTAAGCTTAATCAATGTTCTAGACATCTTAAAGAGATAATAAACTCAAATATTCAAAACATTTTGTGTTGATGACTGAGTTTATGAAAAATTCAATACAAAACTTTTTTCCTTATTGATGTGAATCAAATAAATGAATAAAATTAAGTCTGATCTCAATAGCTCATGCCTACAATCCTAGCTATTCAGTAGGCTGAGACCTAAAAATTGGTGTTTGGAGCCACATGAGAAGACGAAGCTGAGAGATTGTTATGTCAAAATAAGTGGCATAAAATTAGAAGTAGAGTATGTCTCAAGTGGTAGGACAGGAGATTTTATGAAAAAGCCAATGGTATGATCCTGAATTGAATCCCCAATAATGGTAGATGCACATAAAAAAATAGAAAAAGAGTTCCAGAAGATGGCGGAAGAGAAGCTAGAAGCTAAACAAGCTCTCCCATAGAAAGCAGTTTTAGAGTTTCAATGAACAGTCCTAAGCCAGAGAATCACACCAAGTATGCCATCACAGGACAGAAAGTTAGGCCAGAGAGGGAAAATCCAGGCAAGGAGACAGATCTGAGCTCTTGCCAGCAGTCACCACTGGCATGGCATCAGCAGTGGCGGCGATGGTCACAGCCATACCTAAATCACAGAATGTCCAGGACCAAGGAGCCAGATGCAGCAGGCTAGCGGATTCTACTCAACACCAGGAAGAACCGACAAGGAGCGGACATCTTGATCCTGCAGTTCGCAGACCAGAGACAACCCAGGAACCAAGACTCGGCGTGAGTAGAAGCCTGACGTCCTCATTCTTTCTCAGGGAACAGAGGAGGAAAGGCCACTCCTCCCACCCCCAGTACCGGAGATCTCCATCTTGAATGCTGACTAACCTCGGTGGAGCTACTAGGTCCAACTCAGGCCTTGGAATAAAACTAGAGTCATTTAGCAGGTCACAAGAGCTTAACCTGACCTGCCAGACTCAGCAACACCCAGGGAAAAGTCATGCAGCTCGGGCACCAGCCCCAGGAGTGGCTTTCCTCACTGGATAATCAGAGCCAGAGGCTGCCCCTCCCTTTAACAGCCTTGACAATCAATTGAAATTCAGTAAACAGAAATCCTGAGAATGGCTTCAGGCTAGGCTCTGTGAGTTTCTCATATACTAGCGCAGGAAAAGCTACTGTTTGCTGAAAGGCCTCAACTCTACCCAGAATCTAGCCTCATTACAGCATCTCCAAACTTGAGGAAAAAGCCATCTCCCTCTTTTGTGATACTCAAAGCACATCTCCCTCCCATTGAACTAACCTGGGAGGACGATCACAAAATCCTGGATAAAGCAGAGCAATTTTCTGCCTGTTCGAACAAACTAACAAAAGAAACCAACCAAGCCACAGGACCACAAGCAGACCAGAGACTCCAACAAGTAGATCGTTACAGACACAAGGGAAAAACAGGATTTTTCCCACCCCTCCCAAAAAAAATCAAAGAACTTTTTTTTTCTTCGTCTTCTTCTTTATTTTTTTTTTGGTAACTTTTATAAAATTGTTTTTTCTCTTTTCTAAAACTTTTTTTTTAATTTTTAATTTTTACCTTTTTTGAAAAAAATTGTTTTCTAGTAACTTTTTTTTCCTCTTATAATTTTATTTTAGGTGTGTGTGCGTTTTTCTTTCTTTTTTAAGTTTTTTTTGTTTTTTGTTTAGCTCTACTGAACTTCTGATCTTTTTTTCTTCCTTTCTTATCCTTTTCACCTTTTCTTCTCTTTTGTTCTTCTATATGTGACTTAAGTGTTGTTCTGCACATCCTCAGATAAACCTGTAGTTGACTATTAGACCCTATCCCCAATTGTGTACACACTTAATCCACAAATTTATTACTCAACTCAAAACCTCTAAGACTTAAATTCCTCAATAGCAGTACTACCTCTTTATACCTATATAATATTTTAAGTATTTCTATTTTTAAGTTTTTCACATCTCCTTTATATCACTCCCCTTCTCTCATTATATTCACGTTCTTCTCTGAATAGTTTGTTCTTGTTTTGCAGAATATTATTAATTTTTACTTTTCTATTTTTTTCTGGTCTCTTTTCTTTTCCTTTTCTCTTTATTCTTTTTTTCTCTCTCTCTACTATCATCCTATCCAACCTATATACTGCTTTGAGATTAGGACTTAGTTAACTCTCGCTGTACCTTCCCACATCACTCTATTCCTTTTTTTTTAACCCACATCTCTCCCTAGCCGTAATAATTTCTGGTTTTCCAAATTCTTTGCGGTTCATAGCACATTAATATATAATTTCTTGATGTTGAATAGATGTACCTGTTGAACTAGATTGTATCTGCAGACTATTGACTGTGAAAATTCAGACTTTGATTGATGCTTGCCTTAAGAGAGTGTTCTAGCACAAAACTGGTGTTATATTCATCCCAAATGGGCACAGTAAGGCCGAAAAACACAAGGAAAATGGCAAGTCCGGGAAACGCCACTCTCACTCATGATTATCAGGGGACAGAACACATAATGAATAATCCAGAGGAGAGTTCCCAAATAGCTGTCCAAACACTGCTGGCAAACATGATAAATGAAAATATTGAAAACATACAAAGGACCTTGTGTGAGCGTGATAAGGAGAGAGAGGGGGCAAACAAAAGGTCAATGCAGGAAAAGACTGAAAACCTAAAAAGGACTCTGTAAGAACATGATAGGGAGAGAGAGGAGGCAATCCAAAGGTTTATACAGGAGTATCATAAGCGTGATGAAGCTACTCAAAAACTAACACAGGACTTGCATGAGCAGCTTGAGAATACTCAACGAGAAAGTTGGGAGTGGTGTGAACAGGCTGAGATCACTCAAAGAGTACTACAGGAATGGCATGAAAGGGAGAGGGAAGAAGCTAATCAAAGAGTAATACAGGAATTGAGAGAGCAGGATGAGAATACACAAAGATCACTAAAGGCATTCATGGGTTCCATTAATAAAGTGCAGAAGGAAGTCAGGGAGACCACAAAGGGAATGCTGAATGGAACCCAAAGGAAGGAATGGGAGTCCAAGGAAAACATAACAAATCACCTAAGTGATTTGAGAATAAACATTGAACACCAATGTAAGGAAGTAAAGAAGTTAATACAATATCTAAAACAAAGCTTCAACAAAGAATTTGAAGCCATCAAAGCTGACCAATTAGAAGGACAAGAAATAAAAAACAAAGTAGAAAGTTTGACAGCAGGTTCGACCAGGCAGAAGATCGAATCTCGGGGATTGAAGACAGCCTAGATATTATAGAGAAAGAACATACAACCATCCAACACAAGTCCAAGAAATTTGACAGGTATATCCAACACTTGGAAGACATCATCAGAAGGCCTAATCTAAGGATAATGGATGTAGAGGAGCACCTAGAGTCAGAATTTAATGGTCTAGGAAATTTGTTTAACAGGATCCTAGCAGTGAACTACCCAAAAAATGCAAAAAGATAGGCCTATTCAGATACAAGAAGCTTTTAGAACTCCAAATAGAGCAGACCAGAATAGGACATCCCACTGTCACATTATAATTCACACAGGATCAACTCGGACCAAGAAAAGATCCTTAAAGCTGTGAAGGAGAAAAGACTAAATGCCTATAAAGAGAAATCAATTAGAATCACCTCTGATTTCTCAGCAGAGACAATCAAATTAAGAAGAGCCTGGAATGATGTATGCCATGCCCTAAAAACAAACAACTATCAACCAAGAATACTGTACCCAGCTAAACTCTCCATCATAACTGAAGGCCAAAAAAAACCTTCCATAGCAAAGAAAAATTGAAACAATACATCTCCACCAAACCAGCCCTACAAAAGTTTCTTAAAGATGTCCTACACATAGAAAACCAACAAGACCACAATAAAGGCCAAGAAACTGCACCAAACTGAGAATCCAAGGACCATAGGAAGAATCCAGTTTTTGCAGCACCCAAGAAAGTGGATAGCATGGCAGGAACTCCCAAATACTCTCAGTCCTATCCCTTAACATTAATGGACTTAACTCTCCAATTAAGCGACATAGACTGTCTAGTTGGATTAAAAAACAAGATCCTTCTATCTGCTGCCTTTAGGAGTCACATCTTGCCCATAAAAACAAAAACATTTTCCATGTCAAAGGCTAGAACAAAATCAACCAACCAAATGGATCCCATAAACAGGCGGGAGTTGCAAGCCTAATATCAGATAAAATAGACTTCAAATTCAAATTCGTGAGAAGAGATAAAGAAGGTTGATACATACTAATTAAGGGATCTCTCCTTCAGGAGGATATTACAATTCTAAATATCTATTCGTCAAACAATGGAGCACTCACATTTATCCAAGGAACACTACTTTCCCTCAAATCCCATATAGATCCAAAGACATTAATTGTTGGGTATTTTAACACAACACTCTCCCCACTAGATAGATCAACTCGGCAAAAACTCAACAAATAAATCACAGATCTAAACAGCTGCATAGATCAACTAGATTTAACACACATCTACTGAATATTTCACCCAGCAGCCTCAGAATACACGTTTTTCTCAGCAGCACATGGAACATTTTCTAAAATAGACCACATTTTAGGCCACAAAACAAACTTGTTCAAATTCAGAAATATTGAAGTTATACCTTGCATTCTCTCTGACCAGAAGGTAATAAAATTAGAACTCAACACTAAAAGCTACCAAAGAAAATCCAGTAGGACATGGAGGTTGAACAACAGACTGCTGAATGGAAGAGATTAGAAAGGAAATTCAAATGTTCATGCTATTCAACAAAAATTAGCACCCAAATTTCCAGCTCCTCTGGGACACAGCAAAAGAAGTACTCAGAAGCAAATTTATAGCTCTGAGCTCCTACATCAACAAATTGGAGAGATCTGAAACCAACAATTTAATGACACATCTAAACCGCCTTGAAAAAGAGCAACAAGATAAACCCCAATCCAGAAGAGAGAGAAATAATTAAAATTAAATCAGAATTAAATGAATTAGAATCCAAAAAACTATAGAAAGAATCAACAAAGCAAAGATTTGGTTCCTTGAAAAAATTAACAAAATTGACAGACCCTTAGCAAATCTTATCAGAAAAAGAAGAGAACACACCCAAATAAATAAAATCAAAAAGGAGAATGGAATCATCACCACGGAAACAACCAAGATCCAGAACATTATAAGGGAATACTTCTCAAAACTTTATGCTAATAAGTTTGAGAACTTGACAGAAATGGACCTTTTCCTAGCAAATATTGACATGGCAATACTAAACCATGATGAGTTAAACCAGCTTAACAGGCCCATCTCAAGCATTGAAATATAAACAGCAATAAGAGACATCCCAGCTTCAAAGTCCAGAACCAGATGGTTTTACAGCGGAATTCTACAAGGCCTTCAAAGCTGAGCTCAAACCAATACTCCTCCAACTCTTCAATGAATTTGAAAGACAAAGTTCACTCCCGAACACATTCTATGAATCCATCATAACCCTGATCCCAAAACCAGGCAGGGACTCATCAAAGAAAGAGAACTATAGTCCAATTTCTTTGATGAGCATTGATGCAAAACATCCTAACAAAATTTTGGCCCATCGACTTCAAAAATTCAGCGAAAAATCATACACCCAATCAAACAGGATACATTTCAGGGATGCAAAGCTGGTTCAACATATGCAAATCAATCAATATTATTCATC
This sequence comes from Dipodomys ordii, assembly GCF_000151885.1. NCBI lineage: Eukaryota > Metazoa > Chordata > Mammalia > Rodentia > Heteromyidae > Dipodomys > Dipodomys ordii. The sequence continues at coordinate 86,520 of NW_012285999.1, forward strand.
ACATCAACGGGAGCAAGGATAAGAACCACATGGTTATCTCAATAGCTGCAGAAAAAGCATTCGACAAGATCCAACACCCCTTTTTGATGAAGGTTTTGGAAAAATTAGGAATCCATGGAACATTCCTCAATAAAATAAAGACTGTATATGGCAAACCTACAGCCAGCATTATACTTAATGGGGAAAAACTAAAGCCGTTTCCTCTTAACTCAGGAACAAGACAAGGATGTCCACTCTCTCCAATTCTCTTCAACCTAGTATTAGAATGCTCAGCTACATCAATAAGATAAGATCCAGATATAAAAGGGATACAATTAGGGAAAGAAGAAATAAAAATCCCACTTTACAGATGACATGAACTTTTACTTAAAGAATCCCCTAGACTCCACTCCCAAATTACTCAAGCTGATTCAAAACTTTGGCAAAGTAGCAGGGTATAAAATTAACCCTCCAAAATCAATGGCTTTTCTGTATTCCAACAGTGAGAAAAGTGGGGCTGAAATTAGGAAGGCAACTCCAGTTGTAATAGCCCCACAAAAAATAAAATAATTCAGAATTAACCTCACCAAAGAAGTGAAGGACCTCTTTGATGAAAACTTTAAAATCTTGAAAAAGGAAATAAGAACAGAACTTAGAAAAAGGCAAAAACTCCCAAGTTCCTGGATTGCAAAGATTAACATCTTGAAAATGGCAGTACTTCACAAGGCTATCTACAAATTCAATGCGATACCTATCAAAATCCCAACCTCATTCTTCAAGGAAATAGAAGAGGGAATCCAAAAATTCATATGGAAGAATAAAAGACACCGAATAGTAAAAACGCACCCAAACGGAAAGAACAGTGCTAGAGGAATATCAATACCAAATTTCAAACTCTCCTATAAAGCCATAGTAATAAAACAGCTTAGTACTGGCATAAGAACAGACCTCAGGATCAATGGAATAATATTGAAAACCCAGAAATGAACCTAAAAACCTATAGTCATGTAATCTTTGATAAGGGAGCTAAAACAATAGAATGGAAGAAAGACAGCCTCTTCAGTAAATGGTCAGGGCAAAATTGGTTAATTACTTGTAGAAAACTAAAGCTAGATCTTTATATATCACCCTGCACCAGAATCAACTCCAAATGGATCAAAGGCCTCGGAGTCAAAGCAGACATTCTGAAAACATTACAGGATGGAATAGGAGAAACCCTAGGTCTCCTTGGTTCAGGCTGAAATTTTCTTAATAGAGACAGGGAAACACAACAAATCCCAGAATGGTTGGACAAGTGGGATTGCATGAAGTTGCAGAGCTTCTGCATGGCAAAGGACATAGCTAGCAAGATCAATAGAAAGCCGATGGTTGGAGAGAATATCTGCACTAGCGATACAACGGACAAGGGTCTCATATCTAAAATATACTTGGAACTCTAAAAATTAAATCCCCCAACAACAAATCCTCAAAGAAACAACTGCCCAATAAATAAGTGGACTAAAGACTTAAAGAGAAACTTCTCTGAAGAAGAAAGAAGGATGGCCAATAGACACATGAAGAAATGCTCAACCTCCGTAGCTATAAAAGAAATGCAAATCAAAACAACATTGAGATACCACTTCACCCCAGTTAGAATGGCAAAAATCAAGAACTCTAACAACAACAGATCCTGGAGGGGATGTGGACAGAAGGGAACCTTAGTTCTTTTTTGGTGGGAGTGTAAATTTGTTCAACCACTTTGGAAATCAGTGTGGAGGTTACTCAAAAGACTCCACATAGAGCTACCCTATGACCCAGCAATCCCACTTTTGGGTATTTACCCAAATGTTTACAAACAAGACCACACTAAAGCTACCAGCACAACTATGTTTATTGCAGCATTATTTACCATAGCTAAGATCTGGTACCAACCCAGATGCCCCTCAGTATAGGAATGGATCTGGAAAATGTGGTATATGTACACAATGGAATTCTGTGCCTCCATCAGAAAGAATGACATTTCCCCATTTGTTAAGAAATGGAAAGGCTTGGAAAAAATTATATTAGGTGAAATAAGAAAAGCCCAAATAAACATAGGTCCATGGTTTCCCTTATTTGCAATATCTAGTATATGTATGAGTCAAGCAGAAAAGGTCAGATAATGTGATGTTTGGGAAGTGAACGCTTAGATTTGTATTTAAATGTTTTTTTCTTTCATGAACTTGTTTCTAAAGCTTTTATAACATTACTTCGTTGTTGCTTTGTATGTACCTCCCCCACAGTACAACCCCTGCTTTCACTATATTTGATGTCAGTATAATTTGTGGAGGAGATGGGGAAAAACAAGTCGTTTAAGGATACAGATGGACCCTTTGCAACAATGAGTAGTACACGTTGTCATGTCGAAAATGAGCTTTACAATTTTGGTGCGGGGTGTGGAGGCGGAGGGAGGCTGTGAAGGGATGTGAAGGTTAAACAAAGGAGGAGGCTGCAATGCTTGATAAGAAATGTACTCATTATCTTGCCCATGTAATTGTAACCCCTCTACAGTATATTCACAAAAAATAAACATAAAAATAAAATTAAATTCAACATTGTTCCCTGTAAGACTCATAACATTTTCTACCTTTTTGCTTACTTGATATGAAAAGGAACTTTGTCTTTTAAAAACTATGTTCTTCTCTATTCACAACATATAAACATGCTGTTATTCACCTTTCAAATTTGTTATCTCCAAAACGAAACATTTAGATTGATTGTATTTGACTAACTTCATAGAATAACCTTTTTTCATTAAGATTCCACTCAGGATTTTGGAAAGAATGCAAGGAACGTCTACTTTCATGCTAGTGGCACATATGACATAATTTGTTGTATGTCAGAGTTTAGGTCAAAATGGAAACATTAGACTAAATCAAGAGTTTACTAAATCAAGAGTTTAATATTACACTCATTTTTTATTATACCTAGAAGTGTAATAAACAAATGTATTGTTATATATTTTCCCAGTTGTTCACAAATATTTATTCACAAAATCCATACATCCTTCAATCAATTGACTGTAATCACAAATTATTTGTCCTTTCATTCCTTCATCCTCATTTTTTGTCATGTATTTGTTTTTCATCTTGCGGCTTTTCATTTCTCTCTTGCAGCTTTTCTCCTGGGGACTGTCCTACCATCATATTTTTTAACTATTTAAAAAAAATCACCCTCATGTCAAATCCTACTTTTTGGAATAGCTCACTTTTCAATTCTAATTTCAGACTTTTCAATTCTAATTTCAGAAAGAGTCTCACTTCCTATTTCCTTTGGAACACACTTCTATTTCCACAAAATGACACTTTGTTGAGGTTTCCAGAAATGACTGTTGAGGTTTCCAGAAATGACTGTGTTTCCCCTTTGGCAAAGATTTTATAGAGTGGATCACACCGTTTTTTGCTACACATATTATTTTCTTTTGATTTCTTTATTTTATTTTATTTTTTATTGTGAAAATACTGTACAGAGGGGTTACAATTACATGAGCAAGATAATGAGTACATTTTTATCAAGTATTGTAGCCTCCTCCTTTGTTTCTCCTTCCCATCTATTCCCATCCTCCTCTTGCCCCCCATTCACTCTTCCCTGCTAAACCCCCCTCGCACCAAAGTTGTAAATTTCATTTTTCGACATAATGACATGTACATCTCATTGTTGCAATGGGTCCGCCTTTATCCCTATTTAAATGATACCACTTTTTCCACAGACTTTACTTTTATATATGTCCATAATTGTATGTATGCATCAAGACACATTCAAGCAAAAGTATTTTATCTGAAAGTAAAACACTCTAAGCCAATATTTTCTTTGCATTTTCTTTCAGTGATTTCACTGTTGAGAACTCCTTGGTTGATTATGAACTTAATTTGCTTTTTTTACTCAAGGCTAAACCTTTACTGCTTTGAGCCACCGTGCTATTTCTGGTTTTCTGGTAGTTAATTGAAGATGAGTCTCATGCACTTTCCTGCCTGGACAGACTTTGAACCATGATTCTTAGATCTCAGTCTCCTGAGTAGGTAGGATTACAGGTGTGAGCTACCAATGGCTAGTAGGAATGCAAAATGTAAATCATTCATAGGGGTACACAAACATAAACTCATTTTGTAATTCCAGCTACTTGGAAAGCTGAGGTAGAATGGTTTGTGTACAGCTAGAGAATAGTGCCACTCCCTATCTTAAAAAGCAAAAGCAAACTAAAGAGCAACATCTTTTCTCCTTTTGCTCCCTAACCAAAACAAAAAACAAAAAAAAACAAGCAAAGTTAAAGTAGTTCATCTATGAATATTTACAATTGGAAAACTGTTAAAATTTTGGAGCCTTTATTCTCTATTATTTTCAAACTTTCTTCCTCCTTGTAAATGCAAAACTCAGCAGGCGCATGTAATTCTTTAATCTCTCATTTTTACCATTTTTCTAATTTGTAAATTTATCAAAATATATTTACTTCTGGCAAATTGAATTAGGACAGCTAGAAGACATAGCAAATATGAGCCAAGACTCAGTTACTCACACATGGTAGTCAACATGCACATGAGGAAGATACCAGATTATCATGGTTTGAAGCCAACCCAATAATAATATTTTTGTTTGCTTGTTCATTTTAAGCACTGCTTACTGAAGCTTGAAAATATGATCTCATATTCATGTTTAGTTCATCTGTTCAAGGCTGTCATTCTACCTCTTGAGCCACAACTCCATTCCTGGCATTTGGCTGTCTAATTGAAGGTAAGATTCTCTCCCATATTTAAGCCTAGACTGGATACAGATATCCTTAGATCTCAGGTACCTGAGTATTCGGATTATAGGCGTGGACCACCAGTGACCAATTTATATACAGTTTTAATATACTTCTTTTACTAGAGCATATTTAAAGTGGTTTTTTTTGTTAATGAACTTTACAAAGGGATTTAATTCCACAAGCCAGCTTATGAATACAATGGATCTGAATCATTGTCACCTTTTCTATATTTCTCCCTTATAGAACATTCTTCATATTAGTATATAGCTTGGAAAGCTAACACAAATAGTTCCACTCTCTTCACCCAGTTCTTCCATTTGTATATTATATAAATGATGTGAATGTCTTATAATTAATGAATTTATGTTCATGCATTCTGATTAATTAAAGTACATTAATGAGACGTTTTAAATAACATTTTTCCTGGGCCTCAAATGGAAGCTCAAGCTGTATTCCATGCTATTTAGTAATAGTTGAGTTCAGGGAGCTCTGGCTACCTTATCTGTCCAGAAAAACTGCATTGTAATCCCAACTCATGTTAGATGTATGGCCATCGTCAGGTTTCCTAACACTTCTGACCCTTAATCTTGCATTTGTGAAAACAGATTAAAGAAACTGTCAGTTTGAACTATTGAGAATTATTAATTAATTGGCAATTAATAATTGATTAATTAATTAATCTAATTGATAAGTACATTCACAAACTCAAGTTCTGTTCTATGAAGTAATCTTTAGTATTAAGCAATTTGGAGTCCATGGTAAATGTACAGAATATAGTTCAAACAAATGAGAAGAATCCACTTTCATGTGCACATGTGCACATTCGGCAAGCTTACTAAGATGGCAGCAGTAATTATGTGAATGAGAGAATAGTAATGCAGTTTTCAGTGAAATCTCACCAGGACAAGAAAATGCTAAGTTCTTCCAATCCTAGATAAAAATACGTAGCAGTTTGTTATAAGTCTTCTGGAGGAAAGAGTGCTAAGTTTGCCCTAGTGAGTAGCAAATTAAACTGTTGTGTAATATTTTACTTTATTCCTTTTGTGTGCTTGGGGAAAAACACACAAATAATGTCAATATGACCTGGGTGGTGGTGGTTCATGCTTATAACCCTAGCTACTCAGGAGACTGAGCTCTGAGGATCAAAGTTTAAGCCTCATTTCCAATTAACACCAAGAAGTCAGAAGTGGATTCAGGGCTCAAGTGGTAGGGAATCAGTCTTGAATGTGTGTGTGAGGCGAAGGGTCACAAGGGAGAGAGTGAGGTCCTGAGTTCAAGGCCATGTATACGCATCCATCCATCTATCCATTCATCTATCCATCCATCCATCAAGCAATCAATCAATAACATCAGCAACTGAGTGTTTACTTAAAAAAATAAAAAGTGAAAGAAGTAAATCAAATACCTGTTTCAGAAGCTAGAAATCTGAGAGGCAAGAACAAACAAAGCTTGCCACAAATTAGGTAAATTCATGTGTAATATGTCAAAAGCACATGTAGTAGGGAGGCCAAGTTTGGTGGAGCAGAGAGGGTTAGGACCTGAGTAGGTCATGAAATGAGAAAAGTGATACATATAGTCAGGATTCCATCTTTTAGGCCTTATTAATAGCTATAACTGTTTATCCTTCTGACCCTAGATATAATTTAAAAAAGTGAAATCTACTGGAATATAAATCTTTTTCCAACAAGATTATTCTTAAATTTAGGTATTATTAAGGACTTCAAAATATTGATTAATTGTTTTCTTCTTCTCTTGTCATTTATGTATCTGTTGTTTGGGGGTATTAACAGTACAGATTATGATGTTTTATTTACAGCTCTGTAATTTTACTTTTAGCATTTCCTATTATGGCTTAACTTGATCCTCTTGGGTCAATTTATTCAGTTGTACTATCATTCTTCATTCTAGAATGGATACTTTCCTACAAATATGAGTTAGTTTCCTGCTGCTACCTCTTGGATTCTAGTCATTGTAATTAGCATAAATTAAAGTTTTTTTCTAACTACCAATAAATAGTTTATTCTTTTGGGATTAAGAGTTTAAATTGGATATTATAACACAAAAAAAACATGGCAGAAACAGGCAATACTGGTACAAGTTATGCTTAATTACCTTTCATGGCTAGAAATATTATATGTAAATGTCAATTTTGTTTCACTATGCTGATAAGTATAAATTAAAGTATTACAAGAAAGCTTTGAACAAATATCAAAGTTCTAAATTCAGCACATACAGAGTATCTCTCATACTAAGAAATATTAAGTAAAGTCATCATTTTACTTTTAAGTTAGAGTTTATTTTTTGAAATAAAACAAGATGAATTAGCCAATATGTAACATTGCTATTATCTAACTAGGTAAAATAGCAATAGGCTGTCAATGCACAATTTTTTAGGAGACTAGCTTTCAAGTAGTATTTTACATTAACTTCTAACAGTAGTGTAATAATTTTGATGATAATATATCAATTTACAATAATAATGAGATCTACTACATTAGTTCCCATTTCTGATTTAGGCAATGTGAAGTTTAGGAATCAACTAGCCTTACTTAAAACTCCCCAAGTGAATTCATGTGATTGCATAAACATTGTTAAGAAATAATTGTTAGAGAACACATTTTGGATATGATATGAACAACAACATTGCACAGTTCCAATATATTAGATATTACCTTACAATTAAAAGAATAAAGGCAAGAAACCTGGAAATAAATGACAATTTTAGTAATGAATTAAAAGTTTATTTTAGCCCATCATTGTGGATTTCTCTAAGAATGTTTGTAAAGGATGCTTAATATTGGATATATATTTGTCAATTCCCACCAGATAAAATCACCTTCTAATTTTCACATAAGCAATGTTACATATTGAATATAACTATGAGCTTGCAATTGATTTAAATTACTTCCCTAAATACACTTTCTAAGTCCTCTAGCATTCCTCTTAGCTTCTGTGGCTTCTGAGAAAATATTTTACCTCTCTTTTATCTATTGCTTGTTAAGAAGGAAAAGACAGTTATTAAATGTGTGTTTAACAGGGTGAAGAAGTTGGTATTAGGGAGCAAGAATAATTGAAATGTATAACGTTGAAGCATAATGAAAAATCACTCTGGAAGCCTGTTAGCTCTCCAGTGTTGAATTCAGTATAGCCTTCAATTGCTTCCTGCAATTCGTGCATGGGATAGCCACTCACCCCCTGTCTTATAGCTTCCTGGGGAGCATTTGTGATGTCAGAAGTACTGCTCAATGTTACAGGACTGAGACTTCAGAGCTCTTCCAGGTTTGTCAAGCATTGTACTCGAAGTCTCGAGTCGAAGTCTCGACATACTTGAAGTCTCTCACCTCGCTTGCTCATGAACAGTTCTAGAATAAATGTGCTAGCAGAAGGAACCCGCAGAGGTGTCTGACATAGTCAAAGTGAGGTACAGTAATCCTTGCAGATTGTTCTAGGAACTTATTTTAAAGGTACTAAGATAATGAGGTATTACAACTCAGGAAGAAAAACGACAGAATGAACATGTTAAGGTGCAACACAGTTATTCGGTATTAAAGTTTAAAGTATTTATTTATTTTCTGAGACCATTCATGCCAAATTTAATAGTATGATTACTCACTTGACATCATAAGTAGCTCTAAATGAAATTGTCACTGACAAATGCAATTGATTCAATAAAGTGAATTAGTATTAATATATAAAACTAGTTAAAATTAGAATTTCAAACTAGTTGAATACCAGTTAAAATTAGTAGTTTACTTTATTGACCCAATTGGGAAAATTAATACACACATTTTAAGCATTTTAAAATTGATATTAGTATATACTTTGAATGTGCCTATAGTAAGAATATAAAAATTCAAGAGGTAGTCTTACCTTCTGATTTACAAAAGAAATGAATGGTCTCAGATGCTTTTTTTCTTTATAAATTTTCTTATATTTCTTCCACCAAAAAACCTTATAGTTTGCACTTTATTGAAATAATTCACAAGAAAGGTATAGAAAAAAATAAGAAAATAATATATACTAAAATATTTAAGAAAATATTCTTACATATTGATTTTTTCGTTTTAGTCAAAATAATACATATAACAAAAAGGTCATAATATAATATTTGAAGCTGAAAATAATAAGAAGTGTAAAAATTGCTTCCCAAACAAAGAAACAGGATGATCCATTGCAACAATGATACCCACAAGACAGTATATTGGAAATGAAATTTACAACTTCAGTGGGGGGAGGAGTGAGAGGGGTTGGGGAGGGAATAGATAGTGGGAGAACAACAAGGGAAGGGGTAACAATGCTCGACAAGGAATATATTCATTGAATTACTTATGTAACTGTAACCCCTCTGTACAATAAAATAAAATTTAAAGAATTTGAAAAGTTGAGGCAAATACTGGGAGTAAGTACTTGTAAAACATTTACGTGCTAAGTGTATGGAATTAGCATATTTATAAAAACATTGAACATAGGTTTACTGGGAAGTTGGCTAAGTGGTAGAGTGCTTGCCTCTCATGCAGGAGGCCCAGGGTTCGATTCCTCAGCACTGCATAAGCAGAAAAAAGCTGGAAGTGGCGCTGAGCTCAAGTAGTAGGGCACTATCCTTGAGCTGAAGAACTGAGGGACAACGCCCAAGCCCAAAGTTCAGCCTCCACGACAAACCAAACAAACAAAAAAAGAAAAAAAACAAAGAAAATAGGCACAGAGTTAATTAACATGGAAACTGAAGAGCCACTATAAAGCTGATAATGATCAATACAGTAAGTTTCTGGTCAGCCATTCTGATAGCAGTATGTGGAATAAGTAGGAATGAACAATGGAATAGAGGGAACTGTTTCTCATTTTTTGGATATAAACTTTCAGACAAAGTGCGATGCCTAGAAATATAAGACTAGAGGATTGGTATCAGAGATGTTATAATCTCCGGCTTAGCTTAATGCAAATACAGAATGGATATATAAGTTCATAGATACTCCTTAGAATGCATCAATATACCTCCTTATTCTGTCAGCTGAGAGAATTGCAAGGAGACGACATCAAAGAACTAAACACAATCAGATAAAAGATGATTTTGTCAATATTAAATAAAGAGGCAAATTCAAAAATTCCGAGAATCCCACAAAAAAAACAAACAAACACAACCTCCTAGACAGGCAGCAGTGGCTCACTCCTCTTATCCTAGCTACTCAAGGGCCTGATATCTGAAGCCAGTCTAGTCAGACAAATACCAGGAAAGCCTTATCTCCAATTAATAAGTAAAATTATCTAAATGTAGCTGTGGCACAAGTAGTAGAGGTCCATCTTCCAGCAAAAATAGTGAAAGGAGAGAATGAGGACCTAAGTACATACCCAGGACTAACACACACATTCCACACATGTACAAACACACATGCATGCATACACACACACAAACACAAACAGAAATTCAAAACCATATGCTAGAATCGTTGTTATTCAGTGAAGACAATATTAAGAGGAACATTTATAAATATGAGTCATACTCTGTCTTGAAAAACTATGGATACAATATAGCACTGATTATAAGTCAAAACTTGTGTTTACTATTATTTAATGAATTGTTTCCTAGGGGTCTTTTGAAAGAGGTACTAATTTCTACGGGATTTAAAAGGGCACCGAACAAGTTTGTAAGTGTTCTCCATCCTTGATTATGAGAAGTCACAACTTACTGCACATATCTATTAAAATTAACTGGTATTTTTATATGTAATTCATCATAATACATAGTTTTAGTAGAAAAACTGCAATACTACAATAACCATGCAATAAAATAATTACCATAACTTATTTAATAAAGCATCTGAATCATCTATAACTAATCTCATAGAGTTGACAAAAAAACATCCTGCTCTTAGTGGTTTTGAAGTTATTTCAAATGAATGTGTTAAAATTATGTCTTCGTTTACTAAAAAATTAAGAATTTTAGAATATAATAAAGCCTATGAAATGAGCAATTGTCTATCATCATAGTTTATGTATACATGCCCATTATTAATTCATCTTTCTATAGTGTCTAGGATTCAATATCAATATTATAAATCTATTTATATTTGTTTAATATAGTTTTTCCATCATATGTTTTATCATAAAAATATGAATAATATTATAACAAATAAGGTAACATACTTTTATAACTAATATATTTTTCCTCACTCATCAATATGGTTGATGTATTGTATAAACAAATAATTTTTAAAATAATTAAATAACTTATAAAAGATATGACTTTCATAAAACTGGTTAGGTCCTAGATGTATCCACATAAAAAATTCATAAAAAGTATAATATGTCCTATATTCCAATATTTAAATTTGTATGCATTCTATTTTGTCTTCCCTTTGGGAAAAAGTGATATATATATATATACACATATATATATATATATCATCAAATGCACAGTCTATATACTTATTGTTTGAGTGGAAGTGTATATACTTATTGTTTGAGTGGAAGTGTACATTGAAATCCCTCACTGGTATCAGCATTCTATGACTTTAAGAAGCACCCAATAATTTATGTGCAAGCCTAGACCTTCTAAATTATTGCAAGAAACGGCTCGTCATAAATCCTATAAATGTTTCCTCTGATTTTCAGTCTTTGTTAGTGTCTGCCATAATCCTAACAGTGGCTTCATTTTTTATTTTCTCTAACCCAAATCTCAAAAGTGTTATGTTGCTGTAGTTTAGCAACAAATGGTAGCCCATATCCATGGTAGCCCATATCCTTCTTTTTGAGTGGTAATTACTATGAGAAACATTTAACATAACCCATTATTTTTCTGTCCTTAGGACTGTACAAGGTATCTAGCTAAATATCAAATGTATAACTCTTCCAAAAGGATATATAGAAAAAGTAGTGCATTTAATCAGAAAATTAATATGACCAAGTTTTCTTTCCTTTCTATTTGAATTAGGAGGGGACATTTTTGTTGGATAATGATAAAATTATGTGGTTAGTTTTGGCAAACATTTTCCTAAAATAATTTACAATGATGAGTAATTGTTATGATTTAATTTCATAAAACATGTACATATGTGTGACTGAGAGAATTTATAGGACTACTTCATAGTTTTCTATGATACAATAAAAGAAAATGGAATCATTACAGCAGAGTTAATTGTTGCACAAGGCATGACTAAAGGTCCAAGAGACGAAAGACATAGAAATTTATAGAAAACCTTTTTATTGTCTGAATATGAAATGAGAAAGGAAAAAAATAAAAAAAAAACTAGATGCTACTGGCAAATCACTGTAGGTTTAGATACTAGGAGGCTGAGATCTGAGAATCCCGGAGTTCTCAGCTTGCAGCCAGCCCCAGTGGATCAAATGATAATGATAAAGTACCAATATTAAGCTAAAAAGCCAAGCAAAAATACAAGGCCCTGACTTCAAGCCCAAGTAGCAGCACTAACAATTTTTAGTAAGAATTCATTCATAATAATCATGATATATAAAAAGTATTATATTATCATTTTTTATGATGTATATTATATACATTATATAATGTATATATTATGTAATGATAATATGATGTATGTAAGATATTATGTTTGTATATGATATTGTATATTGCATATACTCTAATATAATATATTATAATATATACTATAACAGTATATGTTAATATAAGCTATTGTATATAATGTATGATATATAATAGATATCACATGTTATACATTATATTATATGATGTATAGTTATATGTAATGTGTTATATATTATACACAATATGTAATTTTATATTATATAATGTGCAATATATAATATACATTATATTATATATTATCATATAGTTATACTTATATTATGATTCTATTATTATACATCATATGGTATATTATATCATATTATATATGTGTTACAATTATTATAACTGTATTATAATAATTATTATTATACTGAAGAAGCTGAGTGCTGTTGACCCGCATATGCAATTGTAGCTATTCAGGAGTCTAAGATTTTAGGATCACTGTTTGAAAACAGCCGAGGCAAGAAAATTTATGAGACTATTATCTGCAGTTAACTACCAAAACAAACTCAAGGACAATGTCACTTCCTGAGTCCAATCCCCAGTATTGAGACACAAGAGAGAGACAGAGACTTAAATAGATACAGAGAGACAGAGAGGAGAAAAAAGTATAGTTTTCTTAAGAGTAGTGACTTATGAAAATTACTGACTTGACAAATGTTTGATAGAATCAACTGTTTCTATACTCTATTGTTACCATAACAATAAGTCAATAACAGGAAATAACCCATGTACCCAAATGGATAGTTATCTCAATTTCTCTGCAGAACATAATTTTTTAAAGCCAGACCAATGATCCAAAAATCACGGCCTTAGTCCATTATGCTTTAAACAACAAGATAAATGATACAACTTTACATATTCATTGAGTAGTTGAAATTAGAATACAATGTGTAGTGGTATTTCTGAATATCTAGTAACAATATTCTTTATTAGAATAGAAAGAGGTAACAAAAATCTCATTACTATTTTAGGCACATTCATATAGTATTCTAGATAGCATCATAACTTAATATGTATATTTCTATACCATTCACTACATAGAAAATAGATCCTCTACAATCTCTCTTTCAAAACTGAATGAAAATTGATAGCCTCATCACACACACTAGCGAAGAAAGCCATATATACCATTTTAATCCACTTTCCAAAAAGAAGATTTTTACATGATATCTTTGATAGGGGAATTTTCTCAAAGCAATTTGTCAAGTTGAATATGACCCTCCAGCTTAAGTGAAAATATCTAGTTGTTATTCATGAGAGGAAGCATATCAGTTTAACTAGGTTAGCTTATTATAGTAGAATGGAAATTCTATATTTCATTGTATTACTTTCATATACATGTGTATATTGACATTTTCCCTGAGAATATTTTATTCATGAATGAGCTAAATTTTGAATTAATGAAAGTATCTGACAATTAAGTTGCACTACTCATGGTTGCAATGCATACTTAAAGTAATTACTTTTCTAAAGAATAATGCAACAGGCTATAGATGCTGTTGGTAGTGAATGGAGTAAATAGGCTTTGTGTAATAATTTTATACTAGAATGCTATTATGACAAATTTTAAGATTCAGATACACTGGTTATTGCATTTATAAATATGTGTATACATGTATATCTATGTTTATAATGTATATGAGTATTTCTAACATTGTTTTGCAGATGATAAAAATAACTTTGGAAGACTTTAAACACTTGTCTAAGATTCCTTTTTTTTCTTTTTCTATTTTTTTATTGTGAAAATATATTACAGAGGGGTTACAATTACATGGGCAAGATAATGAGTGCATTTCTTATCAAGCATTGTAGCCTACTCCTTTTTTTCCCCTACCCATCCCTTCCCATCCTCCCTCCCTACCCTCCTACACAATCACCCCCCCATCAACGTTGTAAAGTTCATTTTCGACATAACGACTTGTGCATCTCATTGTAGCAATGGGTCAACCTGTATCCCTATTTAAATGATTTGTTTTTCCCCTTCCTTTCCACAAATTATGCCGACATCAAATACAGTGAAAGCAGGGATTATATTGTGGGGGAGGTGACATTGCCCCATTTGTTAGTAAATGGAAAGGCTTGGAAAAAATTGTATTAAGTGAAGTAATCCAGGCCCAAAGAAACATAAGTCCCATGGTTTCCCTTATTTGCAATATCTAGTATATGTCTGAGTCAAGCAGAAAAGGTCAGATAAGTTGATGTTAGGGAAATGAACCCTAAGATATGTATTTAAATGTTTTTTTCTTTCATGTGATTATTTGTCTAAGATACTTAAAGAGAAGTATTAAGGTCTATAAAAAAGAGGAAATAATGGGTGGTGCTCTGGTTGCTGAGATCTATAATCCTAACTACTTGTGAAATTCAGATATGCGGATTAAGGACCAAGCCATTACAAGTAGCAAAACCCACGAGATTCTTACCTCTAAGCAAGCACTAGAAAGCCAAAAGTTGAGCTGAAGCTCATAGAGTTAACGTCTTGAGCAAAAATGTCTTTTTTCTCAAGTCTTAGGCAAAATGCTATGGGATAGTGCCTAGGCCCTCAATTTACGCCCAGAACTGGCACATATATACATATATATGCACACACACACACTCACACACACACACACACACACACACACACACACAGAGGCAGAAATATCTCACTCTTTAGAGCATTCTGATTTTACCATACCACAAACATTTTTCCATCTCTGGCTTAAGTTATGATCTAACATCCATGATGGTGGTACTTAAGAGTACTTTCTATTTCCCTGGCATTGTTCTAAATTATGTTCCATCTATCAATGGACAATCTTAGTAACAACCCTGATACAAAGATTCTGTGATTACTTTCAATAAAAACTAAGAAAAATATAAATGACTAAATTTAGAAAATTACTGAAGTTATCACAGCAGATAACTGGTTTCAGAATGCAGCTTTAGAGAATTACTCGATTTTATCCAAGTGTCTTACTTGTATGATCTAGATCATAACAATATTGTCCTTCAGAATGTCCTAGATTGAGTTGGTGACTTAAGATTCCTCTTAACCAACTACCTGGCACTGCCCAGTTGAGAACTTGGACTTCCTTATGTTAAACCATTCAAAATTGCAATGATTCCATATATGTGGCTCTTTATCTCATAGCCAAGATTCCATGGTCCAATGATCAAAGGAAGTAGCATTGTTCATGGTTAATCATAGCTAATTCCAGTAATAATATTTTTATTTCCTGTGTTGCCCCCTTAAGCTCTGCTCTTATTCTATTTCCAAAGTTAAGAGTGCTTCACAGGGGGACACAAATACTATTCAACCAGAAATCAAACCTTTCTCTGTGTAATGTGAACACCTCCAACCTCTACAGCTGGTGAAGAACAAAGTTATGATACTGGTTTTGGTTATCCTGGATACTAAAAGAAAATTGGACCATTGCTACATAAAAGTGACAATGAATATCGAGTATGGTATTGCTTAATACCACAGTGTCTTGTAATTAGAGGCAGTGGAAAAATTATGACTACTTAATCAAAGACATGACAAGATAATTATGGGCACTACTATAAACCCGGATGTGTCAGTATTGAAGTTCATCCCCAAAACAAAGAAAACATGACTAGCTTTCACATTTCGGATTTTAAAAGTGAATAGAAGGCTGATGTATTAAAACATGGTCTCCAGGTTTTGATGCTATTGCCAGTTGTAGGGATCTTAGAGAAATGGGACCTACTGGGAAGTTCTCAGTCATTGGGATTTTCTCTTGTCCATTCCTTGCTCTCTTTTGCTTCTTAATATTCAGAGAAATGTGCTTGATCTGTCATGTACTGCTTTCACAATGTACAAGAAAAGTTACAAGTTAGACAAAACTGTGCTAAAAACCTTTTCATCTTAATTTAATCATATTAGTTAGGAATTTTATTACATTAGTAGAAAAATCTAGTACACCATCAGAAGTTCTTGTGAGGACAAGGTGCATATGAAATGATTAGAAGAATAAGGAAGTAATTCTAAATAGTAATTCAAGCCAGGTGGCTAGTTGTGAGTTTTGATGAATACATATCTGAAATTGTTATAGTGATTTTTCTTAATATATTTAGATTATGTACATATTTATGAGAGAGAAAATCTGATATTTTATTTTATTATCATTCTTAACGCTTTATAACCAAAAATGATATTAGAATAGATTATTTTGTTCCATGTGATTTCAGTTATGGAACTATCAAGAAATATGAATTTCATAAAAGACATGAAGAAAAGAGTTAAGAAGTTTTCAGTTATAGGTATGACAGGCATATGTTGGGTGGAAGTAGGACTTTCCTATTATCTTTATTTGGATAATATGGTGGGAAGTCTTAATTTTCAAATTTATTGGATTGAGGAACACCTAGGAGATTGATAAATAATTCTGGGTTGTTTGGGGTAGACACGTTCAGAGACAATTACATTGCAAAGGCTCTCATCTAAGGACTGCTTTGATGGTTTTTTAGCCTGATGAAACCGTTGGGAAGCCGTGCTGAGTTGGATGTTGGACCATTAGAAGTGGCTCACTATTGCATGTTTGCAGGGCTATGTACATCTTGCCCTGGCTCCATCTTATGTTCTTTTTCTGTACTTCCAGGCCTACATCATGAAAGCTGCTCTGTTCTTCCTCATTCTTCCTTCAATGATGAACTGAAGCTTGTGAAAACATGAGAAAAATAAATCTACCTGAATTAATTTGCTTATGTCCAAAACAAGCAGGCAGGGAGCTAAAACAGATCACATTGATATGTATGGGTGATATATGTATAGGTGTCAAGTTGGTAAGAAAAGAACAGTGGCATGAGTTTTATGTGTCCATTTGCATAAGCAATATTACCTTACTGTCCAATTAAGCACTACTAATATTGGTGCTGATGTGAAGGCATTTTTTTAAAGATGTGGATAACACATACAATCAATTGACTTTAAGTAAAGTAGATTACCGTCCTTAAACCTGACCTCATCCATTTAGTTGATAGGTCTTAATTATAAAACTGAAATTTCCCTAGGGAATTATGGTCAAGAATGAAACATCAGTGCCTGGCCAGGAATTTCTGCCTTGAAACAGCTTGCACTACAGATTGAAGACTGGCCAAACTGCACAATTTACATCAGCTGATTATGTACATTCATATATATGCGTGTATGAACTAAAAAAAAGTAGATACACACTCACACACTAGTCATAAAATTAGTCCTCTTTTCTATAAGTTCTACATCTATGGATTCAACTGAGAGCAGATAGATTATAATTATAAAATAAATTATTTCTTTACTAAGCATGATTATTATCAATAATCTCTAAGTAATAGAGAATAACAATGAATAAAATTTGCACTTTATTAGATATTATAAATAACATGGAGATTATTTACAGTATGCAGGGCTGTGTTCACAAGTAATAAGTGAATACATCACTGTGCTGCATAATGCAATTGATTTTAATATCCAGAGGGTTTCCTGGAACCAAAGTCCCCTGGATATCAATGACAATCTATGTATAGATAATCTCCTACTAGCTGTTGTTAGCTAGAGAACCTTAACTGATACATACTTGAAGAAACAAAGTTAAATATAATATCCATCCATTAACTGATATTTGTAGCCTAAAATTGGCAAGGAAATGTGATATGAATTTCTTAACTTCCGTTTATCCACCCCTGGTCTCTCCAGGATTCAATCATGCTTCACATGGGTTTGCTCAGTGGGTAACATCTCTCTGCTGAATCAAAGTATTACTATATTCATTCTAACTTCCTCTATGTTCTATTTGTAGAAAAGATTGCCATGTAGAATTTGGGATCAAAAACCATTATCTCACTAGGAAAACAAAATGTTCATCATAAGGATCTCTTCAGAGACTCCTCTCTGCGTGTGTCCCTCTTCTGGTTGTTCTAAATGAACTGCTTCTGTATGGTGCATCTCTCCTACAGTACTTACATGATGACTTATTTTCCACTGATTCAGTTAGTCCAAGTTTTTTTTTTTAATTTTATTTTTATTTTTGTGAACATACTGTACAGAATGGTTACAATTACATGGGCAAGATATTGAGTACATTTCTTATCAAGCATTGCAGCCTCCTCCTTTGTTTATCCTTCACATCCCTTCCCAGCCTCCCTCCCCTGCTCCCCTATCCAATCCCCCCCTCGCATCCCCACCAAAGTTGTAAAGTTCGTTTTCGACATGACAACTTGTACTTCTCATTGTTGCAACGGGTCCACCGTTATTCTTGACGACTTGTTTTTCCCCATCTCCTCCACAAATTATACCGACATCAAATATAGTGAAAGCAGGGGTTATACTGTGGGGGAGGGACATACAAAGCAACAAAGAAATAATCTTATAAATGAATTGGAAACAAATGCATGAAAGAAAAAACATTTAAATACATATCTAAGGGTTCATTTTCCTAACATCACATTATCTGACCTTTTCTGCTTGACTCATACATATACTAGATATTGCAAATAAGGGAAACCATGGGACCTATGTTTGTTTGGGCTTGGCTTACTTCACTTAATATAATTTTTTCCAAGTCTTTCCATTTCCTAACAAATGAGGCAATGTCATTCTTTCTGATGGTGCGGCATAGAACTCCATTGTGTATATATATACCACATTTTCTTGGTCCATTCATCTATTGAGGGGCCTCTGGGTTGGATCCATATCTTAGCTATGGTAAATAATGCTGCAATAAACATAGTAGTGCTGGTAGCTTTAGTGTGGTCTTGTTTGTAAACATTTGGGTAAATGCCCAAAAGTGGGATTGCTGGGTCATAGGGGAGATCTATGTGAAGTCTTTTGAGGAACCTCCATACTGCTTTCCAAAGTGGTTGAACAAGTTTACACTCCCACCAACAATAAAGTAGGTTCCCTTCTGTCCACATCCCCTCCAGCATCTGTTGTTGTTAGAATTCTTGATTACAGCCATTCTAACTGGGGTGAGGTGTTATCTCAATGTTGTTTTGACTTGCATTTCTTTTATGGCTAGGGAGGTTGAGCATATTTTCATGAGTCTATTGGCCATCCTTCTTTCCTATTCAGAGAAGTTTCTCTTCAAGTCTTTAGCCCACTTATTTATTGGGCAGTTGTTTTTTGAGAATTTGTTGTTGGGGGATTCAACTTTTTGAGTTCCAAGTATATTTTAAATATGAGACCCTTGTCCGTTGTATGGCTAGTGAAGATATTCTCCCAATCTGTGGCCTTTCTATTGATCTTGCTAGCTATGTTCTTTGCCATGCAGAAGCTCTACAACTTCATGCAATCCCATTTGTCCAACCTTTCTTTGATTTGTTGTGTTTCTGGGTCTCTAATCAGAAAATTTCGGCCCGAGTCAAGGAGACCTAGGGTTTCTCCTATTCCATCCTTTACTGTTTTCAGAATGTCTGCTTTGACTCCAAGGTCTTTGATCCATTTGGAGTTGATTCTGGTGCAGGGTGATATATAAGGATCTAGCTTTAATTTTCTACAAGTAGTTAAGCAATTTTGCCAGCACCATTTACTGAAGAGGCTGTCTTTCTTCCATTCTATTATTTTAGTTCCCTTATCGAAGATTAGTTGACATTAGGTCTGTAGGTTCATTTCTTGGTTTTCAATTCTATTCCATTGGTCCTGAGGTCTATTCTTATGCGAGTACCAAGCAAATTCCAACCTCATTCTTCAAGGAAATGGAAGAGGAAATCCAAAAATTCATAGGGAACAATAAAATACCCCGAATAGCAAAAACGCTCCTCAATGGAAAGAACACTGCTGGTGGAATATCGATACCAAATTTTAAACTCTACTATAAATACTTAGTCCACGTTTTGAGTTGTTGACCCAACGAAGCTTATTATTTTAAGTAATAGCATCTTCCTTCAATTGCTTACAAAATACTAGTTTCTTATAGAATATTAATCGCTGTATCATTCTATATCAAACCTAAGTGTATTCTATACTATTTTTCTTAGTGAGTGAGCCATGTAATCATGTCTAGGAATTTTTAAAACATGACACTCTCCTTACTTCTTTAAGTATTGACTTTCCAATAAATCAAAAGCTTTCTCTTACAAGCTGTAATTCTGTTTTCTTTTCTTTTTTATTGTGAGAATACCGTACAGAGGAGTTACAATTACATGAGCAAGACAATGAGTACATTTCATATCAAGTATTGTTGCCTCCTCTTTGTTTCCCCTTCCCATCCCTTCCCATACTCCCCTTCAACCTCCACCTGATCCTCCCCTCATCCTCCAACAAAGTTGTAAAGTTCGTTTTTCCACATAATGACGTGTATATCTAATTGTTGCAATGAGTCTACCTATATCCCTAGTTAAGTGATATGTTTTATCCCTTCCCCTCCAAAAATTATACCAACATCAAATACAGTGAAAGCATGGATTATAACGGGGGGGAGCGTTATACAAAGTAACATAGAAATCATCTTATAAATATGTTAGAAACAATTGCATGAAAGAATAAAAAACAAAAAATCATTTGAATCTAATCTTGGGGTTCATTTCCCTAACATCAACTTATCTGACCTTTTCTGCTTGACTCAGACATATACTAGTTATTGCAAATAAGGGAAACCATGGGACCTATGTTTCTTTGGGCCTGGCTTACTTCACTTAATATAATTTTTTCCAAGTCTTTCCATTTCCTAAGAAATTAGGAGAACATCTTCACTAGTCATACAACAGACAAGGGTCTCAGATCTAAAATATACCTGGAACATAAAAAATTAAATCCCCCCAAAACAAATCTTCAAAGAAACAACTGCCCAATAAAAAAGTGGGCGAAAGAGTTAAAGAGAAACTTCTCTGAAGAGGAAAGACAGGTGGCAAATAGACACATGAAGAAATGTTCAACCTCTCTAGACATAAAAGAAATGCAAATTCAAACAACATTGAGATACCACCTCATTCCATGTAGGATGGCTATAATCAAGAACTGTAATAACAACATATGCTGGAGGGGATGTGGACAGAAGGGAACCTTACTGCATTCTTGGTGGTAGTGTAAACTTTTTCAACCACTTCGGAAAGCAGTTTGGGGGTTCCTCAATAGACTCCACATAGAGCTCCACTATGACCCAGCAATCCCACTTTTGGGCATTTACCCAAATGATCACAAACAAGACCACACTAAAGTTACCAGCATGACTATGTTTATTGCAGCTTTATTTACCATAGCTAAGATATGGAACCAAACACGATGCCCTTCAGTAGATGAATGGATCGAGAAAATGTGGTTTATATTCATAATGGAATTCTATTTTCTTTTCTTTCTTATACTTGCAATGTCAATGTCCTTATTTTCATGTTGTAACAGTCCTATTTCTTCAAATATTTCATTTTATATAGTAGTCATGTTATTTAAAGCATACATTAAAAGTGCTTCCCATATATGAGACACTATGAATTAATTTATTTGAGTAACTACTGCAAAGAGAAATTATTTAAAAAAGCAAGCTGAGCTATGAAGCATTACCTGAAAAAATATCTAATTAATCAGTTTGAAGCATAGCCCATTGGAACTACAGTCAGTAAATATTTAAGAAAATTATCATTAAAATAGAAAAATTTCCTACTACTTCCAAAATATTGTATGAATAGAGCTTTTGTTGGTAGTAAGCTAACCATTTAAATCTATATAGGTAAACTAATTAAGGATATCAGAACATAATATGCTGATCTCAACGTGGAAGACTAGGACAGACATGTACTGAGTTGCCAGAAGACAACTGTGTAAAATTCAAATGACTAATTAGATTTTCCAGTCTCACAGAAAAAAATAGAGCTAGAACAAACATCAGTCAACTATAGAGACATTTTTACGAACATTCCAAAAAATAAAACAAAAATAGATTTTTAGCTTTATTATTCTTCTCTTAACTAAGAACAAATTGTCCCTGAGAGAAATGTATTGACTAAACATGCTCTACCCTTTCATAAATTAATCCTCCTAGGATATCAGTTTGTCAGAATGAGAAAATAAACATGCATGCATGTGTAAAGGATTATTAAGGATAATGACCATGATGGAATCATAATTACACTTACAAGGAGACTTCACCTAATCCTTCCTCTTGGAAAAACAAAGGTGTTCTAATGATAATAAAGTTTATCTACTTAATTTGAAATGGACACATGGATGATGGTGAACAAAAGGTTCACATGTAAATAACTTAGAAAGATGCCACATTTACAAATACTCAAATTCAGTGTTTCACAAGAGACTTTAAGGACAATGTTCTTATTTTTAACACACAACAGCATGCCAAATGTCATAGAAGTGATGTCTGTACTTAATAAATCTTCCATTGCATATACACATCCTTCTAATGATAGATGCGGTTCTGAAAATTAGCATTCTATAGACTTTCTGAGTAACAGTTTGCATGATGGACTTATTGATAGTAATAACTGGATCTGTGCCAAGTCATTACCGGATTATATTTAATTCACTTTAATAATATTAAATTGTACGTGTGTAGAAATGATTTGCTATAAAAAGAAAAAGAATTGTGATTAAACATGTAAAGCTTTGAGGTAAGGTTAACGAGTTTAATCCTTATGTTTATTTTCAGTCCAAACATCGCAAGACCTAAAAACATCATGGTTAAAGCCACCTCTATTTGTCACCCTCCTAAGATCACAATTTTGAAAGAGATATACAGACCCGGACACAGACTCAGGAAACTTAGAAAGGTACAGCAAATCAGGTCCAGTTGCAATATGCTTTTACGGTTAAGAGTGCCAATTTGAAGCATGAACTTTTGTCTTTATTTTGTATTTATTTTATTTTATTTTATCTTTTTATTGTGAAAATACTGTACAGAGGGGTTAAAATTAAATGGTCAAGATAATGAGTATATTTCTTATCAATTGTTGTAGTCTCTTCCTTTGGTTCCCTTTCCCATCCCTTCCCGTCCTCCCCGCCGACCCCCTCCCGTCCAATCCTTCCCACTACCCCCTCATCACACCAAAGTTGTAAAGTTCATTTTTCGATATAAGGACATGTACATCTCATTGTTGCATTGAATACACCTGTATCCCTATTTAAATGATTTGTTTTTCCCCTTCCCCTTCGCAAATCATACCGAAATCAAATACATTGAAAGCAGGGGTTATACTGAGGGGGAGGAACATAAAAAGCAACAAAGAAATAATCTTGTAAATGTGTTAGAAACAATCACATGAAAGAAAAAAACATTTGAATACATATCTGAGGGCTCATTTCCCTAATATCACCTTATCTGAACTATTCTGCTTGACTGAGACATACACTAGATATTGGAAATAATGGAAATCATCGGACCTATGTTTCTTTGGCCCTGGCTTACTTCACTTAATATAATTTTTTCCAAGTCTTTCCATTTCCTAACAAATGAGGCAATGCTATTTTTTCTTATGGAGGCATAGAATTCCATTGTGTATATATACCACATTTTCTTGATCCATTCATTTACTGAGGGGTATCTGGGTTGGTTCCATATCTTATCTATAGTAAATAGTGCTGCAGAAAACATAGTCGTGCTGGTAGTTTTAGTGTGGTCTTGTTTGTAAACATTTGGGTAAATGCCCAAAAGTGGGATTGCTGGGTCATAGGGAAGCTCTATGTGGAGTCTTTTGAGGAACCTCCATACTACTTTCCAAAGTGGTTGAACAAGTTTACACTCCCACCAACAATGCAGTAAGATTCCCTTCTGTCCACAACCCCTCCAGCTTCTGTTGTTTTCAGAGTTCTTGGTTTTAGCCATTCTAACTGGAGTGAGGTGGTATGTCAATGTCGTTTTGATTTGCATTTCTTTTATGGCTAGGGAGGTTGAGCATTCTTCATGTGTGTATTGGCCATCCTTCTTTCCTCTTCAGAGAAGTTTCTCTTTAAGTCTTTTTTTGTGTGTGTGTGTCTTTTTTTTTTTGTGAACATACAGTACAGAGGGGTTACAATTACATGGGCAGGATAATGCGTACATTTCTTACCAAGCATTACAGCCTCCTCCTTTGTTTACCCTTCACATCCCTTCCCAGCCTCCCCCCTCCCCCAGCCAGTCCCAATCCTTTCCCTCCCCCTCCCCCCCACCCCGCACCAACGTTGTAAAGCTCGTTTTGGACATGACAACTTGTACTTCTCATTGTTGTAACAGGTCCTCCTGTAGCCTTAAACGACTTGTTTTTCCCCATCTCCTCCACAAGTTATACTGGCATCAAACCTAGTAAAAGCAGGGGTTATAATGTGGGGGAGGTACATACAAAGCAACAAAGAAATAATCTTATAAATGCGTTAGAAACACATGCATGAAAGAAAAAAATTACAATACATATCTAAGGGTTCATTTTCTTAACATCACATTATCTGACCTTTTCTGCTTGACTCATACATATACTAGATATTGCAAATGAGGGAAACCATGGGGCCTATGTTTATTTGGGCCTGGCTTACTTCGCTTAATATAATTTTTTCCAAGTCTTTCTATTTCCTAACAAATGGGGCAATGTCATTCTTTCTGATGGAGGCATAGAATTCCATTGTGTATATATACCACATTTTCTTGATCCATTCATATACTGAGGGGCATCTGGGTTGGGGTGAAAGACTTAAAGAGAAATTTCTCTGAAGAAGAAAGAAGTATGGCCAATTGGCACATGAAGAAATGCGTAACATCCCTAGCCATAAAAGAAATGCAAATCAAAACAACATTGAGATGCCACCTCACTCCAATTAGAATGGCAAAATCAAGAACTCTAACAACAACAGATGCTGGAGCAGATGTGGACAGAAGGGAACCTTACTTCATTGTTGGTGGGAATGTAAACTTGTTCAACCACTTTGGAAAGCAGTATGGAGGTCTCTTTAAGTCTTTAACCCACTTATTTATTGGCTTTTCTGTATGACAACAATGAGAAAAGTGTGGCTGAAATTAGGAAAGCAACTCCATTCATACTAGCTCCACAAAATCCTAGGAATTAACTTATCCAAAGAAATGAAGGTCCTCTATGATAAAAACTTTAAAAACTTGAAAAATGAAATCAATCTGAACTTAGCATGTGGGAAAAACTCCCATGCTCCTGGATTGAAAAGACCAACATCATGAAAATGGCAATGCTTCACAAGGCTACCTACAAATTCAATGTGATACCTATCAAATTCCAATCTCATTCTTCAAGGAAACAAAAGAGGCAATTCAAAAATTCATATGGAACAATAAAAGACCCCGAATAGCAATAACGATCCTCAACAGAAAGAACACTGCTGGAGGAATATTAATACCAAATTTCAAACTCTACTACAAAGCCATAGTAAATCAAAACAGCTTGGTACTGGCACAAGAACAGACCTCAGGACCAATGGAATAGAATTGAAAACCCAGAAATGAACCTACAGAACAATAGCCATCTGATCTTCGATAAGGGAGCTAAAAACATAGAATGGAAGAAACACAGCCTCTTCAGTAAATGGTGCTGGCAAAATTGGCTAACTACTTGCAGAAAACTAAAACTAGATCCTTATATATCACCCTGCACCAGAATCAACTCCAAATGGACCAAAGACCTCGGAGTCAAAGCAGACACTTTGAAAACATTACAGGATGGATTAGGAGAAACCATAGGTCTCCTTGGCACAGGCTGAAATTTTCTTAATAGAGACCTGGAAACACAACAAATGGCTTGTTGGACAAATGGGATTGCATGAAGTTGCAGAGCTTCTGCACGGCAAAGGACATAGCTAGCAAGATCAATAGAAAGCCCATGGACTGGGAGAAGATCTTTACTAGCCATACATCGGACAAGGGTTTCATATCTAAAATATACCTGGAACTCAAAAACTTTAATCCCTCAGCAACAAATTTCAATGATCTTTTGTTTTTAATTTGGCAGTTTGTGAACTGACCAGGCTGCATTTTATACGAACTATTATTTCTTTTTAAGAATTTGAGATTCAAATTTAGCCCAGGGTTACAGAATGCAGCCCAGAATACTGCATTACCTAGAGGAATGACTCAAGGAAATCTGCCATCAGCAAATTCCCCACACATTCCCAAACAGAGGGAAGAGTCTAGAAATGTATTTGGAGCACCCTACATTTGCTCCAGTGGGTAGATTACAAAACTGGAGATCACTTCGTTTTACAGTTTTCTCCTTAACAAATGCTTTAGTTTTCTTATCATTTAACTTCTGTTAAAAACTCTACATGAACTGAATACCAGATACTCACCAGGCTGAAGTCTGTGGATCATAGTTAGAAGCCAGCCTAGGCAGGAAATAAATCACATACACACAAAACTAAATCACATACACACAAAACAAAGCAAAACAAACCAAATAAACCCGGAACTGGAGCTGCGGTTCAAGTGCTAGAGCATTGGCCTTGAGCAAAAATATGTTGGTAGGTGCTGGGAATGTGGCTTAGTGGTAGAATGCTCGCCTACCATGCATGAAGACCTGGTTTCGATTCCTCAGTACAACATAAACAGAAAAGGCTGGAGGTGATGCTCTGACTCAAGTGGTAGAGGGCTAGCCTTGAGAAAAAGAAGCTAAGGGATTGTGCCCAAGCCCTGAGTTCAAGTCCCAAACTGTCAAAATAAAATGCTTTCGGACAGCACCTAGTCTCTGAGTTCAAGCCCAAAGACCAGCATGAAAAAAAGAAAAAAACCTCATTTCTACATAAACAAGATATCTGTGTCCTAGGGTGCAAAATAGTATTGCAGCAGCTGACAACTATCTAACATTATTATTGACAGCTTTTGTGAATTATTTTTCCTTCTTTAATAGAGTCAGGCTTCCAGTCATTTTCTCTCTCTCCATTGTCAAGAAATCGGGGAAAGGTTGAGCTACAGAGACTAAATTCTAGACAATTGTAGATGAAAGTTGAGGACTCTTTTTCTTCTACACAATCACACCTTTCAGGGAAAATGTGGTAGAATTGGAAAAAAATGATAACAACCAAATGAAAAGCTAAGTTCTTACATTCTCTTACTTCAGATCAATCATAATGTAGATTTTCTACACTGAGAAAGGTATGAAAAAAGAGGCAATCATCTCTGTGACATCACTTAAACCAGCATTGTCATTTCTAAGAGAAATAGTCCATCTATTCTCCATTGCAAGCACTATAGAAGAAATAGAGATTTTTTTAAACAGAGATGGAGGGCAAACCATAAGGATAGGGAACAACAGAGCTCATAGAACATGTTTACATAACATGGTTCTCATTGTGAGTACTTTTGCATCTGAATTGTATATAACTACATCTTAAAGAAATTAAGTCATGGTTACACCTATTTTAAATGATTGTTGGTAAAATATTTGATCACTAATTTTCCAGTTGATCAACTGGCCAAATTTTAACTCCATCAATTATAGGTAAAAGTTACAGCAGAGCCAAGCAAAATATTGCTATTATTTCATCATTTGAGCATAGCTTGTTCTTCATATTAACCAATGGAGATCAAGTACAGAATTTTCAATAAAATAAAATTTATTCTTAACCACACTCCCTCCTAACTACATCAAGCATTGGCTGCTACTCTATAACGACACAAAATTATGGCATACACCACCCAAATTAATGAACCTATTCTGTAACAAAACATAACTTTTTTCATTTTTTTAATGTGAAAATACTGTACAGAGGGGTTACAATTACCTGGACAAGACAATGAGTACATTATTTATCAAGCATTGTAGCCTCCTCCTTTGTTTCCCCTTCCCATCCTGTGCCATCCTCCCCCTGCCCCCCAAACCTCCACACTTCCCCCGCCCCCTCCCACCAGAGTTGTAAATTTCGCTTTCGACAAATCTCATTGTTGCAATGGGTCCACCTGTATCCCTATTTAAAGGATTTGACAAAACAGAATTTTTAATTTGCATTCTATATTCCAATAGTTCAAGATAATTATGAGAGGAGAAGAGAGAGATTTCTTTTTCACATTACAAGCTTTAGCCTTATGAGATTTGGGGATATTTAAAAATACTGAAACTTTGGAAGAATCTTTTAATATTTTTAGTACTATTTTGAAGTTGTTTCTCCAGGCACCAGTACCAAAAGATAAAGAATAAAATCTTAGTTCAATAAAAGGCACATCACAAGTCTTTGTAAAACCCATGAAAAATACATTTCAAAAGAAAGAGAAGCTCCAGTCATCCCATAAGTATATATTAGAGGCTTCTGTTGTTTTTGTGGTTTCCTCAAGTGAGAAAGTTAAGAGAAATATAGGAATTGAAGTTATGAAAGCAGCTCAAAATATAATTCGGATGACTTCATGAAGGAAAATGGCATCAGAATCATATAGTTCATCCAATACAGTTACACTACAGATATCAGATAATAGAAATACAACTTTTAAATAATGACACATATTTTCTCTTTTTTATCTGGCTTTCTTCCTAATAAGGAAATAGTATAGATTTTTGTAATTTTCACACACACAAATTAAATTATTCAAAGAAAAACTTACCTTAAATAACCCCAAGTGCTCACACAATACAGAAATTAGTGTTTAGTAGGTGATATCATCCAACACAAAGACAATCTTATAATAAATTATTGAATACCTCCTGTCACTTATTGCACACTTATATAAAAAACATACCTGCAACACAGCATACAGAAGTCAGCTGTATATGTTGGGATTACAGGGCTGCATGTGGTTGAGGATCAGCACAGCTGCCCAGTTTGTAACAGAGAGTAATCTACCATATGTGTCTAGTCAGAAACATATCAAAATTCAACAACTGAAGTAAAATTACTCCTCAAGGTGTGCCCCTTTCAAACTTTTGTAAACTTCAACAATACAATGTGCACCATCATAAGACAGGAAACATGTATATTTAATTGTATACAATGTGTATCAGTATTATTTACACACATATAGTTCAAATGTGTTTCTGTCAATACACAATAGATAAAATACACACAAATATATATGTTAATAATATATTCATTTATATTATATATAACTGTGTGTATATTATGTATTTATATACTGGTAAACTTTATTATCAAGTAAATTGCAAGACTCTAGGTATTCACATACAAACAAGCAGTGGAAACATGGGTTATTGTTTTTGTTGTTGTTGGTTGTGATTGTTTTTCTTTTTATTGGGGGCAATGGGAGGGTGCAGAAATCGGGAAAAGAAACGTGAACAAATGCAACCACTCTTCAGTATACACTATGTGGAAAATGCATTATGTAAATTCTCTGCAGGGATAGGAGGGAGAAACTTAGAAAATCGAAGGAAGGGGTGACATTTCCAAAAAAGTAATGTACTCATTACGTGATTAATAATGGCAATGAAATTATATTTTAAAATATCTAACTTAAAAGCACACAAATTATCAGAGACCTCGAAAGAGAATGTCTTCAAATTACATAATCACACAAGAAAAATATGTTTCCAACAGGTACAGAGCATACTCTTCATGAAAATTTTTTCATAAGAATATTTTCTATTGTGCATTTGGGTGGTGTATTCAATGAACTTGTTGAATCCGCATTGACATATCATTGTTAATCAAGTTTATAGTTTAAGTTAGGGTTCACTCTCAGTGTTGTACATTCCATTGGTTTTTAAATTTAATTTTACTGGATTCTTTATTTTGCCTAATCAAGACATGAACACACCAAGATATTAATACTGAGAGATGGTATGTATGTGTCTACAATCCCACTCAATACTTCTCTAAAACTACACTGAAACCAGTACCAGTATAATTTGTGATTTCATAAGTAAATAAGCAGATCACTGAGGCTGCCAGCAAATCAAGATAACTTGGAATATTATGAGGCAATCTATGAGTCTATGAACACATGCTGAGATAATGATAGACCTAAGGCATTGATTACATAGAATCAGTTCTAGGCAAAACTACTGTCAGTGATAGTTTAGTTTTCCTTCGTTCTTTCTTTCTTGGTGGCTAAGGGCTTCCCTGAACTCTTCTCTCATTTAGAAATAATCCAGACCATTTTATAGTTTATAATAATATTTATTAATCAGAACCAACATCATAATGACATCAGCAAAATGAGTCTGAAAAATAATGTGTTAATATGTATTAATGTCTTGCAGTTTTTTTCTTCTATATAATATAGCTTGCTTTTGAGATGATTTTCTATGATATTTCAATTTTAAGTGTACAGAATGAATATGGCAGCAGCAATTTCATGTGAAGCTTAAATGAATGAGTTTCTCAGTAATCTAAGCCTCTTAGCACTTCTTCTACTCGTATATTTTGGAAAGGACTAAGAAATACACTTCCATTTTTGGGAAGCTAAAATGTTGACCTTTCATTTACATCTACAACTTTGAGACTACACCAGGTATGTATTCTGAGTTGTATCAGTATTCACCAGTGATTCAAACATCTAAAACAATACAATGAAGA
Source organism: Dipodomys ordii (assembly GCF_000151885.1). NCBI lineage: Eukaryota > Metazoa > Chordata > Mammalia > Rodentia > Heteromyidae > Dipodomys > Dipodomys ordii. The sequence continues at coordinate 117,177 of NW_012285999.1, forward strand.
GTTCTCTTTCTGAGCTATTTATATGAGGTAGAAGAATCTTTGAAATGTATATGTTGGTTTGTGTATATGTATACATGCATGAATTCATATATTATCTATAAGTTCTATAATGAAAATTCATAGCACACTAAAATGATACAATTGAGGTATAAATATGTGTTATATATTTCACATATATCCTAATTTATTCTTGGGATATTAATAAAACAACTAAACTCTAGTAAACAAAGTAAATATATTGCTTAATGTTAGATTTTTCACCTTTTCATTAACCTGGTGTTGAGTTTTTTTCTACTTTTTTAATTATTGAATTAGTTAATTTTCTTTCCAAGTCTTCTATTATTTAGTTTAAATCACATACTTTTATTCTGAAATCAAACACAGATGTCATTATTTTAGATGTCATCATGTTTATTTCTCTTTTTTATCATTTTCTTTAACTCCACTGTACAATTCAAAGATTTAGAGATGTCTAGTGCTTCTTCTGCTGGTTCATGGGGCAAAACACACCCATGACAGTGTTTCTGACCCTGGTCTCCGTGATGATTTCATTAGACATCAGTACACTAGGCCTCTCCAGCTCTGTTTTCTGCACTGGCTTCCTGACAAAGCAACTGCTCATTGGCGATTTTCTATCCCCAAGTTTCTGATTTGTGCCTCAGTTTCAAATGGATCCTTTTCAAATAACAGGAAGATAATGATGGCTCTTGCATCACACAAATGCCGTAGAAGGAACATCTAGGTCCTGACACTGTAAGTAGTCTGTGATTCCTGTTACAAGTGCCATTCTATTCTCAGGGCTTCTTGCTTCTTTGGCTATAGGAATAGCTTCAGTGTTCTCTCTCTCTCTCTCTCTCTCTCTCTCTCTCTCTCTCTCTGTATCTTTTTTTATCTCCCTCCCTCCCTCCCTCCCTCCCTCCCTCCTTCCTTCCTTCCTTCCTTCCTTCCTTCCTTCCTTCCTTCCTTCCTCTCCTTTTATCTTCTTTCTTCCCTTGCCTGTATCTGTATCTGGGCTTAAACTCAGGGCCTGTGCTCACACATGGCCTTCCTTGCTTATGAATGATGTTCTACCAATTTATTCTCTTTTTTAATTATTTCTAAATGAAGTCTTATAGACTTTCCTGTGTGGCTGGTTTTGAACTACCATTCTTCAAATCTCAGCCTCCTGAGTAGTGAGGATTATAGATGTGATCCACCAATGCAGGGCTCTCATCTTTGGATTAAGTAGAAAAGATAGTACAAGTACAAATGCAATAGTATAATGAATTTCAGATTCAGTCTAAAAATCAATAAAAATATATGCACATATGCTTTCATATATACTTAAGAACATTAAGATATTAGCAAAAAAAGGCCTGTACGTGAGGATCATGGAAATATGAAACATATTTTCTTTACCTTTAGTCAGTAATTTTTCAAGGTTTCTAAATAGATAACATACTACAAATATTTCAACATTTCACTATCATAACTAAACCTGTTCATCTTAGCTCCTGTGTGTTACCATAATTAAAACATATGTGGGGTATTTATGAGCAATATAGGTGTATTTTTTATGATTATATAGGTTTGAATAGCTCAGTTGCTATCAAATGCTGATCTGGCCTCTGGGGGCAGGCTCCTTGTTTCTTTCTTAGACGATGCCTCTATATTCATCCTCATGTGGGAAATGGGTCAATGCTGTATCTTCCTTCCCATGTAAAAAATGGTGCACCACCTCCTTCCTTTATTTAAAGCACAAACTCCATTCATGAAGCTGGAATCCTCATAATTTAATCACTTTTCCCCAAATTCAGCCTCCTTTTATTTTCACAATGGGGGTTTGGTTTCACCCTATGTTTTGGAGGTAAACATTCACACTATTCTATACATTTTTAGAGAGCAATGCGTATGATAAATATAAATAGATGAAACAAAGATTGATAAAGACCTAAGCAGTCAAAATCTCTTCTAGCTATCAGGAGCCACATGGTATTAATACAGAATTTAATAGAAATTTGTATAACAACTGGAGTTACAGCTTGCTAGGATAAAAAGCCAGAATAGCATAAAAAATTACAACATGCAAGCCAAAGGATCTGGTGGCTCATTTCTGAAAACCTAGCTACTCAAGAAGCTGAGATTTTAGGTTGCAGTTGGTAGCCAGCCTGGTCAGGAAAAATCAGGGAACTGTCTCCTATAAACTACCATAAAAGCCATAAATAAAGCTGTGGCTCATGTAGAATGCTAGAAGCTCAAGGACAGCATCCAAGCAGGATGTTCAAGCCCCAGGAGTGGGAAAAAATGTAACATGCAGCACAAAGTAGAAGGTTGTAAGCAACTCTGTAAATTTACTGCACCTTAAAAGGTTCTCTAAGTCACTCTATCAGTTTCCTGATTGGATCCACAAAAGTGAGTAGTCATGTGATGTTCACATTTTTTTATCCTTAGTCATTTGTCTCAATTTCCAAATTTGATTAGACTAGATTTTATTGAAAAAACAGAATTAGAAAGAATTAAAGTCATAGAAAAATGTGAACAGACACACAAAGAAAGTAATGCAAAGAACTGTCCATATTTCCAAGCAATTAAGGATCTTGCAACATCCCCAACATCCCCAGCGAAACAAAGAAGAATGATGACAGTGTAGGAATAGTAACACTGTGCCCCGTAGGGCTTAATTAAACTGACAAAGTTGATGGATTAGTAGGACAAATGCAAACAAATTTAAATGCTATGTGACCTGGATAAAAAAATTGAAGTAACAGAGCACACATGCTTTCATATGAAGTGAAGAGAAGAAGTTATATAAAATGAAAACAAATGTATGATATGGACAGTAAAGAGAAGATAGTAGTTTTATTTGTTGTTGTTGTTGTTGTTTTTGCCAGTCCTGGGATTGAAGTCAAGGCCTGAGCACTCTCACTGGAGCTCCTTTTGCTTAAGGCTAGCACTTAAGCCAAAGCACCATTTCTGGCTTTTTCTGTTGATGTGGTACTGAGAAATCAAACCAAGGGCTTCATACATGCTAGACAAGCCTCTACCACTAAGCCACCTTCTCATCCCCAAAAGTAGTTTTAACAAATTTCGCCCACCCCAGAATTCTCATTTCCGTCACTCCAGGTCTAAGAGTTTGCTTTTAGTTATTTTATTTTTCTGTTCTGGGATTGCAATTTTTTCATGGGAGTTTTTAATCTCCTGGCTTTGGAAGAAGGGTGTTGGGTAAGGGGATCTCTTTTATCTGCTATTGCATGTAGCTTTTCTGACAACAATCCTAAAACCCACCAAAGCAGCATATTTGGGGGAAGGGGGTGCGTTCTTCTTCCTTCCATCAACATCTATGAAGATACTCCAACTTCTTTCCTCCCAAGGAGTCATAACAATTATGATTGTTATCAGAGAATTTCAATGCATTTCTTTATTGTTTTATCTTTGAAATAAGACTTCTTTTTTAATACTTTTTTTATTGTGAAAATACCATACAGAGGGGTTACAATTACATGGGCAAGGTAATGAGTACATTTTTTATCAAGCATTGTTGCTTCTTCCTTTGTTTCCCCTTCCCATCCCTTCCCATCTCCCCTCCCCCACCCCACCCCTGTTCCCTGCTACCCCCTTCCCCTCCCCAGCCAAAGCTGTAAAGTTTGTTTTTGGACATAACATCTTTTACATCTCTTTGTTGCAATGGGTCTACCTGTATCCCTATTTAAACAATTTGTTTTTTCCCTTCCCCTCCACAAAGTATACCAACATCAAATACAGTGAAAACAGAGGTTATATCATGAGGGAGGGACATACAGCTTCTCTTCAGATCATATAAATCTTTGGCCTTTTAATACATTTTTATTGTATAAAAATGTACAGAGGGGTGACAGTTACATGAGCAAGGTAATTAGTACATTTCCTATCAAGCATTGTTACTTCTTTATTTGGGGCAATACTGGAATTGGAACGCAGCACCACACACTTGCTGGGAAGGTTCTCTGCCACTTGAACCATACTTTGTTTCCTTTTGTCATAATTTTTGTCGTTTTTTACAGTGTCATGTGCTTTTTACCTGAGCAGACATCTGATGATTAGCCTCCTACAGACACCTCTAAGATAGCTGGGGTTGCACCAGCAAGCTATTGTCCCAAGCCACAGAATTTATACAATCATTAGACATACTTTGGATTTTCCTAATTTGATCATAACATAACGGAAATTTTAAGGTATGTTTTGTGAGATCCAGCTACCTTTCCTAAACAACCACTTTGAGATTCATTTATGTTACATAGATTTATTTCTGGTCTACCATAATAGATTTGAATGTCCTTTTATGAAATTATATTGGCTTGGTTATAGTAGCTTGTCATAAATATCTTAAATCAGAAATGGGGCCATTATTCTGATACAAAAAGTTTAGCTTAAATATGACTCCTGCATATTCAATTCTTCAGTCAGCTTGATTCTGTACATATACATATACCCCCATGTATGCGTTTATATGGGAGTTTGTATTATGCATTCACAAACACACAAAAATCCACATGTGATGGACTGGGAAAATGGCTCAGCGGTAGAGTGCTTGCCTTGCATGCATGAGGACCTGGGTTCAATTCCTCAGTACCACATAAGCAAAAAGAAAAAAGCTGGAAGTGGTGCTGTGGCTCAATTGGTAGAGCCCTAGCCTTGAACTAAAGAGCTGAGGGACAGCGCCCAGGACCAGAGTTCAGGCCCCACGACTGGAACCCCCCCAAAAAAATCCACATGTGTGAGAAAATATGCTTGGGCCTGAATTATTTCACTCAGTATATTTTCCCTGCTAAAGACATAATTATGTTCTTACCTAATGGTTGCAGAAAATTCCAGTGTGTGTGTGTGTGTGTGTGTGTGTGTGTGTGTGTGTGTGACATTTGAGGTTTAGGTGAGGATTTTGTGGAGGGAGAGATGGATTAATAATAAAGGAAACAGAGGACAAATACAGTCAGAATACTCAATGTACATATGCAGTAAAGCAAATGGGAAATGGGAAATGAGTGGTTACATGTGGGATTGTCGAGAATGGTAGCAGAGGTAAGTGATCAGGAAGCACTGGAGAGGGCTGGGATGTAGCTCAGAGGCAAAGCTCTTGCTCAGCAAGTGCAACATCCTGGTTCAAATAATTTAAAAATATTAAAAATAGTCGGGCGCTGGTGGTTCACGCCTGTACTCTTAGCTACTCAGGACGCTGAGATCTGAAAAACACTGTTCAAACCCAGCCTGGGCAGGAAAGTCCTTGAGACTCTTCTCTCCAATAAACCACTAGAAAACTGGAAGTGGTGCTGTGGCTTAAGCAGTATAGTGCTTGCCTTGAGCTGAAGAGTGCAAGGACAGTTCCCAAGGCCAGATATATATCAAACTAATGCTCCCTGGCTTGGAATTCGTGACCTTTTTTTTCTGCCAGGCCTGGGAATTGAACTCAGAGACTAGGTAACTCTTATGCACTGTGGGGGGCAAGGAAACTCACCCTCTTTGAAGACAAGTAATTCAGGCCTGTTCCCTAGGCCTGAATTCAATCCCTAGCCCTGTTAAAGTAATAGTTATCCGCATTTGAAATAATTAATATCTACATACTTATGTTTATTGAAATTGCTTTGAGTGTATTTATTTTATTTTTTATTGATTCATTATTTTTGTTGACTATTATTACACTTATGTATTTAATTGATTATATCTTATGAGAACTATACAGATTTGCATATGTATTATGTATCTTACTTCAGACCCAGGACATTCACCGAAATTCTATAGTATATTATCCCCTGCTTAGAGAAACAGAAAGAATACACCAACCAAAGTCTAATTTATCCCTAGGCATCCCAGTGGCTCACATCTGTAATCCCAGCTACTCAGGAGGTAAGAAGTAGAAGATGAAGTTTCAAAGCCAATCCAGGCAGCAGAGCCTGAGAGACATCATCTCTAATTAACTGGCAAAAAGCCAGGCTACAAGTATGCCTGAAGTGGTAGAAAATCAGCTATGAACAACCAAGCCAAGGAAGAGCAAGCTGAGTTCAATTGCGGGGAGAGGGGGGTAGGGGGAAAATGGGGAGAGAAATCCTCCAAAAACAGAGAACTAAACAACACACAAATCCCACCTAATTTATGGTACCAACAAGCTGAAAAAAATATCAAGCTTGTGCAGTTGTGTAAATTTACATGAGCACATATGCTCTTAGGTACACTTCAAAGCCATGTTTATGAATAATATATGTATATATAAAAATTAATAATGTATATATATGAATAAACTAAGAAACCAGCCAATGAACAAATACTTCTGAATTAGTGCCTTTATATTTATATTAGTGGCACTATAAATTATTTGTACTAAAAGTATATTCCAAGTTTCTTTCTGCAGAATCAATCTTAAAATGTTTCTTCATGCACCAGGCGTCAGTGGCTTATGCCTATAATACTAGCTACTCAGGAGGCTGAGATCTGAGGATGGCAGTTCAAGGCCAGCCCCTGCAGGAAAATCCGTGAGACTCTTATCTCCAATAAACCACTAGAAAACTGGAAGTGGTGCTGTGGCTCAAGCTGTAGAGTGCTCACATAGAGCTATAGAGTGCAGGGATATGCCCAATTAGAGTTCACGCCCCACCACAGACAAAAAAAAATAAGACAGAAATTTGTTCATACAAAATTCTAACATTCTGAGCTTTAGGAAACTTTTCTTCCAGGGTCTTATGCTCTTCAGGCAACTACTCCACTACTGAGCTACATCTCAGTACCAATGTTTTTGTTTTTCATTTTACAATCCAGTTTATTCCCAAAATGCTTACAAGTACTACGGCCCTCACAGAAGTGAGTTTGTATTCAGAAACCCAACCTTTTGTGGTATGAAGACTCCCCTAGTGTATTTCGTGGTAGGCACTGAGGAAAACTCACACGACACAATTGCAGATATTTTATAATTATAGAAATAATTCTAAATAGAAATAACATAAACTATTTGGCACGGGTGGCTCATGGATGTAATCCTAGCTACTCAGGAGGCTGAGATCTGAGGTCTGTGAGACTCTTATCTCCAATAAACCACTAGAAGCCTGGAAGTGGTTCTGTGGTTCAAGCGGGTGAGCGCACCACTAGAAGCCTGGAAGTGGTTCTGTGGTTCAAGCGGGTGAGCGCTTGTCTTGAGCTGAAGATCACAGGGAAAGTGCCCAAGCCTAGAGTTCAAGCCCCACGACCGACGAAAAAAAGAAGAAGAATAACATCAACTGTCCCAAACTTCTAGGGAGAAATTATATCCTCATTTTCATTCTCACTCTTCATGGCAGATGGTCAAAATAGAAAAACCAATGTGCTATGCTGAAATGTAAAAGTTTAAACCCCTTTTTAAAAAAACTCTCATGTTATAAAATCAAAATGTTTCAAATAAAGGAAAGTGAGCTTAAAACAATATAAAAAATGCCAATGAAGCTCCTTGGCTTGGAATGTGCCATTTTTTCTCTTCAAGGCCTGGGATTAGAACTCAGGGTCTGGGTAGCTCTGTTGCACTGTGGGGGAAGGGGAAGCTCACTGTGCTTGAAGACCAGAAAGTCAGGCCTGTTCCCTGGGCCTGAATTCATGCCTCAGTCATGCTCCTTATATACATTTTATAGATAGAATTGAACTTCTGTACAGTTGTTCAGTCTATATCCTGTTTGGTGTGGTTATTCATTGTATTTTTTATTCATTTATTTACTGTTTGTTTTATTGACTTTGATGACACCTAACCATGTATTACATTGTTTACGTCCTATCCCATAGCATCTAGATTTGTAGACTTGTTCTCCATCATGCCTGACACCCAGCACTCTCCCAGAAAAGGAAAACAAGTGTCACACTTGGCTTCTTACTCCAGGTTGAAATTTTTGGCAGGCTCTGAGATCAAGCCCCAGAGGTGGCCAAAATAGCTATACATGGATAGGCAGGCGGTAGTATACCAATAAATGCATATTAGTACAGAGTGTCAGAGCTGTGTAGCTAGTATTCAATGACATCTACTAGGTTCCTAACCAGTCTTAGGTATTTATTATGCCTCCATTGAACTAATATTATTCTTTTCATGCCTAATTAACCATTAATTAAATGCAGTCTGTGTCCTAGGATTATTGTGTCTAATTTGATACTCGACCCCTACACAGAATACTCATTCAATCAGAACTTTTATGCATGGGCAGGAGTCTCTTGTGATCTCTTGCCATTGTAGGTGTCAGGACTGGAATTTGAACTCAGGGACTCTGTTGGGGGGTTGAACTATGGCTTTTCTGACAGTTCGCCAGCCCTCAGCAATGACAAGTCACCTGTGCATGGCAACCATGTCATTCAGACCCAGGATAGTCACCGTGCAAGGAACCACATTCAAGAAAACACTTACCATGTGCAGTTTGCAGCTTTTTTTTGGTGACATTTTCATTTTGGTTTCCTGTCAGAACTAGTGTCTTAGGATTCCAGGATTGGCTTTGGTTCCTGAGGCTGCACCCCAGCCTAGTGTGATGAAGCTGAGACAGAGCTGGGATGATTGAGTTCAAGCCATGTGCATGGCCAAAAAAGAAAAAAAAAGAATAAGAAAAAAATACAAAATGAAAAAATTAAGACAATTAAAAATATAATAAAACAATCACTTATCTCCCTGGTTTGTAATTCGTGCCATTTTTTTCTGCCAAGCCTGGGATTTGAACTCCAGGTCTGGGTAAATAGGCAGCACTGTAGGGAAAGGGGAATCTCACTATGCTTGAAGACAAGAAAGTCAGGCCTGTTCCCTAGGCCTGAATTCAAGCCTCAGACCTGGAAAACATACTCTTTATATACATTTTAAAAATAGGACTTATACTTCCATTCAGATATTCAGTCCATATCATGTTTGGTGTGGTTATTCATTTTATTTCTTGTTTTATTCATTTATTTACCATTTATTTTATTGACTCTGATGACACTTATACCATTTATTAAATTGTTTATATACTATCACATTGCATCTAGATTTGTAGATGTGTTCTCTATCATGCCTGACATCCAGGACTCTCCCAGAAAAGGAAAACATGTGTCACACTCGGCTTCTTATTCCAAGATTAAATTATTGGCAGTGCTGGGATCTGAACTCAGGGCCTAGCAGGCCCAATTCATGAATGGGTGACTGTGAGAACAGCAGCCTCTAGCCAGTGAAGATGTCAGATGGTTCCCATGCACTGAGATCGAGCCCCAGGTTTGTACAAAACAGCGATACATGGGGAGGCAGACGGTGGTATCCAAAAAATATATATTGGTAAAAAGTGCCAGTCTGTCTATGACTGAATGACATCTACTATGTTCTGACCAACTCGTAGGTATTTATTATACCACCATTGAAGGAATATTCTTTTCATGCTTAATAAACTATTAATTAAGATCAATTAACATTCTAGGAATATAGCATACAATTTTCGACTCGACTGATGCACAAACTACTCTTTCAATTGTATCTCTAGTGATCTCCTGCCATTGGTAGGTGTCAGGACTAGGATTTGAACCTGGGGCCTATGTTGACAGGTTGGCTGTAGCTTCCCTGATAGCCCTCCAGACTTCAGCAATGTCAGGTCAGGTCCAATTTGCTGCCCTGTCATTCAGACCCGGGATGGTAACCGTCCAAAGAAAAAAATGTAAAACCCCCAGCCCTCTGCAGCTCACCACTTTTTGTGCTTTCCCACTTTTTTTCTTCTTACAAACCCTCTGGGCCTAAGATCCCAAGATTGGCTATGGGTCTGGAGGCTGCACCCAGCCTAGATGATTGAGGCTGAGGTAGAGCTGCCACAAATTCAGTTCAAGCCCCGTGGTTGGAAAAAAAAAGAATAAATAAAAGAACTAAGTAAGTAAGTAAATTAAAAAAAATCTCCCTGGTTTGGCATATCTGCCAGTTTTCTTTCTAGCCTGGGATTTGAACTCAGGCTCTTGGTAAATCTGTAGCCATGTGAGGGAAGGTGCAGAGTTTCCACTACTTGAGTTCAAACCCCATGCCAAGCCAAAAATTAAAAAAAAAATAAGTCACTGACCTTGGAAGGGGGAGAAGTTGTGGAGATGGGAGGGAAGGGATGGTAGGGGGAAACAAAGAAGGAGGCAACAATGCTCAATAGGAAATGTACTCTTTACCTTGTTTCTGTAATTGTAACCCTCTGTACAACATTTTTACAATAAAAAGTGTACAAAAAAAGAAACAATGTAATGCTCAGAGAAGCATTTTGGGAGTTAGGGAAGGATGTCTGAATAGCTGTACAAAATTCTACACTGCTTTGTTTTTTAATGTTCACTATGGAACTGAATAAACATAACTGCTTTTATTAAAAAAATTAAGTCACTGTCTTGGAACTGGGACCAGTATTTCTGCAATTACTGGGATCTGATCTCACCGTCCAGGTAACTCTTTTGAACCATAGGTGAAGGCAAGGCTCACTGTCCTTGAGGAAACAAAATTCAGGCTAGAGTTCCCAGGGACTGAATGCACGCCTTGCAATAGAAAAAATATTTCTAGGGGCTGGGAAGTTGGCTCAGTGGTAGAGCGCTTGCCTTGCATGCCTGAGGCCCTGGGTTCGATTCCTCAGCACCCCAAAAGCAAAAAGAAAAAAGCCGGAAGTGGTGCTGTGGCTCAAGTGGTAGAGTGCTAGCCTTGATCTGAAGAGCTGAGGGACAGCGCCCAGGCCCAGAGTTCAGGCCCCATGACTGGACCCAAAAAAGAAAAAGAAAAAAAGAAAAAGAAAAAATATTTCTACATATGTGTAATATATGATATAAACTTACATATGTCTGCTAACTACATATTATGATTTTTTATTATTGATTTTGTATTTACTTATTATTTGATTCATTTATTGTTTACTGTATTTAGTGTTATTATAAATATATTTATTTTAAAATTATACAAAATAATTTAAGACATTGACTCATTTTTCCTTAATACTATATTAAGTGTTGAAACATGATACATAATTAAATGGAGGCATTTGTCACAGTCTTCACATGTTTAGAGTCTCTTCCAAGTATGAGATTTGACTTCTTTTTTTATGGACATCTTCCTCTAGGGATTTTTTAGATGATTTATACTCAGAAGCCTTAACATGAGGATAGGCAAGTTGAGGGATAAAATTGCAAGGGTGGGGTTAGAAATGTGGATGAGTGGTAAAGAGCTCGCTCAGCATGCATAAATGTCAAGGTTTGAATCCTCAGTGCCACATACTCAGATAAAGCCAGAAGCGGTGGAGTGGCTCAAGTGGCACAGTGCTAGGCTTGATAAAAACGAGCTCAGAGACAGTACCCAGGCCCTAAGATCAAGCCCCAGGACTGGCAAAAACAAATGGCCAGATGCCAGTGGCTCACACCTGGAAACCTAGCTTCTCAGGAGGCTGAGATCTAAAGACCACAGTTCAAAGACAGCCTAGGAAAGGAGACAGTTAGACTCTTTTCTCCAATGAACCACCAAAAGACCACACATGGTGCTGTGGCTCAAGTGGTAGTGTTCACCTTGAGCTGAAGGGCTCAGGAACAGTGCCCAGGCTTGAGTTCCAGAAACAAAACAGGAAAAAAGGGGGGATAATCAAAGTACTTTTCTTATTTGCTAATTATGAGAACATTATCTTTAAAATGAATGCTGATGTACACCGGAATTGGAGTCTGAGTTCATTGTTCAAGTGTAGCAGATCCATATGCTGAGGCTCTCTGTCTCTAGCATTATAACCTTGTATCCTAGAGGGTTCTGAAAGGTTCAATGTTGAAAGGCTTAATATGCTCCCCAAGCCATTTGTGATAAGCAGTTGACTTGTATTGTCAATGTCATTACAGTTCTGAACCTAGAAAAGCAACAGTAGCTCAGGAAGCTGAGTTCTGAACATCACAGGGTGAAGCCATCCAGGGCAGGAAAGTCTATGACACTTTGACTTCCACTTCTGCAAGATCAGATATTCAACAGCTTCTTAGATTTCCTTTGGTAATGAGAAGTTATTTGCCCCTAAATGTTCTTAGAGTTCTCAAGCTATAGAAGCAGGATAAAAATCATCATTGACCCATCCTGGGTTTAAATGAAGTTCTCAGGATCCAACCTGTAGCCCTGTTAGCAAGATGACCTCCAGTGTAACACTATTTGAGGAACAGAAAACAGTTTCAAAAGACAGGCTAGGTGAAGAAACATAGGCCTGCTGGACTGGGAGGCAGAATGAACACACTCAACAGGGAAGTAAGCTGCAAAACCACTTCATTCATTCCTGGCACAGGCAGCAATGGGAAAAAACCTTAAACATTTGTTAGAGTTACACCAGGATCAGGCTTTTCTCAGCCTGTTCAAACAATGACTAATTAACCTTCCTCCCTCAGGTGAAGGGAGCCTCAGGCTATGTTTAGTTTAACAATCAAGAGCTAGTTTAGAGGGGGATAGGAGAGGAACAGAGTAGAAAACCTTGCCGCTGGTTTTAGGGAGTGGTTTTTTGACTCTCCATCTGTCAGATTTAAAGGCCCTTCTTCTACCTCTGACAGTGCTTTTTCCTTCCTTCATTCTCCACACCATTAATGCAAATCCCCAGTCCAAGGAGAGAGGTAGGGCTGTTTCTTTTCTGTCTCTGAACACCTAAGTTAGAACCTGGCTCTGCCTTCTTGGCTTTGGAGCCCTTGTCTTCCTGAGAAGTGGGAAAGAAACAGTCTTCCTGGTCTGTGGTTGTGTGAAGGCAATCCTGGTGGCATGGCACACTGCAGAAGGCCTCATCACTGGAAAGTATTCCCTTCCTTACTCCTGACATCCAAGAGCAGGTTCACATCCAAGAGCAGGTTCATCTATCTATCTATCTATCTATCTATCTATCTATCTATCTATCTATCTATCTATCTATCTATCTATCTATCTATCTATCTATCTATCTATCTATCTATCTATCTATCTATCTATCTATCTATCTATCTATCTAATTATCTATCTATCGATCTATCGATCTATCTATCTATCTATCTATCTATCTATCTATCTATCTATCTATCTATCTATCTATCTATCTATCTATCTATCTATCCATCCATCTATCTATCTATCCATCCATACATCCATCCATCTATCTCCTTAGGTATCTACATACCTACCTAACTATCTCTTTGCCAGTTCTTGGGTTGAACTCAAGGCCTGTGCACTGTCTCTAGCATTCTACTACTTGAGCCACACCATGCTACTGAGGAATCAAACCCAGGGCTTCTTGCATCTTAGGCAAGCACTCTCTCAGTAATCCACATTCCCAGGCCCCTATCGTTTTCTTAGTGGTAGTTTTTACATAATTATGCTACCAGCCGACATCTCCAAGTTTAATTTTCTGAATACAGGTTATTTCTACAAAACATAACCTTCTCTTCCCCTACCTGATTTGTGACTCTACTGGCCTTCACCTCATAATAAAATGTAAATAAAGGCTACTGTGAGCTTAGGTGGGCGTCATATAAGGTCACATGCCTGGAACCCTGGAAGAGAAAAGCCATGGGCCAGAAATGAAGAGAATGATGCAGTATGCACAAGAGCATATCTGAAAAATAAATCTGTAAAAGCAGAAGCATTTCATACGGTCTGTTTGCACTCAGGGAGGTAATATACACACATTAGTAGTTAGGGCTCTCATTTTTTTGAATTTTTTGGCCTTCTCTTTTTGAAATTTTTTTGTGGTCATCCCAGGGCTTATACTTAAGGCCGGATGCATTCTTCAGCTGTTTTGCTCAAGGCTGAGGCTCTACCACTGCCACAACTCCACTCACAGCAATCTGGTCGTTAGTTGGACATAAGCGCCTCCCAGGCTTTCCTGCCTGGTCTGGACTGTATCTACTACTTTGCTATATCAAAGCTGGAGCTCTACCCTCTGGGCCACTGCTCCACTTCTATTTTTCTGGTGGCTTATTGGAGATAAGCCTCTCACAGTCTCTCCTGCTCAGGCTGGCTTTGGATTGTGATCTCCTAAGGAGGCTTCAAGCGGCTTTCCTCAGGGAAAGAGCAGATTCACAGAAACCCTTAGTCTAAATCTCGAGAGCAAGTAGAGTAAAACAGACACATGAAGATGCTTCTAGTGTGCTCTAGATAATTCAAGTGGGAGACAAAAAACACTCATACTAATTAGATCATTTTATAGGCAAAAGGAGCAATGCAGACAACATGAAGATTGCTCCAGCTTTCGGTCCTCTCATCCTGAGACAATAACTTCACTGCAGTTCAATGCTAAGTTACAGAACTGGTATGTCTTGTGGACATTTGCTCCCAAATCCTGTGACACTCATTTCTCACTTTTGGCTTCCAACCTCTGACCAGAGGAGAAGATGACAAGAGAGATTCCTTCTCAGAGAAAGCATCTATAAAGAACATTTGGTAGTTTACTTATAAATTCAAACCATTGGAATGACCTTGTGAAGAAGTCAGATTATCCAGATTAAAAAATGAAGAAGAAAAGGAAGGCAGGTGCCAGTGGCTGCTGGCTCTAATTCCAGCTCCTAAGGATGCTGAGATGTAGAGAATCTGAGTTTGAATCCAGCCAGCATAGGAAAGTCTATGACACAGAAGTGAGACCTGAGATCAAGCCCTAGAAGTGGCTAATATATAAACAAATAGATGTGTAGATTGCAGTATGTGTGTGTGTGTATTTACGTATGTATATACATCTATAAATAAATGTATACAGAGACAGATGAACATTTAAGTAGATTCTAGTGTATAACTCTATATGAAGTGATGTTTTATATGTTCTATTACTATAAATTATTTGGTCTAAAATTATGCCTCCATCAATTAATCACGGTAGAAAACTTACAAAGAATTAATTAAATTAATCATTGACCCATATTTATTGCATACAATCTTATTTTAGAATTATTAGCTAATTAGTAATTCAATTAGTACATGTCAAACGTACTATTAGTTCCTAAAGAGAGGAAAGAGTTTTCTAGGATCTTCAAACGTGTAGGTGGCAGTCCCAGGATCAAACTAAGGGCCTAGGTGTCTGGGTTGGGCTCAGGGTTCACCGACAGACTGGAAGCCTTCAGCCATGTAACGTCACATGGAATTTTTGAGTCGAATCATTGAGACCCAGTATGGTCACAGTGCAAACGAAACAAAGGTAAAACGGTTGTGTAAAACATACTGGTTTTTTCGTCCTCTATTTTTGTTGGTTTGATGCATTTTTGCTAGTGTTGGGAGTTGAACTCAGGTCCTAGGAAGCCTGGATCATATGTGGGTGTAAATGCTACACCCCAGCCTAAGGTAATCATAAGTTAAGACACAATACAGTGTTTCCTTGTGCAAAAGTAGCTCAGGGTCAGTGCCTAAGCTCACAGTTCAAGCCTCAGGACCTGCCACAAAAAAGAGAGCCAGTAACTCCATGTGTTTGTGTATGTATGCATGTATTTTTATCAGTGAACATCCAGAGTTGCTATGAAGAAAGGTTTGAATAGAATGATTTCATAGCACAGAGAGTGCTTTCAAGACAGTGTATGTTCCAGGGCTCCCCTCACTGTAGCCTGGGTTTCTACACACCCAAGGCTGCTGGATGAAGTCTGCCTCATTGTTGTAACAAGCAGACAAAAGGCCTCACTCCTATACAACTGTATAACAAACAATTCACCCAGGGCAATTAGTGAGGATGAGTGTGGGCAGATTCTGAAGGCCAGGAGGAAAAGGCCTCTTTGTACCCCAAGCTATCTCTCTCCCCAGTGCTCTCTTTTGTCAGGAAGCCTTCATTTGTGCCACCTCCTGTGGCAAGTCAAGTTCCCTGCACTTATCCTGTCTTTGTTAGTCTATGTTCCAGTGTTGAAACAAATTGCTACAATTAATTCAAGGGTCTTTCTGGCAGACAACAAGTTAGCTGAACCTAATGAAAAGATTCCTAATTGGCAAAGGTGCCTCCCTAGGTTTCCTGAAGCTTGTTAATTCTAAGCACTTGTGCAAAATCAAAACGCTTCCTGTCATCTATGGCTGGTGAAGCTCATCAGGTTTTGAAACCTTTGACCTCTCCTAGTTGGGCCCTGGGTGGCTAGGTTTTGTGGGTGAACACAGGGCCAGGGTGCTGACCATGAGCTCAGAGCTTCTGCTCTTTGCTTTACCACCATTTGGTGTCACAGTTCCACTTTTGGTATTTGTTTTGTGTTTGTGTTTGTGTGTGTGTGTGTGTGCGCGTGCGAGTGTGCAAACACCAGTCCTGGAGCTTGAACTCAGTACCTGAGCACTGTACCTCAGTTTATCCTGTATAAAGATAGTGCACTATCACATGAGCCACAGAGCCACTTCAGGCTTTTTTTCTAGGAATGTGGTACTGAGGATTCAAACCAAGGGTTTCATACATGCAAAACACTCTACCCCTAAGACACATTCCCAGCACTCCACTTCAGGTTTCTTTCTTTTCCTGTAAGTTGGAGGAATTGAAGATTGGGACTGGGTTCTCAAGTCTAGCACTCTACCACTTGAGCTACAGTGCCTCCTCAGGCTTTCTGGTGGTTCACTGGAGAAAGCATCTCAAGGAATCTCCTGCCAAGGCTGGCTTTGAACTGTCATCCTCAGCTCTCAGGTTCATGAGTAGCTAGGATGACAGGCATGAGTCACCAGTGCCCAGCTTCCACTTCAAGTTTCTAAGTGGTGAATAGAAGATAATAGTCTCATGGGACTTTTGTGTCTGGGATAGTTTGGAACCCAGATCATCAGATTCCTGACCAGGCAGGATGACAGACCTCAGATAAAGACACCTAAGCTGTGACACTTTGCTGCAAGGGGGTGCTTGGCTCCATGTGGTAGAGCGCTAGCCATGAGCACAAGAGGAAAGTCAGTGCCTAGGCTCTGAGTTGAAGGTTCATGATGGAGAAAACTAAACCAAAACAATTGTCTGTAGGAGACAAGTCACTAGAGTTCAGTACATACATAAATTTGGCTCTTCTTTGGGGACATATCTGAACCTCAACTTTTTCACCAGCACAATCATCTTACTTGTTGAGCTATAACAAGGACCAGATGAAAGAAAACCTCCCGTTGAAGGGCTCAGCACATAGCACCCTGTGAAGGACTCGGCACACAGCATCCCAGGAAGGACTTGTACACTTCAAATTGAGAAATTGTAATAGAGTGGATTGAAAACTGCACGTAAATATTTTCTCAGTCTACACATATAAAAGCACACAAGAAGAAGGGTCTAGTGTGGGCTAGGATGAGATTAAATAGGTTTCCTGTCATAGTTCTACCTTGGCTGAGTTGAAGCCCCTGTGTGCTGTCACTTGGAAAAAAGATAAGTATTTAGAGGTGGGAAAAATCAAAAAAAGTATTGAAAACAAACATTACACATATTGTCAGACATTTTTACTGGTGTACAGTCTTGTAATACAAGAGTATTTTTGATACTTTTATCATATTTTATGACAGATGGGAATGGGAGAAGGGAAGAGGTGCTGCATTGTATTCTCATAATTCAATGATTATTATTTTAAAATACTGTATTTGAAGGAATGTAATATTTAAAGATAAAAACTGTGCTCCTGTTCTTTTTATAAGCTAGTCGTTTATAAAGCATTCTTCACTAAAGTCTTGTCGTCTGTGTCCCATGAACTATCCTTCTCCTTCAAAATAATCAAGGAAAACCCTTCACAAATAAGTAGATTGTTGTCCAATCTCTGGATAAGAATTTAAGATACAACATTGCCTGTGATTTTGTGAGTGTACATGTGTACGGGAGTGTGTGTGTATGTAGGTGAACGTGTGTCTGTGCATATGGGTGTTTTAGGACTTGAACAGGGACTATATGATAATCCTGAGCATCTTTACCTTGACTGTAGTGCTGTACCAATTGTGCCACAGTTCCAATGCAAGCTTTTCGTAGTGAACTGGAGAGGAGAGACTCATAAAAATTCCTGATCAGGCTATCTGAACTAAATCTCAATTCTCAACCTCCTGATTAGGTAGAGTTATAATTATGAGTCTCCAGAACCTGGTGATAAAGCACTGTTACTGGAGAGAGTGGGATTGCATATTTCAGTCCAGCTTCACAACACTCTATATCATGAAACAGCAACAGCAAAACCCTATATCAAAATACAATAATAAGATGTAATTAGAATACAATTTAGTGATATAGTCTGCTAGCATAACTTTCAGGAAAAGTTGGTCTTAATGATTTAGCAACACAAAACCAAACAAAATGAGATAATTTCAGTAGATTCTATGAATTTTTTAAATTCCATCTTAATAATTTAAAAACATTATAAGGAACAAGAAAACATTCATACTTCTAAGGAGAATGTTAAAAAGATAAAAGATGGAAGATTATGAAATGGAATATTCTACACTGCAGGAATATTATTGTCATGGTGAATATATGGTGGTATTGTTATGGTGAATATATGATAATGTTCTTCAGAGGAGCAATAGATAAATATATACTTACTGCACATAGTTTAACTTGTCTATCTCTATCAACTTCCAGTCTTCTAGTGCACATTATCAATGTATTCATGTTTATGGTGTATTCCAAAAAATAACTATCAGAGGCAGGAGTTACAAAAATACATTAGCTTCAATGTTTTAGGAGATAAACGTGTTAATCATATTGACTATTTTATATAAATTAAACATGTAATGTGTTATCATTGTATCTCTAAGTATGTACAAACACTACTTCAAAGTGAAATGAAATACAACAAAGTTTTGAAGGCATATGCCTATAAAGCTAGTTATTTGGGACATCAGTTCATGACCAGTGTAGTTTTACCTGCGATGGTACCCAACCCCTGGCTCTGTGTGATGGAATACATCTATCATCACAGGTCCATGGAGCTGAGAGCAGGAGGATTTGAATTTCATGCCATATTTGGCAAGAATTTCCACATGGCTCCATCTCAACCAAAGAAGGTTCAACACTCCCCCACCTAAGTGAAAATAAAAATAAGAGCATTATAGTATAAGAAATGAACAATATTAAAACATGCCAATGCAAACCATAATGAACAACACACATCTAGTGTTTGTTTCTCATACCTGTAATCCTAACTATAGCTAGGATTATATATGTGAGCCAGAGGAACTAAGCAGTTCATTATTTTAAAAATGATTATTTGAGTGTCTGCTGTGACTCCGAGTTCTTTGATCTATTTGGAGTTGATTCTGGTGCAGGGGGATATAAGGATATAGTTTTAGTTTTATACAAGTGATTAACCAATTTTGCCAGCACCATTCACTGAAGAGCCTGTCTTTCTTCCATCGTATTTTTTACCTCCCTTATCGAAGATTAATGGCTGTGTCTATAGGTTCATTTCTGGGATATTAACTCTATTCCATTAGTCCTAAAATCTGTTCTTGTGCCAGAACCAAGCTGTTTTGATTACTATGGCTTTGTAGTAGAGATTGAAATTTGGTATTGATATTCCTCCAGCACCGTTCTTTCTATTAAGGATCATTTCTGCTATTCGAGGTCTTTTATTGTTCCATATGAATTTTTGGACTGCTTGTTCTATTTTCTTGAAGAATGAGGTTGGAATATGGATATCCCATTGAAATTGTAGATAGCCTTGGGAAATATTGACATTTTCGCGATGTTGATCCTTACAATACAGGAGCACGGGAGGTTTTTCCACTTTCTAAATTCTGTGTTGATTTCCTTTTTCAGTTGTAAAATTTTCATCCTAGACGTCCTTCACTTCTTCGGTTAATTTAATTCCTAGGTATTTTAATTTTGTGGGGCTATTACAAATGGAGTTGCTTTAATGACTTCAGTCACACTTTTCTCATTGTTGGCATACAGAAAAGCCATTGCTTTTTGAGGGTTAATTTTATACCCTGCCACTTTGCCAAATTTTGAATCAGCTGAGTAATTTGTGAGTGGAGTCCATGAATAGGAGAAACCTAGGTCTCCTTGGCACAGGCAGAAATTTTCTTAATAAAAACTCAGAAACACAACAATTCAAAGAAAGGTTGGACAAATGGGATTGCATGAAATTGCAGAGATTCTGCATGGCAAAGGGCATAGGTAGCAAGATCAATAGAAAGCCCACTACTGGGAGATCTTCACTAGCCATACAACGGACAATGGACTCATATCTAAAATATACTTGGAACTCAAAAAATTAAATCCCCCAACAACAAGTTCTCAAAGAAACAACTGCCCAATAAATAAGTGGGCGAAGACTTAAAGATAAACTTCTCTGAAGAGGAAATAAGGATGGCCAATAGACACATGAAGAAATGCTCAACCTCCCTAGCCATCAAAGAAATTCAAATCAAAACAACACTGATACATCACCTCACCCCAGTTAGAATGGCTATAATCAAGAGCTCTAATAACAACAGATGCTGGAGTGGATGTGGACAAAAGGGAACCTTATTGCACTGTTGGTGGGATTGTAAACTTGTTCAACCACTTTGGAAAGTAAAATGGAGGTTCCTCAAAAGACTCCACATAGAGCTCCCCTAAGACCCAACAATCCCACTTTTGAGCATTTATCCAAATGTTTACAAACAAGACCACACAAAAGCTACCAGCACAGCTATGTTTATTGCAGCATTATTTACTATAGCTAAGATATGTAACCAACCCAGATGTCCCTCAGAAGATGAATGGATCCAGAGAATCTGGTATATATACACAATGGAATTCTATGCCTCCATCAGAAAGAATTGCATTGCCCCATTTTTTAGGAAATATAAAGACTTGGAAAAAATCATATTAAGTGAAGTAAGCCAAGCCAAAGAAACATAGGTCCCAGCGTTTCCCTTATTTGCAATATCTAGTATATGTATGAGTCAAGCAGAAAAGGTCAGATAAGGTGATGTTAGGAAAATGAGCCCTAAGTTATGTATTCAAATGTTTTTTTTCCTTTCATGCATTTGTTTGTAACACATTTATAAGATTATTTCTTTGTTGCTTTGTATGTCCCTCCCCCACAATATAACCCCTGGTTTCACTGTATTTGATGTAGGTATAATTTGTGGAGGGGAAGGGGAAAAACAAGTCGTTTAAATAAGAAAATCTATTCCCTATTTTAATACATATATCAATTTAGTGGATGTTAGTGTTATCAGTATAAATTATGCATGCATAATATATGTAATGCATTATATTACATAACATATAAATGATATATTTATAATGTATGTATAATTACTGATATTCTATAAATACTATATGTTTAAATCTGGTTTTAGTATTATATTGTGAAGGATACAAAGAATGATAACTTTATTTGAATAAATATATTTATATGCTTTAGTCACATTATTTTTTTCTGTGTCAGTACTGATGCTTGAACTATGGTCTGGGTGTTGTCCCTGAGCCATTTAACTCAAACTGGCTTCATATAGCTATATGTAGATTTCAGCTCCTAAGTAGCTGGGATTACAATCATGAGTCATATTATGTTTTTTTAAATTCCATCCTTGGCATGTTCTTACATAATTATTTTTGAATGTTCAATTATATTATGATATTTCATTTCTAAACCAATTCAGAATAAATAACTACTTATTGGGTAAATCAATTTGTTGCAATAAAAATTGTAAGGACCATACTTTACTATCAATTTTCAAAGATATTGCTAGTTTAATACCTGGACAGACGAGTAGAAAAATTAAATTAAGTTTTCATAATAAATGTACTATATTATATTACATAACATGTAAATGATATATTTATAATATATGCATAATTAAGGATATTCTATAATTACTATAAAATATATGTATAAATCTGGTTTTAATATTATACTGTGAGGATACAAGGAAAGAAAACATCCTTATCTGAACTGTCTCAATTTCAACGGTAGACAAACTATGCTATAAAAATATATCTTCAAGAAAGCACACCTCTGAAATCACATGTTCATCTTCATCCCTATGAACATCTTCTAAGATTAGCTACACTTATCCATTAGCGTCAGCTTACAATCACAAACACTTTGTGATACTTTCTGGATAAAGTTGCTTGTCTCCTCATTCTGATGAACCTTTCAGTAACTTCAGTGCAGAACATTTTCTCCTGCTTAGCCTGTAGATGATATCATCCTTTGTTATTTCCCATCAAAGAAATTGTGGCTAGCAGGCTTGAGTATTGGTATATTCAGAAGTTCTTTGGTTATGAAGTTTTCCTTTCCTTTTTTGGCAAGTGAGCTGGAATAATGAAAAACATTTAAGGCAATGTGTTTTACTGTAAATAAAAACATACTGATTTGAAAATACTACAAATATTCATTCTTTAAATTTATTTTTAATTCAAATATAATAGGGATGGTTTTAGTGTTGCATGCCTTTAAATCTAGCTATTTAGATGGCTGAAAACAGAGGATCATAGTTTCAAGCTAGGATAGGTAAATAGACCATGAGTCACTTATCTTCAACTAAGAACCAAAAAGCTAAAAGTGGAGCTGTGGTTCAAATAGAAGATTGCAAGCCTGAACAAAAAGAAGAGTAGAAATTTAAGTCACAAATTTAAGTCATAGTACTAGCACACATATACCATATAGATATATGGTTCCTAATATATTCGAAACCTCATAGATTAAATATGAAGTGTGAAAAAGAATGTAAGTCTGAAATGACTCCGAGGTATTTTGACAAGACAACTGGAAGAGTTATCACTTAATCAAATAGTAATGAGGGATTGGTTTGTAGATAAAGATCAAAGCTCACATTGGAAACTGTTGAGTTTGTTAAAATCAGTAGCTAGGAGTTGTCAGTAAACAGGATGCTATTAAGCACTGTAATTAAAGAAAGAACAAAGCTGGAGAAAAAAACAGAAATAATTACATGTACTCAGTGGTAACAACCATGAGAAGGAATATTATAGAACTAAGATAGAAGTAAGCCCTGGGATACAAATATGTAAAACATGACAAATGAAGAAAAACAGTAATAAGTATGCAATGCAGACTTATATGGATAGGTATTTTTAATGTTTAAGGCCTATGAAGTGATTGTGTGATGACCTAAAATTTAAGAAATTGGTAAGGTCAACTATCCCTTGTGCCAACCATAGCTGATAGTTTAAGTAAAACAGGGCCACAATAGTGTGTCTTGATTTACCAAAGTGAAAACAGGCCAATATTTGGAAAGCCAATTTTTGGATATGTGGTTAGAGTGACAATTACTGCAGTTTGTTCAAGTATCAGTAGAAGGGTACAGTTTTAGCACAATGATAGAAATCTTTCAGGGATCTGGTAGATTTCCCTCGGTCTTCAATTTTCCTTTTTTTCTGAGTACCAAAATATCATTACTGGAAGCCAGTCCCAAATTTTGCCTTTGGCAATTTATCAGATATTCAGTCTATCACATGTCCAAATAATAGAGAATGGGAACAGGTCTACATTGAGCACTAACAGGAGACAGGTCTCTGGAATTTCTCAGGAAGCGCCTTCTGCAATCGTGGGATGGATAGAGCTGGATTATATACAAAATAGACATCATAGATTGAAAGTGTTCTGCTAAATTGACACTTGAGATATTGGATGTTTTAACTGCATTGTATTGATTTTTATGAATCAATTAATTAGATACTTTATACCATATGATATTTATTAGACAATGAATTGCATGCTTATTGCTTTTCCTTTGTATAAAATATACTGTTTTGAAATTTGGTAAAAAACAGATTCGTCTTTTTATTTTTTTAATAAGGATTACTCCTAGTTCTCAAGAGTGGGGAAATGCCCTGGAACATTGTAACTTCAAGTCATATGATGCCATGTGTCATATCCTATTTTCCTTGTACAGACTTGGTAATAAATTATATGTAATTTATTTTTTATTTTTATTTATTTTCTATTGCAGCACCTTGATATGTGTAATTAAAAGTGTAGTTTTCTTCAAGTATTTATCTTACACTCAAGTTTTTTTCTTCCAAATTTTCTAATAAATATGTTATCTATTCAATTTTGAGAAGTACTGCTGTACCTCCCATTTATTTGTGGCATTTCTGAAACCCTGTGTGTCAGGGGGGATACCTTTGCCTGTAACAAGTATTGTTGAATACATAACAATTGGCTACTTAGAGAACAAAGGATGTGAAGCTACACTAGCCAGATAAAGATCTTCCAGGACAATTCAAGGGCAACTCATATACTCTCTATGTAGGTGAATAGGGAGCATAGAAAAGAAATTCTTACACTTGAAAATGATTGAGTGTGTGTGCACATAGATGTACACTTATTTATCTGTTGCTAGAGTTATACACATTCACAGTTTCCAAAATCCAGAGAACCACATCCATGGGCATCACTTTCCTAGGTTGCTCTTTGGGTAATAAGAATGAAATGTGGTATTGTCCTGTGGTAGAGAAATTACTCAGAGATTCAAGTTTTTTTCTTTCAATATGTTGCTTGTTCCTACCTCTAAAATTAGGAAGTCTGTTAATACATAATATATTTTAAATTACTACATATTTAATACATAACACAATATATAATATATTATATATAATACCTGACAGTATTATATATTCATAAGGTTAAATATGGCAAACGTATCAATGTCCATACTTTCCTAGCCATGATTAGGTTCAGTAGAGTTAGGTGCATTACATCTCCACAGGGAAAGTCTACTGAAGTTATGATGACCTTGACCTAGATAAGGAGAATTCCTGTAAAAGGAGCCTCTCCTCAATTATGAGAAAAGATAAGTTTGGAAGTTTTTTGGTTTTTTTTGTTTGTTTTTATTTTGGCCGGTCAAAAGGCCTGAACTTTGGGCCTGGGCACTGTCTTTCACCTCTTCAGCTCAAGGCTAGTGCTCTACCACTCAAGGCATAGTACCACTTCTGGCTTTTTCTACTTATGTGGCACTGAAGAATCGAACCCAGGGCCTCATGCATACAAGGCAAGCACTCTACCACTGAGCCACCTTCCCAACCCAAGTATGGAAGTTTTTGTGAAGAGGGATTTGGCATTTGCTTTGCATCCTTGATTATTAATGAATAGGTATTATTTTACTCCAAATTTCGTCTCCTTTTATGTTCCATAAACAGTTACAGATGATCATCATTCCATCGCATATCTTTTTTTTTTTTTTTGTCGGTCGTGGAGCTTGAACTCTGGGCCTGGGCGCTGTCCCTCAGCTCTTCAGCTCAAGGCGAATGCTCTACCACTTGAGCTACAGCGCCACTTCCGTTTTTCTGGTGGTTTAATGGTGATAGGAGTCTCACGGTCTCTCCTGCCCGGGCTGGCTTTGAACCGCGATCCTCAGATCTCAGCCTCCTGAGTAGCTAGGATTACAGGCATGAGCCACCAGTGCCGGGCTCCATCGCATATCTTTAAGTCCTTCTTTTATTTCTTTTATCATTATTATTTTGTTGTTGTAGTTTTGCTGATCCTGAAGCTTGAACTCAGGTCCTAGGCAGTGTCCCTGAGCTCAAGGCTAGTACTCTGCCACTTGAGCCACAGCACAACTTTTGGGATTTTCAGCCTTGGCTTGCTTTGAAGCATAATACTCAGATCTCAGCCTCCTGGGTAGCTAGGATTACAGGTGTGAGCCACCAGTGCCCAGCAAGTCCCTCTCTTTTAGATATTATTCTAAAAGCCTCCTGTCCAAGGTCACTCCTAAGAGAGTAAATGGACCTATACCAATAGTTCCTTCAAACTCTTATCTCCTGTTATGTCTATGGTGTGTCTTTTGCATCATATCCTGGACCTAATTCACTGTTCTCTTTCCAATCCATGATTCTAATAATTACCTAAATTTTGTGGCTATAAACCCTAAATCACTCAACTATTAATTTCATTTAAATTTTTTTCAATATGATTGTTCTTCAGTACAAATCTGAGCTTATACTCATCTCTTCCAACTACCTCTTGGCATGAGCAGAGCCTGGGCCTATTCTACCTCAAATGCAAGAGGTTAGCCAAAGAATAGCCTACAGTAATCCTGCCTAGGAGTCTGGACAATAGTTGAGTTCCTGAAAGAAGCAATGCATTCCTGGCATGGGAAGGAGTGAGAGAGACAACAACCTAGAGAGCAAACTGACAGTCAAAACATTTAACAACTTCTCTTTTGGAGAAACTGACCTCCTGCAAAGTTTCAGTGAGATAACTCACCTAGCGAATTTTCGTATATGAAGGAAATTGTCATGTTTCACTACACAACTCACTTGTACTCAAAGAGAGGGTCATTCTTTTGTGTCCTCCTTAGGCCCAGTCTCATTTTATCTCCATCTTAGACTTTGCTTATAGTCTGTTCCTTCCAGAAGGTCCTTGATGAAGAAAGTGTGATCTTTTGACTTCTGACTGGCCCTGTGGGAACTGAGGCCACTTTTAGTTTTGAACCTGTTCTTTCTGACATTGGGAAAGCTCATTCTCTGAGTTTTGCCTGAGGGAGTGAGTTTCTCCAATTCCAAAGTGGTCAATAAATATCTGATTCTAAGACCCAAGTGGAAGTCCTTCACCAGATCCTCCAAGCTGGAGTGGATGTTAGCTCAGACTCCAGGCCATCCTCGTATTTCTCCAGCTCTTTATCATGAACCAAAAGGTTACAGAAGTTCAGTTCAGAAACAAAGATAAATGAGAGTAGCAGAAGAATCATTGGCAGGGGGAGGAATTAGAAACATTGGGGGAAAAAGGGCTCAGAGAATCTAGGATCACTCACATCATTTGGTAATGACATCATAAGATTAGGAAATAAAAGTAATATATTACTACCTAAATTAGTAACTCATCTATTGTACATCACAACTGTTCTGTCAAAAGGTAGCTGTCCTAGTTGTATTTTGATGAGGGAAATGGAGCACATTCTTTCCTAACTGAGTTCTACTGAGTATCTTCATCCCTACCCCAGGTTGTTCTCACTCTCTACTTCTCTGTTACTTTCCTTTGCTGGATTCAATCAATGACACTTGAAAGTGTTATCATTCATCTTCAGACATGTAATTACATTTTCTTCTAATCCATTTGTTATCAAATAAAACAAATTATGTGGAAATATATTTCTATGGTAAATTTTCTCCATGGCATATTTATTTTATGATATTAAGTATTATTTTTACAGTTTCAACTTTAAAACTTGAGGAAAATGTTTTGTTACTATTAGCACGAACTATTTGCACATTTTTTTTGTATTTTTCCATGTCTGTGTATTTGGTATTAACCTTCTAACATTGTCTTTTTCCCCAACTGTTGCCTCCTTAAAATTTCAAGTTACAAGCTATATATGATGGTCCTGTATGTGTGCAGTGATATATTTAAATTTTGATCTGATAGCCACATATTATAGGATATCATCAACCTATTGTAACTGCTCTGAAAATAAATAGGGAGGTCCTCAACTTCATGGATCAACTAGATTTAACAGACATCTACCAAATATTTCGGCCAGCACCATCAGAATACACGTTTTCCTCAGAAGCACATGGGATATTTTTCAAAATAGACCACATTTTAGGTCACAAAGGAAACTTCTCTAAATTCAGAAACATTGTACTTTTACCTTGTGTTCTCTCAGCCAAGAAGGGAATAAAATTAGAACTCAACACCAAAAGCCACCAAAGAAAGTCCTGTAACATAGGGAGGCTGAACAACACACTGTTGAATCACCAGTGGATCATGGAAGTGATTAGAAAGGAAATTCAAATATTCATGATATTCAACAAAAATTAACACACAATTACCAGCTCCTCTGGGAAACATCAAATATAGTACTCAGAGGCAGTTTAGAGCTCTGAGTTCCTACACCAACAAATTGGAGAGATCTGAAGCCAACAATTTAATGAGACATCTGAACATCCTAGAAAAAGAGCAAAAAGATAAATCCCAGTCCAGGAGACAGAAAGAAATAGTTAAAATTACATCAGAATTAAACGAATTAGTTTTAAAAATGATAAAAATAATCAACAAAACAAAGCGTTGGTTCTTTGAAAAAATTAACAAAACTGCTAGACCCTTAGCAAATCTTATCAGAAAAAGGAGAGAGCACACCCAAGTAAATAAACTCAGAGATGAGAATGGAAACTTCACCACAGAAACAACCAAGATTCAGAACATTATAAAGGAATACTTCTCAAAACTTTACGTTAATAAGTTTGAAAACGTGGAAGAAATGAACCTTTTCCTGGCAGATATTGACATGCCGATACTCAACCACAATGAGTTAAACCAACTTAACAGGCTCATACCAAGCATTGAAATAGAAACAGCACTAAGAGACCTTCCATCTAAGAAAAGCCCAGGACTAGATGGATTTACAGTGGAATACTACAAGGCCTTCAAAGGAGAGGCCACACCAATAGTCCCTCCAATTCTTCAATGAAATTAAAAGAGAATGTTACCTACCGAACTCATTCTATGAAGCCATGATAACCCTAATCCCAAAACCAGGCAGGAACTCATCAAAGAAAAATAACTATAGGCCCATTTCTTTGATGAACATTGATGCAAAACTTCTCAACAAAATTTTGGCCAATCGATTTCAACAATTCATCCAAAAAATCATAAAATGCTATCAAACAATATTCATTTCAGGGATTGAAAGCTGGTTCAATATAGCAAATCAATTAATATGACGCGTCACATCAAAAACAGCAAGGATTAGAACCATATGATTATCTCAATAGATGCAGAAAAAGCATTTGACAAGATCCAACCAACCCTTTATGATGAAGTTTCTGGAAAAATTAGGAATTTATGGAACATTCCTCAACACAATAAAGGCTGTATATGACAAACCTACAGCAAGCATTACAATTAATGGTGAAAAACTGAAGCCATTTCCTCTTACCTCAGGAATGAGACAAGGATGTCCACTCTCCACTTCTGTTCAATTTACAATTAGAATGCCTAGCTACAGCAATAAGACAAGATGCAAACATCAAAGGGATCCAAATTGGGAAAGATGAAGTAAAATTCTCCCTCTTTGTAAATGACATGATTTGCTATTTAAAGTATCCCACGGACTCCACTACCAAATTACTGAAACTGATTCGAAATTTGGCAAAGTAGCAGGGTATAAAATTAACCCTCAATAGTAAATGGCTTTTCTGTATGACAACAATGTGAATATCATGGGTGAAATCAGGAAGGCAACTCCATTCATAATAGCCCAACAACAAATAAAAAACCTAGGAATTAACCAAAAAAGTGAAGGACCTCTATGATGAAAACTTTAAAAACCTTAAAAAGGAAATTAAAAGAGAACTTTGGAAGCAGAAAAACCTCCCATGCTCCTGGATTGGAAGGATCAACATCGTGAAAATAGCAATACTTCCCAAAGCTATCTACAAATTCAATGTGATACATATCAGTATTCCAACCTTATTCGTCAAGGAAATAGAAGAAGCAATCCAAAAATTCATATAGAACAATAAAAAACCCAAATAGCAAAAACAATCCTTAACAGAAAGAACAGTGCTGGAGGAATATCAATACCAAATTTCAAACTCCACTACAAAGCCATAGTAATCAAAACAGCCTGCTACTGGCACAAGAACAGACCTCAGGACCAATGGAATATAATTGAAAACCAAGAAATGAACCCACACCTAATCTTCGATAAGGGAGCTAAAAAATAGAATGGAAGAAAGACAGCCTCTTCTGTAAAGGGTGCTGGTTAAATTGGTTTGTCACTTGAAGAAAACTAAAGCTAGAGCCTTATATAGCATCCTGAACAAGAATCAATACCAAATGTTTCAAAGAACTCAGAGTCAAAGCAGACACCCTGAAAACAGTACAGAATAGAATACAAGATACCCTAGGTCTCCTTGGCACAGGCAGAAATTTGCTTAATAGAAACCCAGAAACACAACAAATCAAAGAAAGCTTGGACAAACGGGATTGCATGAAATCACAGAGCTTCTGCTGGCAAAGGACATAGCTAGCCAGATCAATAGAAATCCCAAGGATTTGGAGAAGATCTTCCCTAGCCATACAATGGACAAGGGTCTCAAATCTAAAATATACCTGAAACTCAAATAATTAAAATGCCCAACAACAAACCCTCAAAGAAACAACTGCCCAATGAATAAGTGAGCTAAAGTCTTAAAGAGAAATTTCTCTGAAGAGGAAAGAAGGGTGGCCAATAGACACATGAAGAAATGCACAACCTCCATAGCCGTAAAAGTAATGCAAATCAAAACACCATTGAGATATCACCTCATTCCATTTAGAATGTTTATATTCAAGAATTGTAATAAAAACAGATGTGGAGGAGATGTGGACAAAAGGGAACCTTACTGCATTGTTGGTGGGAGTGTAAACGTGTTCAACCACTTTGGAAGGTAGTATGGAGGTTCCTCAAAAGACTCCACTTACAGCAATCCCACTTTTGGGCATTTAGCCAAATGATCACAAACAAAGCTATCAGCACAATTATGTTTATTGCAGCATTATTTACTACAGCTAAGATGTGGACCAACCCAGATACCCCTCAGCAAATGAATGGATCAATAAGATGTGGTATATATACACAATGGAATTCTATGCCTCCATCAGAAAAGAGGGCATTGCCCCATTTGTTATGAAATGGAACGACTTGAAAAAAAATTATATTAAGTGAAGTAAACCAGGCCCAAAGAAACATAGGTCCAATGGTTTCCCTTATTTGCAATAACTAATATATGTCTGAGACAAGGAGAAGCTGTCAGATAAGTTGATGTTAGGAGAAATTAACTCCAAGATAATTATTCAAATGTATTTTTTTCTTGTGATTGTTTCTAACATATGTATAAGGTGATTTCTTTGTTTTTTTGTATGTCCTTCCCCCACGGTAAGGCCTTGATTTCACTGTATTTGATGTTTGTATAATTTCTGGAGAGGAGGGAAAAACATATTGTTTAAATAGGGATACAGGTGGACCCATTCCAGCAATGAGATGTACAAGATTTTATGTCGAAAAACAAAATGTACAACTTTGGCTGGGAGGTTGGGTGGGGGAAGATGGGAAGGGATGGAAAGGGGAAACAAACGTGGAGGCAACAACGCTTGATAAGAAATGAACTCATTACATTGCCAATGTAATTGTAACCCCTCTGAAATGTACTTTCACAATTTTTTAAAAAAGAGGCAAAAAATCACTTCTATGGTTTCTTGTGAAAAGACAAAAGAATATAATCAGTTTCTCAAGGAAATTGACCCATAACTATAGTATTGTCAATTTCATAAATGATGTAAGAAGACAAGAACAAATTTCAACTCATAGTGTATGATATAAAATTTACTTTGTCTCCTGTAAACAACCTTTCAATTCTATCTATGTCTTCTTCCCAAAGTTATTGGTATTTTATTCTAATCATATTTTTAAATTAACTTTAAGTAGCTGTATAGAAATTGCTGTTTGATAAAGCAGTTTATGTATAGTATTTAGTTTGTTGTTTTTCTTTTCTTTTTTCTTTTCTGAGGTTTGAAATCTGGGTCTGGGCGCTGTCCCTGAGCTCCTTTGTATGAACGCTAGAACTCTTTCACTTGAGGCACAGCAGCACTTTCAGATTTTTCTGAGATTTAATTGGAGATAAGAATCTCATGGACTTTCCTGCCAGGGCTGGCTTCAAAACTCAATCCTCATCCTCCTGAGCATCTAGGACAACAGGCGTGAGCCTTTAGTGCCAGGCTTAATAAAATGCATCATGTTTATTTTTGGCTAGTCCTGGGGGTTGAACTCAGGGTCTTGGCAATGTTCTTTAGATTCTTTTCCTCATACTAGTACTCTATGATTGTCATAGTGCCAATTACAGATTATTTTGTTTATGTAGTACTGAGGAATCAAACCCAAGGCTTCACACATGAAAGGCAAACATTGCATGATCTAGAAGTCAGAGAAAAAAATATGTTACCAGGATGAAACAGGTTTGGGATGGGACAAAGAGAAGTCGTGGGTTTAATTATAAAAAGGAAGCATGAGACAGACTCATTTTTGGTAAAGAACCGTGTCTGTAAATATGGTATATTCATATAAAGTTGATAAAATTATGTTGGACTTAATATGTGCGCAAAATAATTAAAACTACTGAAGTCTTCATAAAGTACTTGTGAAATATTAATGTCCTACTTGTGATGTCATGCTATAAATATTTAAAGAAACCAGGAAAATTATTCCAGGGATATTTCTGTGTTGTTCTTAGAACTTCATAAAGATCCATACTAACCTCAATAGAATTTAATGATAACTAGAAAACAGAAGTCAATATGGAATGTTTACATTGAAAAATAGCCTGGGTCCAAGCTTGAGCTGAAATATACCCTGCTAATTAGAAGGCAGAGATTTAGAAGACATATCAGGGCCAGTTTTGACAAAAAAATAGTGAGAAATTACAAAACCAAAGTAAGTTAGATATAGTGTAATTTTCCTGTTATCTCACGTTTGTGGAAGTCATAGGGAATAGATCATTGCTCACGAGAGGCTTGGCCAGAAAAATAATCTAAAGTGTTTAGAGTCTTAGCAACTTCAAGCACCAGTAGTGCCAAAGGAAAAAAAGAAAAAGAAGAAAACAGAAAAGGAAAGGACAGAAAAGGAAAGTATTTCCATTTCATTCTTAGTTTTATGTCAATGGGTACAAGAATCGAAAATATTTTGTTTAGTTTTTGAGGATTCAGGCCTCTCTAATATGAAAGTATTTATTTCAAGTAACTATTGTATTACTACTATTTATGAAATTATTATTAGGCTTTCTTGGAGATTTAACCCATGGCTTTGTATATATTAGTCTGTTTCTACAACTGAACTGTACCCCAGCTCTCTTGTAAAGTTTAGAAATTGTTTATGAATTCTTGAATAGTTAGCTATTCTACTTTTCATCTTATCTTTTCTCTCCCACCTTTTCCGCTGTGTATTTTAGTTTGTGTTGAAAACTTTCCTCAATTTTATCTTCTAAACTTAGAATGTTGCTGTTGAGTTTATAGAGAAGTCGGTTGTTTCTATGACATCTTTTAAAATTATATGCAGATATATGTTCTTCACATGTATGATTGATTATTAGAGTTCATTGCAATAATCAACATTTTATATGGTCACATGCACATACATATTGAGCCATTGTGATCCTCTCCTAGGAATAGCTTCCTATCTTATTGCCATGTGAATGCTTAGAGTGCAGTTAGTTAATCATGTCCAAGAGGAATTATTTCTTGTTTACTATCTATTGGATTAACTTGTAGATTTATGCACATAGTGTAGTTATTTCAAATGAGGAAAACTTTGCAGCATATATTTAATTGGATCTGGCTTATTTCACTTAATATCGTTTTCCAGTCTTTCCATTTCGTCAGGAATTGGTAATGCCATTCTTTCCAAAGGAAGCACACTATTTCATCAATACAACAGAATTGAAGGCCCAGAAATGAAGCCACTCCTATAGGCACATAATGTTTGATAAGTAAGTCACAAACACAGGATGGAAGAAAGACAGCCTCTTCAAAAAATTGTGCTGAAGGGCTGGGAAAGTAGCTCAGTTGTAGAGTGCTTGCCTTGAATGCCTGAGGCCCTGGGTTTGATTCTTCAGCACCACATAAGCAAAAAGAAAAAAGCCAGAAGTGGGGCTGTGGCTCAAGTGGTAGAGCGCTAACCTTGATCTGAAGAGCTGAGGGACAGCGCCCAGGCCGAGAGTTCAGGCCCCACGTCTGAAAGAATTGTCTGTACACAGAAAACTTTAGTTAGATCCTTATATATTCCCCTGCACCAGAATTGATCCCAAATGGATTGAAAACCTCAAAGTAAGTCCGGATAACTTGAGAATTTTACAGGAAAGGTTACGGGAAACACGAGGGCCCCTTGTCACAGGTCAAAACTTCCAAAGTAATTTTGGATAAATGGGATTACATCAAACAAAATCAATCATTTGTCAGACTCAAAAGCCATGAAGAAAAAAGAGATAGTGTAGCACAGATTTATTAGGGAGCAAACCTACAGATGAGAGCCTCAGCCAATGCTAAACCCTTACTCCCTTATCTACCTAGGTTATTTGTAGTGGGTTTACATGAATATAAGTGTGTTCTTGTGGAGAAAAGGAAGACAATACTAAAACATTTATAGCATGTGAAATGAGCTGTAGCTGAAAAAAGGGAGGGATTTAGCCAGGGGGTCTATTTCAAAGCCTTGGCTTGTCACCAGCTAAGTAAAGAATAGCTGCACAAAGGAAGAGGGATAAAATAGGAGTGGTTATAAACAAAAGCACTGGTCTGAAGCCTCAAAATAAGGACCCCAGTCTCTGTGGACCAGTCACTAATGAGGTTTTCTTAAAAAAAATAACAAGCACTATTTTAGATTTTTGCAGAGTGGGATAGTGCATAATCACAGGCAATGTCTGCACTGTCAGGTAGTCCAGTCTGCTCTTTCACATGTTACCCAATAGCCAAGTTTCAACACAAATGACTACAATGAGATTATTCAAATCATACTGTGACTTTTCCCTCTCATGAATCAAAATTCTGTCAAATGATTTTTGTCTGCAAGATGTTTACACATTTCTCATGATCTTTCTTATTTTGTCTTCATTATTGATGCTCATACTACTTTTTTGTTGTTGTCTTGTGTGTACGTGCCATTTTTAGGGCTTGAACTCAATGTTTAATGGTCTCCTTCATATTTTTTGCTCATGGATGATGACACTGTATTCCTTGAGCCACATCCTCACCTTCTGCTTCTTGCTGGATAATTGGAGATAATTTTTCACATTTTTGTCTGTTTGCACTGACATTGAACTAAAATATTCAGGTCTTAGCCTCCTGAGTTTCTAGGATTCTACACATGAACAGCTAACACCAAGCTTTGCTATACTGTTATTTTAATTATGTGTTAGAAGAAAGTGGAAGTATATTTGTTTTAAGTGTGCAATTTTCAAATACAAGTTTGAATCAACTTGATACAATGTAACTTATCAATTTTAACAGTGAAATATATGAATGTTACACATTCTCAAAGAAATATAATTGAAAGCAAAAGGCATAATTGTTTTCTTAGAACAAGTAATGGAACCATGAATTTCATTCATATTATAACTCATGTTTTATGTAACTTTATTTAGCACCCTTCCATGACTAGGTTCAATTCCTCTGTACCACAGAAAAAGAAAAAGCCAAAAGTGACACTGTGACTTAAGTGATAGAGTGCTAGTCTTGAGCAAAAGAAGCTCAGGAACATGCCCAGAACTTGAGTTCAAGCCTCAAGATTGGCAAAAAAAAAGTGAGCCTGATGAGACGTATTCTTCTGGGAATCAGAGGAGGGCCGAGTTTATAGGTAAGAGGTAGGGTGGAGGGTAGGTGATGGTGGTTAACGTCTGTAAGCTACTCAGGAGGCTGAGATCTGAGGATCCCAATTGCAAGCAGGAAAGTATATATGAGACACTTTTCTCTAATTAAACACACAAAAAGCCAGAAGTAGAGCTGTGGTTTAAGTACTAGAGTGCTAGCCTTGAGCACAAAAGCTCAGGGATCAGGGACTGGGAAGGTTGCTCAGTGGTAGAGTGCTTGCCTTGCATGCCTGAGGCCCTGGGTTCGATTCCTCAGCACCACATAAGAAGAAAGAAAAAAGCCGGAAGTGGCGCTGTGACTCAAATGGTAGAGTGCTAGCCATGAGCTGAAGAGCTGAGGGACAGCACCCAGGCCTAGAGTTCAGTCCTCAGGGATCAGATACCATCCAGGCCATGAAATCAAACCCCACAAGCACGCACATGCACACACACACACACACACACACACACACACACACACACACACACACACACACACACAAACCCAAGATACCCAAGATAGAGCATTTGCCAATCAGCCTGTCAATATTAAAAAAAGAGAGAGAAGGGAAGGAAAGACTTGCTCCAGGAGGTGATATAAGCAGTGCCAAAATTCCACTGGAGTTCTAAGATGTGGATTCAGGGCAGAGGGCCTCAGGAAGAAGGTACAGCATGGGCAAAGGTCCTGAGGTGTGGTGTAGAGCAGATGGTATGGGTGGAATGAAGGTTCTGTGGCTTCAGGCAAGTATGGCAGGACATTCAAGGCTGAGTCACAGGTAGGGCAGAGGGTGGGGTCCCAGAATGGGGCCCAGGGTGAAGATTAGCTCAGATTTTACCAGGGACCCCATCCATTTCCTGTGGCTGGGAACTTATTTTTAACAGCTCCTGACCCTCAGACCTCCTTTGCATGTAGGATTCAGGGCAAATGCAGGGAATAATGCTTGCTTAAGAAAAGCTTCTAGCCCAATGCCACCAGTGGCTCAACCCCTGTAAATCTTAGCTACTCAGGAGACTGAAATAGATATCTTGTGTCAAGCCAGCTCAGGGAAGGAAAGTTAGTGAGACTCTTCTTGCCGATGAACTACCAAAAGCCAGAAATGGAGCTGTGGCTCAAGTGTTATAGTGCTAACCTTGAATGAAAAAGTTAAGAGACCAGAGCCCAGCCCCTGTGTTCAAGCCCCAGTACTGGCACAGAAAAATAAAGAAAAGCTTTCAAGAGCTCCTAGCCCACTGTGGTGAAAGGCCATATCAGCTGGGCACTGGTGGCTCACACCTGTCCTCCTAGTCCTCAGAAGACTGAGATGTGAGGACCACGGTTCAAAGCCAGCCCAAGCAGGAAAGTCTGGGAGACTCTGATCTCCAAGGAACCTCCATAAAAACGGAAGTGGCTCTGTAGCTCAAGTGGTAAGCTGAAGAGTTTGGGGATAGCGCCCAGGCCCAGAGTTCAAGCCTCATGACCAACCCCTGGCCTGCTTGTACCTCACTCTGTGGCTGTAGGCCCACTTTACAGTGAGCCCCTAAGGGTCTCCCAATTCTAGGTGTCCTACAAGTCTTGAGAGCAGCCTGTTTGGAGGCCATTCCCTACAAAGAAAGACACAATACCAGAGAAGGGTGGAGCCTTGGTGCATGGAGATAATCAGAATGGCAACTGTCATGGATGTAATGTGGATCTGAACAGTAAATTGAAGTCTCAGACAACAGTTCTGAGCCAGGAGGGGCAGAAGCTGCAAGATGTCACACCAGGTAATGCCCACTCATGCGGGTATCACAAGAGTGTGAATTTGTCAGGCACACCTTGGGCAGGTGTTGAGTTGGGCTCATGAAAGACTTGTAGTCTCAGGAATCCACAGCCGGCTGGCTGATGCTTGTAGCAGTCACTGTCCCTGGATTCCCAGGGCTCAGAAGCCTCCTTTCCTCACCAGTGCTCAGGGGCACATGAAAGTCTGCAATTGTGGGCCGACTACAAATGAGCATCCATTTGGTCCTGTGGCCCAGTGTACAGATGGAGGGACAGGTTCCATGGAACTTTCTGCCATGGCCCAGACCCCTCAGCCCAAGAAGGATTTAGGGAGAAACCACTTGATATGCCTGTAGAGTTTACTGTGACAATGCCTCAGGACTGCCCCCAGTTCTAGCTCAGCTCATCATTACCACCTTCCTGTGTATGTGTTTTGTGTGTGTGTGTGTGTGTGTGTGTGTGTGTGTGTGTGTGTGTCTGCGTGTCTGTGTGTCTCCTTGGTAGTAGGGTTTGATCTCAGGGCCTGGGCTCTGTCCCTCACTTTTTTCATTCAGGGCTAGCACTCTACCACTTAAGCCACAGCTTTTCTTCCAGGTTTTGGGGGGTTATTTGCAGAAGAGAGTCTCACAGACTTTTCTATCTAGGCTGCCTCTGAATGGCACTCCTCAGATCTCAGACTCCTGAAGAGCTAGGAGTATGAGAGCATGAGCTGTTAGCATCTGGCCACACTTCCTTTCTTGGCTAAAACATACTACATCTCTTCCAGCTGAGAACCCATATACAGCTACCCCTCCTACCCCAGGCTTCAGATGAAACATAACCTCCTCCCCTGAGGAAAAAGAATGGGATCAGGTTTGAGTTATATGTTCTTTACACAGTCAGGGGCTGGTGGAAGCTGATGTGGAGGTCAGAGATCTAGGCCAGGGCAAGTAGACAGCTGTTAGAACAGAAGAGATTAGGAAAAGACATCCATGCAGCTGGATGCCAGTGGTTCATGCCTATAATCCTAGTTACTCAAGGCTGAGACCTATGGATCAATCAAGATTCAAAGGTAGCCTGGGCAAACTCTGATTGGAAGTGGAGCTACTGTAGTTCAAGTAGTACAGCACCAACTTTGTGCAAACAAGTTAAAGCTTTGTGCAAACAAGTTAAAGATACCTAGGATACCACCTAAGCTATGAGTTTAAGCCCTGGTAAACACACACACACACACACACACACACACACACACACACACACACACATCCTTAGCAGTTGCCAGAGGCTCATACCAGAAATTCTAACTACTCAAGTGGTTGAGCTCTTAGGCAGGAAAGTATGTGAAACTCTTCTGTCTACTCAGCTACTAAAAAGCTACTAAAAAAGATGAAAGGTGAGCTGTGGTTCAAGTGTTAGAGTGTTAGCTCAGGGAAAGTACCAAGCTCGGAGTTCCAGATGTAAGATTTTTTTAAAGGCACCCTACACCCCATTCAGGCCATAAATCCCTATTTTGGTCATCTTAGATCTCACCTCTGCTCCTACCACTTCCACAGCACAAGTGGCCGGTTTGTGGCTAGCACTGGGTTAAGAACTTACACAAGGGGGACATAGCCAGTTCAAGAATAATGCCCCAGAACACTGAGGCACTGGCCATACCAGTCTCTCATCCCCTAGTTCTCTGGCCCTGGAGCTCAAAGTCTGTGCTTCTGTATTCTGACATCTGGAATTGTCTAGAGGCCCTGCTAGGGTTGGAATATAGACTTACCTGTGAAAAGATATGTTGACATTTCCTACACATCGACCAATACTTCCAAGCCACCTTGGCCTCACCTCCCATGTAAACCCTGATCATCCTTGCTGGGTTAGCCTTCAGTCAGCTATCAACCTCGAGTTGGACAGAGCCACTAGCAACCACCCTTCCCCCACTCCACTGCCAGACTGCTGAGAGTGGGACATACAGCCAGAGGCCCAGCTGAGGAAAATGACAGGACATCGCATGACTGACCCTGTCCCCCCAGAGGCAGGGGAGAACATATTCCAGCTGGCCCTGCTGACCCAGAATCCTCTGGAGGTGTACAAAGATATGGACAGCCAAATTTGGGCTCCAAAGGAAAAGTGGAATATTCAGGTCTCTGATAATTTAAGACTCATTACAGATCCTGATCGAGGCTAAAGGCAAGTATGCAATGGAGAAGGGGCACTATCCGATATTAGGAATAGGCAGACAGGCACTCACAAAGTGGACAGGGGAAAATGAGGGAAACACACACACACACACACACACACACACACACCAACGGGTAGCCTCAGGGAGTCCTTGAGCACATGAATATTCCAACCCCCGAGAAGATGTCACTATTGTTATCATAACAACTGTAGACAAAACTCAGAGCCTCTACACATCTGGAATGGCTCCTAACACAGCAGGTCATTTCCTACTGTACACACAGTTTTTCCAGAATTTATTTTTTATTTCAGTTTTCTCAAGGCTAGCATTGTATTGCTTGTACCACAGCTCCATTTCTAGTTTTTGCTGGTTACTTTCAAATCAGAATCTAATGAACTTTTTTTTTCTTGGTCTGCTTTCAAACACAATCCTCAGATTTCATCTTTCTGATTAACTAGTATTAATGACATGAGCCTCTAGTGTGGCTTCTACATTTTTCTCTATAACTATCTAATGCACATACTTAGATTGTAATGTAAAACTGAGAGTATAGAAGATACTGTCCTGTCAGAAATTGTCCTGTCAGAAATTCAAGTTAGTTATGTAAATTTCTTAAGACCATAAACAAAAAATACCATGATACAGTGTAAGAGAACTCACCTTCTAATAGATCCATTATTTATTGTTACCCAACATTATAAAAAATGTATGAGGCATTGGTAAAATAGAAGTCCTATGCATGACTACATAAATTCTTTGTTTTTTAAAAGACACTTGTTTTCATCTAAAAAAGTAGGCCTGTCTATTTTCTTCATGTGATTTTCATGATTGAAGGTGCTTAGTGAGAAGGTCAAAATGTATTAGTAGTCCTAAACTATCAATTCTCATTTTTTCTTCTTGGATAATATAATGATCAAAACAATAGTTCAGAACCAGCAAGCAATAGTTCAGAACCATGCTTCCAGTGCAAGTGGATCACCAGTGAGAAATCCTCAATACCATTTTCCACAAAGTTTTGTCACAGATTAAATCTTCCTGCCTTCTCTAGCTGCTTTACTAGCTTGGACCTATTTCTTCATTGTACAGGAAAAGTGTGATTCAACTGATTTCAGTGAAATTTTACTAGAATTACCAAGGATTTAGATTCTTATCTGTAATTTGGTCAAAGCTATGTCTCTTTATGTAGGCTACTAAAATGTATTTACTAATTCCAAGTAAATATATAAATTCTATTTCCATCTTTTTTAAAAAATAAAATTTTGTTTGCTCTATCAATTGATCAGAGGCATGAATTTTGTGGCTAGCTAGGTCATTGCACATGTGTATCTCTCTTCCTTTATCTATTTCATGATTGCTCCATAATTATCCTAATTTATTTTGCTTTTATATTTTTGGTTGCATCATTTCACTTTTTGCTCTGCCATTTCCCAAATCATTTATATAGAGGGCATTATTTCATATTTTCTCATTCCTAGAATAAGCTGCACTTGAAGACATCACTGGTCCTCATTTTCAGTCTGTACCTTTGAATACGGAGGAACATTTTTCCTCTGTTCTCCATCAATTACCTACTCTCCAGTTAAAATAATTTCGAATAGTAAAATTGGAAAAAGGATATAAATCAGAAATGCAGAAAATTCACTAGATTTTTCTGACCAGTTCAACCTATGTGAACTATTAGGGAAATACATGGAAACTTCATTCCCACTGGCACTCAAAGTCTCTGGTTAGGCAATTCTTAGGAAGATGAGGAATAAGATGAAAAAATAAGGAATGGTATCAATTGCAAGACAAAAATTGGAGAAGGATCCAAGTAAATTTCTTCATTGGGCTTCTGAAAATATTCAGCTTACTACAATGCGGAGACTACTTTCCAAAAAGGCCACTCATGTGAATAGTAGGGATGATGATGAGTATACCCCTCTTCATCAGGAAGCCTACCATGGACACTTAGACATTGCCCGTGAGTTGGTGGCTCAAGTGGCAAATGCAATAACTGTAGATGGCTGGACAACCCTGCACAGTGTATATATGCAGAATAATACCAGAGTGGCTTCTTTCTTACTTCATCATGATACAGATACCAATGCCCAAACTAAAGTCCTGCTGCTGAGAATTGAGATAGCAAAGATACAATGGACCTATGCTGCTGACTGACTCTGTCGGGATGATGGAGCACACCTAGTGGAGGAACTGGAACAGGTGGAGAGATGACAAACAGACAACTCACACAGAAGAGGAGTGAATGCTGAGTGTGATTTATTGCAGAGGATAACACGCTTTTATAGCAAAAGTCTCCATGAGAAAGGGCAAAACTTTACACAATCTTGTTGCAAGGCTTCATTTTTGGGTGTTCACCAGCTGGTCGCCGGATCTTGTTTTTTGGATGACGAGCTATGACAATAGGCACTTGTTTTCGGCTTTACCTCTATTTTTAAGAAATATAATTGTTTTTGTTTATCACCTATTAACCATTAACCAGAGCACATGGGCAAGGTGCTGGACAGAAGGCATGAACTCTAGTACTTTATAGTTACTTTTGTTTAGTTTTGTACTTTATATGTTTCAAATCTTTTTTAAGCAATTGTGCTTCTTTGCCATTCTTTAGAGAGTCCCCAATTTGTGGCCAAAATCATGATATTTAGTATACTTTGTTAAATCTGGCCATATATCAAATTTAAGCTCATAGTGTCTTTTCTGTAACCCTTTCACATAATCATTTACTCTTCTCCATAGAAGCCTTAACTGACTCATAAGATCTTTCTTGTTCCTTCTTTGATAGTAAGTACCAAGGAGACGTAGATCTAGCAAGTCTCTCAGTAAATGAAAGAGAGTAATAGGAAGTTCTTTCTTCTAAGTAGTTTTCCCAATGGTTGCCATCCTTATCATACACACCTGTAAATGGCTATGGATCTGGGGGAAGTCTTTGGGGTCCTCTAGATAATGGAGGATCCCACCATTTTCCTCTGATAAGCCATTGCCACCTTGCATCTACCAACTTTTTAAGAATCTTATTTATCTTTTGGTCTAAATATCCCTCTACATCTTTCTTATCTACAGGATATCTATATGAGTCTATTGTATATGCTTTAGGATTAAAGGGAAGTCTCCAGTAGCCATACACTCTTTTTGCTCTAGCCGTGCCTACAGCTTCCTGTAAATCTCTTACAAACAATTCCTTCTGCTGAAGTGATGTCATGAAACCCCCAATACTTTTATATTTACTTATGACTTGTCTAATAGCTTACATAAGAGGGGCTTTTACGGTAGCACTTAACTCTGGTGAGTTAGTCATATTCTCAGGACACTCATCGGATGTTGGAGTCATCAACACTTTTAAGAAAGAGCCTTGAATAAGGGAACATTGAGCATGAGTAAGTAGAACAAGCAGCAGGAACAGTAAAAGATTAATAGGCACTCCTATACAGCGAAGAAAAGAAAAACAGGAACAGAAACACATCATTCCCAGGGGCTTGTCAGCCTTTCCAGGAGGTAGGCCTCTTTGAAGCCCCATTCTCTGAGGTAGACTTCAGTGAAGTCCCATTCTCAGAGATAGGCTTCTGTGAAGCCCCATTCTCAGGTCTGAATGCAGGCGTTCCATGCTAAGCAGACTCCACCAGAGTAGGCATGGCATTTGCCCCTTTTTTATATATTAGATGTGCCAGAGAAATTTCTTCTCATATAGAGAAGATGGAGCAGAAGATTAGTTTGAAGAGGACTAGAAAGACAACAAGAATACATATAACAATTAGTATTATGACTCCAAATGTAACCAAGTAGTGCCACCAATCTAAAGGATTAAGACTTTTTAATCCTCTCTGAAAGTCTGCTGCCAAAAAATTTATCCCCACGGTTTCCAAATGAGCTTGACTAAGGGCTGAGATGTCTTCCTGTAGCTGTCCTATCTCATGAATTAAGCTATTGTCCTTCCAAATTTTTTGTAAATGCACTTTGGTAACTTCTCAATCTAAGCTCTCATTATAAGGTAATAGGGTAACACAAATATATTTAAATGACTGATGACATCTAGTTGTCAGCTGGGTTTTTAGATTATTGACTTCAGTCCCTAACTTTAAGACTACATTTTCCAAAGCCTCTATTTTTTTTAATTTTGGATCAATAATTTGTTGCTCTGTTAATGTTAGAGAAACATCCTTATTTAACTCATTAACAAAATGTGCCGAGCCTTTTCAACCAGCTTCTTGATCTTTCCCCATATAGGTGGTGTGGTTTTTGTTGAATTAGCCTGTGGTCGTGATAGAGAGTCTTTATCTTCTGCTCCAGTTTTCTCTCCTGATGTATTTTCATTTTCTTCCTGTCTCTTTTTTGGGTCAGAGAAAGGCCTGATGAGTCTGTTTGGGACCCAAATGGGGGATTCCGCATTCTGTGGGAAAACATAAGCATAGCCTCTCCCAGATGTTAACAGGATGTCTGGCCCACACCAGGTTCCAGTAAGTAGATCCTTCCATTTTAGTAAAGGAAAAGTTGTAGTTTGTTCCATGCCCCAATGTCTCATCATTGGGGTTATTCCTTGCTCATCAGCATTGAAATGATTAAGAACCAGTAAAGCATGGTTAAGAGTGTAATGGGGGAAGTATTGCTTCTCTCCTCCCTGTCTAATTCTTGTCAATTGACTTTTTAAGGTCTGATGAGCTCGTTTTATGATAGCTTGGCCTTGTGGATTATACGGAATCCCTGTTTTGTGCAGGATTTTCCATTGTGCACAAAATTTAGCAAAAGCATTGGAGGTGTATGCTGGTCCATTGTCAGTTTTTATTTCCTTAGGAATTCCTAGGTCTACAAAGGCTTTAACCAAATGTTGAATAACATCTTTCACAGCCTCTCCAGAATGGGCTGTAGCAACTATAGCATGAGAATAAGTATTTATAGTAACATGGACAAAGGAGAGTTTCCCAAATTTTGTTACGTGGGTAACATTCATTTGCCACAGAACTCTAGGCTTTAAGCCTCTAGGATTAACTTCCATTATTTGTGGATGAAAAACTTCAGGGCATGCCTCACATTTCCTTACAATTTGTCTTGCCTGTTCTCAGGACACTTGAAACATCTTTCTCAAGGCATTAGCATTCTGATGGTGTAGTCTATGACTTTCCTGAGCTTCTTCTAAAGCTGACATTACATGACTTTCCTTAGTTAATAAGTCTGCTAACTTGTTCCCTTGAGACAAAGGTACAGGGAGATTACTATGCCCCCTGATGTGTCCCACAAATGCCTTTGTCATTCTTTGTTGTAATAGCTGTTGTAATTTTATTAAGTACTCTTTTTAGAATGACTAGTAACTAGGGCTGTTTCAATGGCAGGAAACAAGGAAACCACATAGCGGGAATCTGTGTAAAGGTTAAACTCCTCTGAATAATTTTGAAAGGCTAGCAGAACTGCAATAATCTGTTGTGCAGATACAGTTGGGTCAGAAAATATTAATGGTGGTTTTGTACTGCAATAAACCACAGACTTCCCGCTAGAAGATCCATCTGTAAAAATAGTTAATGCCCTGCCCAAAGGTTCTGTAACCAAAACCTTTGGAAATATCACAGGGGTTTCAGTATAAAAATGTAACAAAGGATGTTGGGGCATATGAAAGCTTA
Organism: Dipodomys ordii; assembly: GCF_000151885.1. Classification (NCBI taxonomy): domain Eukaryota; kingdom Metazoa; phylum Chordata; class Mammalia; order Rodentia; family Heteromyidae; genus Dipodomys; species Dipodomys ordii. Next base: position 161,775 of record NW_012285999.1, read on the forward strand.
TTTTACCTGTGTAAGTTAATACAGCAATTTTCCAATCATCATAAAATCGTATCAAATGATCTAATTGTTTCTTATTATAAGGGATAATAATGTTAGGTATTTCTTGGCCAAATAATTCTCTAGCTCTTAATCTAGCCTTTAAAATCAAATTAGCACATAAAAAGGGATATGAAGCAACTGTTTTTCCAGGGTTATGGGAATAATGGATCCATTCTAGTATCCCATCCTGCCAAAAACATCCTGTGGGAGTAAAGCTTGTAGCCAGAATTATAAAGGACCATGTTTGTGGAATATTAATTTGCTGTATTTTAGCTGTATTCAATGCTTTTTCTACCAATTTTATACAGGATAAGGTGGCAGGAGTTATTGCCTGAACTCTGGGCCTGGGCGCTGTCCCTCAGCTCTTCAGCTCAAGGCTAGCGCTCTACCACTTGAGCCACAGCGCCACTTCCGGCTTTTTTCTTTTTGCTTATGTGGTGCTGAGGAATCGAACCCAGGGCCTCATGCATGCAAGGCAAGTGCTCTGCCACTGAGCCAACTTCCCAGCCCTTTTCTACCAATTTTATACAGGATAAGGTGGCAGGAGTTATTTTCCTGGTAGATTTAGGATTAGGGTCTCCGTCCAACATTTTCATCAAAGGATCTAATTGACCTGTAGTTATTTTTAAACTAGGCCGAATCCAATTAATATTCCCTAATAATTTTTGGAAATCATTTAATGTTTTTAGTTTATCTATTCTAATATGTGTCTTTTGAGACATAATATAATCATGTACAATCACTTTTCACAGATAATTTAAAGGTCATTCATGTTGAACTTTATCAGGAGCTCTTATCCATCTGAATTTTGTTAATTGTTCTACCATATCCTGTAATATTTTTTCTGTCTTTTCTCTAGTTTCATCGGCCATAAGTATATCATCCATATAATGAATAATATATGCCCCTGGATATTTTTCTCTAATTTGTTCTATAGCCATTTTCACATATTGTTGACATAAGGTAGGGCTGCTTTTCATGCCCTGAGGTAGCACTTTCCATTGGTACCTATTATAAGGTTGTTTAAAATTAGCCAAAGGGACACTGAAAGCAAATCTCTTGGAATCTTCTGGTTGTAATTTTATTGTAAAAAAGCAATCCTGTAAGTCTATTATTATTATGTATCTACCCTGTGAGACTGCAACAGGAGAGGGTAGACCTGGTTGAAGCACTCCCATGTCATGCATGGTCTCAATAATTGCGCTTAGATCTTGTAATTTTCTCCATTTTCCTGACTTCTTTTTTTTTGGGGGGTCCGGTCGTGGGGCCTGACTTCTGGGCCTGGGCTCTGTCCCTCAGCTCTTCAGCTCAAGGCTAGCGTTCTACCACTTGAGCCACAGCGCCACTTCCGGCTTTTTTCTTTTTGCTTATGTGGTGCTGAGGAATCGAACCCAGGGCCTCAGGCATGCAAGGAAAGCACTCTACCACTGAGCCACCTTCCCAGCCCCCTGACTTCTTTTTTAATTACAAAAAATGGATTATTCCATGAACTGGTAGCCTTTTCTATTCTTCCCTTGACTCAAATGTTCTTGAACTAAGTCCTGTATGGCTTGAATCTTTTCTTGAGTTAGGGGCCACTGATTAATCCATACAGGCTCATCACTTTTCCATATTATTTTGTCAGCATAAAGCTGTTCCTCAATGGCCCCTATGAAAAATTTTGCTCCTTTGATGAGGAGTCTATTTGTCCTATTTTATTTTCATGTCTTGCATGATGTCTCTGCCCCATAAAGAAAAGGGCAAGCTGGGGATAACATAAGGTTTGAAGTGGCCTTGCTGCCCTTCACATACCCATTTGAGTCTCTGAGCTGACTAAGCTATATTAGAAGCCATCCCTAAACCAATTAAGGAAGAAGAAGTCTCTTGCACTGGCCAGGCCACAGAACAATCTTTTCCAGCTATACAGGATCTGTCAGCTCCTGTGTCTAAGAGTCCTGTCATTTGTTTTCCATTGATGTTAGTGGCCTTGTAAGGCCTTTTATCTGTAATTTCCTGAACCCAGGCTACAGTATCTGTGGTGCCAAACCCTCCTTTTCTGTTTTGAGTCAGTGTGGGATTAGGCAAGTTTAGATATGAGAGTAAAAGTATTTGGATAATCCTCTGCCCTTTATTAACTTGAATAGTCTCTTTTAGAGACCTTATCATGACCTTTATAGTGGTAGGACTGTCTGTGTCTTGAGCCACCAGCGTCCAGCAACACTAATACTTAATGTAAAAATTCATGAATTCCGTGGAATTCTTCCAAGTGAATTGCCTGCATTGGATATCAAAATGTATTCAAGAGTTTTTGTATACATGTATAATGATTTCTGCAGAGTTTGAGAAATTTTAATCAGAAATAATTTTAACTTATCTGTTTAAATGAATAGTACAGAAACTAAAGCATTTCTGGTGCTTGTCTGAAAAAGAATATTTTAAAATATTCTATGTTTGTATAATGTGTCCTTTCAGATTGTATTCCACATAGAAAGTTTTAGATTCCTTTTTCCCTAGGTCCTTACATTATTTTTCTTTGGGATAAAATGACAATGTTGTCTAATTTCAAAAGTTTTGTAAAGTTTATGGTATGTAAATGCCTTTTTGAGGTGAAGATTTAATACACTGATGTCAAATTAAATTTAATTATATGAATTACGTGTGTTGTTACACTTGTTATTTTGTAATCAACTTTTTAATAACTGTTTTTCATTTCTTGCATCTGAAGAATGAAAAATACGGAATACTTCACAAATTTTCATATCATCCTTGTGCAATTGCCATGTTAATCTCTGTATTGTAATTTGGGAATACGTGCTGCTGAAGCATGTAGTATCTTCTAAATTTAAGTAGTTAATGATGCAATCTTTATACAGACTTATATCCACGGTTGCCTATTGTAACAAGGAAACTATATTGTTCCTGACAATGCTACTGATCTTAATTCCCTAAAATTCTATGAATAGTGGAAAAAATATATTGTTCATCTTAATGCTCACATTTGCAAATTTTTTTGTCAATGACAATTTTAAGTCTTTTTCATTTGGAATTTGATCATACAATAATTTATTGCTAGGTCCAAAGGTGATGGCTTTTTCATGTACTAATTGATCCAAATTAATTAGCTTTGTGGAGCTAATGGATTCAAAGTAAGTCTTGCTTAAGAGCTACTTCTAACCTTCTGCAGTTGACATTTTCCCAAGTGAGGTCTTACTGGCACAAATGTCTACCTGACCCTTTATTCTTCTTCCATGTAGGAACAGACCAATCAGAATATCTTACCCTGACAGCATAGATTGTTTTACTTGAACAACAATAATTTAGTTACAAGGGATCATAGAGAGATGAACAGTTCAGTCATAACTGTTCAGACTAGAAGGTATTTTATCAAAATATAATTGTTTATTATATTTAACATTTCAAAAGTAACTAAAGCCAAGAGGGTGAAAAAATTGATCATATTCATGATTACTTAATATCCTGGCCTGTCTACCATCCTACCAGGCAGGAAGTTACACTACTGCATTTCTATCACCAAATATTTTCATAGTTGCAGAAGTCCAGATGTTTCTTCTCATTATTAGGCCTTAAATTGGTAATGTTTTAATCACAGTGTTTTCTCTTATCTACAGGCTGTAAATCTACAAATGGTAAAGCTTTAGGTCCAACTCTATCAAACACTGAGGTAGAGATAATGTAATAATACTTTAAAACAGAGTTGCCTTTGATACTGTAACCACAACAGAACAATGTAAAACATGTGTCTTTTTTCTTATATTATATATAGTTATATATTTTATATTTATATGTGCTGATTTTATATTTCACACAATGAAACTTACTAGAATTAGGTGATAATTTCACAAATAAATTAAAATTTATTTATTTCAATAAATAGAATTGGAATATAAATAATTAGGTTTAAAATGTAAATTAGAATATAAAAAGTATCAACGCAGTGTCTTTGGTATAAACTTGTGATACATTCTAACTCTTCTTGGTCTTCTGAATTCACATGGTAAAAAAAACAATTTTGTTTTCCTCTAATCTATAGGGGATTTTACTCTGCTTCTCTGTTTATTGTTTTAATTCACTGATCCCAAACTGTTTTTCTCCATATTTCTGAAGCATTCCTACTGATTATGCCCAAATTTTTCTGATAAGATGTCGAACAAATATTATTCTTCTGCACAACCCAATGATTCCTAGGATTCCAGGTACCAGTTACCTGCATCATCAGATAACAAGGGCAAGACTTCTCACATAGGCCCATGCAACATGCATCAAAGTAATTGAAGACCGATTTCAATTTCTCATTTCCTATATTTCAGGGCCCCAATTCCTTGAGGTGCAGGATTTAGCAGTAAGCAATTGTGAAATGCAAGGCAACTTAAAATGAAAGATGAGATCACAAAATTTGAGAGTATGTACTATGATTCAAACATTCATTCAACTTACAGATGGCCAGCCCATATCAGTGAACAAGTTCACAAGGTGTCATAAGATTATTTTTAATACCCCTCCCCTATGATTAATGAAAGATTTTAGTCCAGCATAAGTAGGCCAAAAAATAGTTCTTGGAAGGATAGATCCGTAATTGGTCTACCAAGGCCCAGAAAAATTTATTTAGAGTTCAAATATAATTCAGAAAAACATTGAGAAGATCCTTAGTACTGCAAAACACTGGGACTTCAGTACAACATGGTTCAGTGGCATAAAATGTCACTCTCAAACCAATGATAATCTACATTTAATCGCCTGAAAGTTACTCCTTTACAAATTAACTTTTTAAAATCACATTCGCCAAAATAACATTTGACAAGTAGATGATACTTAGTGACATTACAAGCTTTTCAAGTGTAGGGAGCAAGTTACAATAGAGTTGAATTATTTACCCAGCACTAATGCCAAACACGTTCAACCATTCATTAAAGTCTAGAAATAGTACCAACCACAAATTGTTTTTCAGTAGAAGCCTTCCAGAAATGTGTTAAATAGATCAGCCTGCCAAATTTCAAACCTAAATGTTTGCTAATAAAGTAAATGTCATCATTTAATAAGGTACATTTTAAAACGTCACAAATAGTTGTCTTATCATATGTAATATTATGTTTTCCCTATCTGTGTAACATAGGGAGAAATATGACTTTGAGTCTTGAATATGGGTACTCATCAGAGATATGACAAACATACAATCTGTCTTCTATTTCTATCACATTCCTATATAGGAATAAATTTTAGTTTTCTTCTTTTTCCAAAACTTATAGGTAGTAAAAATATTATACCATGTAAAATAAAACAATCACACCACTGCACAAAGCTATTTATAAAAATTGGTAGCTAGGAGTACATTCTATGCATTTTTAACTTTCTTTTTGACTGAAGATTAATCTTCCAAATGGATGAGAATAAAATCATGTTTAGGTGCTTCACGTCTCCAGTCTTGCAAATTGTTACTGCAGATGAATGAATAATGGAAATAAAAGTTGACATCAGTTCAAGCATATGCAGAATGGAAACTCCATGAAATGTATATAAACCTTTCAAAGTATTAATAGACAGTTTAACAGGATGACTATCAGGAAGTTGAAAACAGAAAGAAATTATAGTAAAGACATAGAATGAATGAAAAATGAACAAGGGGCAAGTACAGCTAGAATACTCAATGTACACATATGATAAAGGAAGTGGTAAATCTGAAATAAATATTGGAGAAGCATTTGGTTGAGAATGATGGAAGGAGTGACTCTGATCCAAGAGCAATGGACAATTAGATGGATATATTTAATTGTAACACACTTGCACAACCTTTTGAAATTCAGTTTATAAACACAACAAAAAACAAAAACACACAAAAATCACAACCAACCAGAAATCTCTAGAGAGTATGAATATTTCCTCATAGAATTTTAAGCAGTTAATGAAGGGTAGTTTTGGGAAAAACAAGCAACGCTGTCCAAAGAGAGAAGTTTGGGATAGGAGAGAATTTTGAACAGATTTAAATAGATTGTCTAAAGTTATAAATCACCTACATCTGCTGCAAATAGTATCTTTCTTCTAGGAGTTCTCTGTCTGAACTGGATAATCCAGTCGTGAGACACACTTGATAGCTTGTGAAGATAGAATGGAAGAAACAAGATCAAGAACGCATTACTCCACTGGAGAGAAAACAATCCTCCATATTTTCTCTAATCTTTCTTCACTACTCTTTCTTCATACTTTTAAGTCAATTGATTTTTAATTATATTTTTCCTTCTTTCTTCTGGCAATGTAATTGGTCAAAGTAATTCATTAAATATTATTTGCCATTTTCTTCTTTCATGCTGATAAATTGGTCAGGCGAGTCTATTAAACTTCCCTCTTGCATTTGGTTGCCATGAAACATCTATGTCAATGAGAAGAAATCTAATGTAAAACTTTGTCTCCAGAAAACAGTCCAAGAAGCTGTAATCACAAATATTTGGCTGTATTTTTTCTTTTTTCTTTTACCTTGAAAGTCTTCTTGTGTCTAAAGTGCCCACAAACATAAGTACTCCATCACTTTTTGGTTCAATCAATTCTAACCTAAAAGATATATTTTGTTAAGAAGATGGTTAGAGGAAACTGAAAAATACTGCACTTTTATCTTCTATCGTAAGACTCTCCTTAGATACCATATCAGGAACAATGAAGTTATTCTATGCAAAATTATTTCAATAGATTATTTTTCTCTTGGTCTTGCATTTGTTCACCAAGGTGTATGGAGGAGAGTAGAGTTAAATCACCTATACCTAGAAAGACAGTGTCTGTTACAAAAGGTCAATGCTTCTATGTCCTGCTTCTATGTCCTCCTCTTAGCTCTTGCCTGATTTCCAATTAATCACAGCATCTTGGCTTCAAGTCTAGTGACGCTGAAGGACTTTATGGGCTCCACCACTGTTACATCTTCATGATTTGTCTTTGAAAACTCTTTAAGTTGCCTCATTTGAATGTGGAATGTATTTTCATGTCTCCATTCAATCTGTTTGGCATTATAGTGAGCCAAATAAGCTCTGTAAAATCACTTTAGTTAGTAAAAATATTAACAGAATTTAAGGCTGGGAAGTTGGCTCTTTGGTAGAGTGCTTGTCTTGAATGCCTGGGATCCTGGGTTTGATTCCTCAGCACCACATAAGCAAAATGAAAAAAAACCGAAAGTGGTGCTGTGGCTCAAGTGGTAGAGCGCTAGCCTTGACCTGAAGACTGAGGGACCCAGGCCCAGAGTTCAGGCCACACAACTGGACCCTCCAAAAAATATTAATAAAATTTATATAAAAAATTTTGACTCCCTTCACTGCTAAAGCTAATACGCTTAGCTAGGGCTTCTAAGAACTATGTTTTCTTACCTTTTCCATTTGCTCAATTCTTTTCTGAACCCAAAATATTTTGGCTTATGTAATAAGAGAAGTCTTCACTATCTCATGTTATTAAAGATATTTTTTGTGAGCCACTTAGAAATGTGAAATCATTGGTTTGAATTATATAATCAGATTTTTTTCTGTTTCACTGCTTCAAATGCAAAGACATTGTGGAAAGTGTTACAAACAGAAATGTGTAAACCCAACACCTTCTTGCATTTTGGAGGGCACTTTCTCCCTGAATATTTTGACTCAAATTATTTTTTTTAGAGAATTACTGTCTAGTAATTAAAGGTAAATTCACAAATTTTGATGTCTTATTTTTTAAGAACTTGTATTTAAATTCCAATACAACCTTGTTTCACACAGTGAGAATATATTTCCTGGGTAAGGGTAATTCCAAGGGAACCAACCGGATTTACAGCAACATTTCTGAGGTTTGTTTAGTGTGAAAAAGAGCCATCTTCACCCACATTGCTTCCTCTCTACTAAATCTCCATGGATTTCTTTGCATGAAAGCCTATTCTCCCAGGAAATTTTAAATTTTCTTAATAGGCTAAGTTGTTAAAAATTTGAACAATTCAAATTTACCTGTCATAACTTTAAAACTCTTGAAATTCCTTTATCAGAACCGCGAATTCACCAATCCTAATTCCACCTTTACCATCCAAAAGTTAACATGCTCTTTTCATGATATAGTGTCCATGCAACTATTATTTTCCAGTAGCTTTGTACTGCGTATATATAGCCATATAAGCTGATGTTAAGCAAAATGAATTCCAAGATATGGAACCAGATTTTTTAATTTGTGGTTGTTGTTTTTGATGAACTATGTGACTTGTTTTCTTTGGGTTTTTCCCCTATAGTTCATTCCTGCTGTATTTGATTTTGTATTGTGTATGCATTTACCTTAAATAGGGAAGGGAAGAGGAAAAGCAAAATCGTGAGACAAAAGACAAAGGGAAAACCAATACAATAGCAACACTCACAAGACAATATGTTGGAAATGTACCTTATAACTTGTGAGGGGTGAAGGGGTGAAGGAAAACTGTGAGAAAAATGAAGGAGGGGTAACAAGTTTGAAATGTTTTTTATTCACTACCTTACAATTACTGTAACCTCACTGTACATCAGTTTGATAATAATATTTAAAAAATAAGCTGCGTAAAATGTAATTTTACTGTATTGGCACAATAAATATTATTTTTTATGTAGCAATATTTTAAAAATCAATTCTATTTGACATCTAATTCAAATTGATTACCTCTTTTTTATCAGAGGGTCATCAACGTGATTGTTATGCAACTAGAAAATATTTTCATAATATACTTGCCGAATTTTTCGAAAAAGAATAAATTTATTACTTTCTCATTCTAAAACAGCAAAACACTTTAATGCTATGGAAAGCCATAACTTTTAAAATTAAATAATTTGTTAAGAGGACAGAGTATATATTTTCTTCAAAATTCATATGACAAATAACTACTCATAATTACTCATTTTTAAATTCTCAATATTCCATAGGTTAGAGATTCAAAACAGTATTTTTTGCATGTTATAAAATTCTGCAAGAGATGCAGTTTCCAATGGAGTGTACAGATTGAGAAGTCAATAGAAAAATAGCCACATTCTGGTAGAGGATAAAACTATGAAGCATCTGTAATAATTCGTCGAGTAAAAGCATTTTTTTATCAGAGTAAGCTGTTATTTCTATGACTATCAATCCCAAGATTTATGCCATGAAGTCATCCTAGCCCAACAGTTTCCAACTTGTAAGGGGCACCCTAAAATTCCATAATTCATATCATGAATAGCTTATCTCTATTGTGAAAAATACTACACCTCTGCTAATGTGATGCCCTCTGTGTTCTGGAAAGAACACCACAATAACCTGAGATGCATATTTTTTTTCTCCACTGGTATTCTTGAGATCAAATCACTTGCAAATATTATTTATATTTATACTTTTTTAATTATCATAGATATTCAGGAAGGTAAGATTGGAAAATTATGGTTCAAAGCCCACACTGGCAGGCAGGTTTCTTAGAATCTTATCACCAATATACTTCTCCCCAAAAGCCAGACACAAGTGGCACTGAGGTTGAAGTGTTAGAGCATGAGCCTTGAGCATAAACAGACTCAGAGACACTGTCCAGGCCAAGAGTTCAAGCTCTAGGCAAACCAATAAAACAAAAACAAAGTTGAGTACAAACTCCAAACCTAGCATTTTTCTCAATGTACACAGAGGCACGTAAATAAGGAGATGGCTTCCTGTGTTACTTAGAGGTTGAAAAAAGAAGATGTCACACAACTACTCTCTTCATACCATTTTAAACCAAACCCTCAAAAATAGCTGTTTTTCTTTTTTTTTCAGGTAAGGGGTAGGTTTATTCAGTAGGCCTGCTGGGGCCAGGCACGTTTGGCACTCCACGTGGCTGGGAATGAGAGAGAGCTGGAAAAGAGAGGAAAGAGCTAGAGCAGAGAGAGCTAGAAAAGAACAGAGAGAGGTAAGAACAGAGAGAGAGAGCTAGAAACGAACAGAGAGAGCGCCTGGGCCTGTGCTAGGCCTTATTTAGGGTATGGGCGGGGAAAGATGTGGCCACATCAAATTCAGATGTGACCTCTTCCAGGTGTCCCAGTTGCCTAGGTAATGCAGGTACTGGGTGGAGACTTTGCTGCAAGGAGGGTGGAGTGTGCTAGCAGTCCAGGAGCAGACCTTACATTCCAGCCTTTTAATAATCTTGAAATAGGGCGAGCATTCTCTCTGGCTACTTCCTGCTGACAAGGGGCATTGACAATAGGGGTAAAAGGCTGGAATTTGGTCCCCTCCCAGAAGGCAGTGAGCAGTAGCTGTCCCATGGTGGATTGAGTCCTTGGGTGAAGTCTGGAGAAGTCTTATGAGCATTGAGCGGCTGGAAAAAAATACTAAACAGAAAATAAATGGCAAGAGGAAGGACTTGGGGCTGAAAATGTTGGTAGAAATGTCCATAGCTACTTCTGACATCTGACGACTAAGTAGAGAAATCAGGTGACAAAGGCAAGAATATAAATTCCTGTTCAGTTAATAGGTAGACAGGTATAACCATTGGCTGGGTAGGCTTCTTACTTCCACTGACCTCCTGGCTCTGGTTAATTTTGAAAGGGGAGGCACAAAGTAGCTGATGTGATATTATCTCCTCTTAGTCCTCTCCATGTTTCCTTGTTCCCCAGACTGGCTGAGTCTAAGTGCTCGTTGCTAGGATGGCTTCTCCCAGTTGGTATTCAAGATTTGAACTCCATGCCTGGGCACAGTCCCTGAGCACTTCTGCTCAAGGCTAGTGCTCTACCACGTTGAGTTACAATAACACTTCCAGTGTTCAAGGAGGTTTGAACTCAAGGCCTTGGCACTGTCCCTGAGCACTTCTGCTCAAGGCTAGCACTGAACCACTTTGAGTTACAGTGTCACTTGCAGAGTTTATCTGGAGATGGAGTCTTAGGGATTTTTCAGCCCCAGCTGGCTTTGAACTGAAATCTTTGCCACAAAAGCCCTTTATTATTTCCAATTAAAGCAACAAGGAGATCAAGTAGAATAAGTAGAGCTTACCTGCTCCTATCAAGAACTGACCAACAAATATTCTGCAATGACAAAACTCATTAGATATCATGAGAATTTTAGCATAGATATGCCAAGTATTTTAGAACCATGTAGTCAGTAGTAGAATACACAACACAAAACAAAAAAGGCAAAACTCAAAACCTAAAATTTTGACAACATTTAGACATCTTTGCTAACAAATCACATCAGATGGTTGGTCCTCAGTTACCAGGGCCAGAGTAGAGAAGTGGTGTGGACATGGATGTGAAGCCAAGCAATGGTATCGATGCGCTGTTTCTGCTGCATACAGACTGGTTCGCAAAAGGCCCTCAGAACTGTGGGTGTTCCTCAGAGCAAAAAGGGAAAAAACAAACAAAAAAAGAAAAAAGAGGGAAAAAAAACAGAGAGAAATCCCAGCTATCCTGACTTTAAGCTCTTTATCGGAGTCACGGCACCATTTATGTTAGGTTTTTTAAAAATAGGTAGCCGAGTAAGAACAGCACCAGCACGCATGTGGTATTCAGGTAAGGGGTAGGTTTATTCAGTAGGCCTGCTGGGACCAGGCAAGGTTGGCACTTCACATGGCTGGGAATGAGAGAAACCTGGAAAAGAGAGGAAAGAGCTAGAGCAGAGAGAGCTAGAAAAGAACAGAGAGAGAGAGGTAAGAACAGAGAGAGAGAGCGCTAGAATAGAACAGAGAGAGAGCTAGAAATGAACAGAGAGAGCAGAGAGCTAGAAACGAACAGAGAGGAAATTGCTGTTTTTCTAAATTTATAAATTAATATAATCCATCTGTTAGCAACTCTGTCTAGATTATTCACATTAACATGGTATACATGAACTGTGGGAATTATCTATTAACTATGTTCTAATTATAACTCTCTTGAAAGAATATTCTAGGAAAATAGAATGCAAGAATCATTTGTGAATTTGTCCATTAATCCCTCTACTTAAAAAGAATTTTGTAGTATTCTATAGAATATAAAATTACAAACAAAACAAAAATACATATTTTAAATCTAAATTCTAATTTAACAAAGTCTACAAAGTACTACATTCGATGAACTTTGCTATTTCTTCAGGCTTAAGCTTTTGTAATCCTTCAAGATTTCTTTGGAATCCAACAGAATGGTGCTTACTTAGTTTTGCAAATTTTTGGATGGAAATAATGAGCCATTCTGCATCTAGAGCATTTAAAACACAAATGAGGATATATGTAGGTTGCATTTCAATAGGAAACTTGACTTCTCAAAACATATTGAGAAAATTAGCCCAAAATTCCAACTGTGTATTCCTTTTTTGTTGTTTGGTTTGTTTTATTGAGACAAAGTTGTTCTACCTGGTCCAGGGAAGGTATCGCAATGTAATTCCTTTTTCTAATCTCCTGACGAAGTGCTAGAATTCCAGGCTTGTATCACATTGTCCTGCCATAGTTTGTTTATTTACTCTAGAAACAGACTCGCAATTCTAAACTTCTCCTATGATTTATCCACTAGACTGACTGCTCAGACTATTTATGTACTATTTTCAAAGATGTTCTAACAATTCACACAAGATATGAACATTTTTATATGCACCTACAGGGTTCCCTGATTCATTCCTCCATGGATCCTATCCTGTTAATAATGTTGCTTGACTCTCTTACTATCACTGATTCCTAGCTATGTAATATTCTCAACTTTTTTGGGGAAAGTTCACTGGAGGGCTTTCTAATATTAAAAATGATCACTTGATTCTAGTCTTACTAAGGACATATTTTCTATTGTTTTCTAACTTTTCTACATATTCTGAGAGTTGTTTCATTTGTGTATTTTTGTGTGCACATATAAGTCCCTTTGTGTGTATGTGTATGTTTGTATGTATGTATGCAAAAACCTCATGCTCTTATTCAGCAATCTTGCTCATGACTAGTATTCCAGCTTTTGGCTGTTTAATTATAGGTAGTGTCTCAAAGCCTGTTCTGCCCAGGCTGGATGCAAATTGAACTTCTCAGACTCCTTTACCTTTTTAGGTTTTATTTTTCCAGGATTATCAACTTTTAAACTACAAACATTTTGTGAGTGTTAAGTCTAACCTGTAGCCCAGATTTTTAACTCAAGAATTAATATAAAGATAGATGAACATATACATTACATATCTTGAGTATACAATGTTAGAAATGTGGTCCTAAGCTAGCCCAGGTAGGAAAGTCCTGGAGACTCTTTTCTCCAATAACTACCAGAAAACTGGGAGTGGCACTGTGGCTCAAGTGGAAGAGCACTAGCCTTGAGCTGTGTGGCAGAAGGACAGTGTCCAGTCCCAGATTTCAAGTACCACGACCAACAACTACAAAAAAGAATATAAGAAAAGGAAAAAAAAGAAATGTGATCTTAGTCACCAGATTCATTGCTAGTATAATTCCTATTTTTTGGAGTTAAGTCCATTCTCTCATACATGACTTGCATTGGAAACAAACATTCTTCCATTCTCTTTTTTACAAAATTACGTGTTTATAAATCGTGATTTAGAAAGGATGTGGCTTCATCTTCGACATAGAAGTAATGCTTTCTCTATATCACTCCCATAAATCTACATACTGGACTTGGCTTTATTGTTTCAATGTTGTCTTATTTGTAGAGTGTTCTATATTTTACTGAAGCCTTTTATATAAACACAGAACTTCTCTTTCCTATTATTGCTATTGTTTCTCTTACTGTTCACTCGTGTACACTTGGGAAGTTAATGCACAGCACATACACTCACAAAAAATGATCTGAGAACCTTCTCCCATTTAAAATTCACCATAATTTACAGGGCACTTAAGAACTTCAAACAAAATGTACTCATGAAAAAAGTATTCATAAGCAATTTAAATTTCATATTTTCTCCTTACTAAGTTGTCTCTGAAACACGTGTTACCTCATGTCCAAAAGTGTCCTTGTGCTATTTCAATGAAGCCAGAAAACATTCATTTTTTTCTGGAGCAGCACCATAGATTGTCACTGGAAGTAAGTGGAAGTAACTGTTACTAGATGTGGAAATTGATCTCAGGAGATGAATTGAGCATAGAGGAATGACAAAGTTCAAGTTAACTTTTGCTTTCCTATTTACTGTACAAGAAAAGAATTCAAGGCTTGAAGGAAACTTTCTTCCTGACAATTTTGAGTGTGTTCTTTATTCATATAAAACTTGTCTGTAAACTTGTAGTTGAGAGTATTACAAAAGGAAACAATATGCCATTTGAAGGCCAGCATAACAAAAGGAAATAACTTTGTTTTAAAAGTGTTCTACTGCAAATAAACAAAGATATGGAGGTTTTGAAGTGTCTTATGGATGGATGTTTCACTCCTGAGATGATTCTCTTGTTGCAGGAATCAGTTATCAATTCCTTTAGTCTGGCCCTGAGTTTTCCATAGCAATAAAGATTTCAACAAAGCAGGATCCAGAGAGTCTGTTCAGCAAAACAAGCCTCTTATCGGACCACTACTGCTTTAAGGAGAGTCCCAAAGAAATACCCAGGGTTTGTGTTGTTTGCTTGTTTGTTTACTTTGTGCTCGTTCTGGGGCTTGAACTCAGAAGCTGGACCCTGTCCCTGAACAGTTGTCTTTCTTTCCGACCTACCCCCAAAGCTAGTACACAACTGCTTGAGCCAAAACTCCATTTCTGTTTTTTTGGTGTTTAATTTCAGATAAGAGTTTCACAGACTCTCCTGTCTGGTTGGCTTTGAACTAAGACAGTAAGAAAGCTAAGTGACAATAACTGTTTGGACTTCTCTTTTGAACCAAGAAATATTACATGAAGTTTACGATAAAGCTAATATTTGACAATTTTTAAAGAAGAGTATATGTTCATCAAAGAAGCCATAACTTAAATAACTCAGCAAAAGTAGGTGCACTGAATCCGTTGAGAAGATTACTGTTGACTTAATCATTCCTTTGGGGGAAACTTAAAGACATATTTTCACTTTTTTTTGATTGTGGGGATTGAACACTGATCCTGGGCACTGTCTCTCCGCTCTTCAGCTCAACTTGAATGCTCTACCACTTTAGCTCCAGCACCACTTCTGGGTTTCTGGTGGCTAATTGAAGATAAGTGTTTCATGGACTTTCCTGACAAGGCTGGATTTGAATCACAATCCTCTGGTTTTAGCTAGGATTACAGGCAAGAGCCACCAGCACCCGGCTCATATTTGCATTTATGTGCACTTAATGACACTATGTAGACAAAGAATGGAAATTTGAACCAAATGATGACATTGCAGCTTTTCAGAAAAATTGAGGTAGCAATAAATATCTCCTCTTTTTCCATTTTGTTACAGTAATGACTCATGAGCTATGGGACCCTTACATTAGCATCCTGTGACATCTGTGTAGGTGTATTTAGTATTAGGAAATGTTCATAGAGAAATATAGAAAGACAGATTTTCAGAAAGCAAAGGATATCAGGTATGAAAGAACAGCATATAAGGAGACACATTTATGTAGCCAAAGAGATTTAGAATGCTAAAACAATGAGGAATAAGCCTAGTTGATAACTAGTTCTTCAATAACCAAAAATGGTTCCCTAGAACTGTTTCTGCTATACCTTAGCTACTATCATTTTTTTCCTTCAATTTGGAGTTATTCCTTCTCTTCTGTCACGACTGTTAATTAGCCTCTGTCTTTTTGGTGCTATGATTGGCCAAAATGATTTCCAAATCTCACTTAGATTACCGTTCTCATTGTGATTAGCAGTGACCCCTCTCAAAATCCTGGAATATGTGAATTTCCAGAATTAATCTACACCTGACATCTAAGCACATTTCTGGCATTAATTGACCTGACCTAATGAACAAAACTTTTTTTCAACACAGTATCCTAATATAGGTAAAGTACATGAATTAGGGACTATTGTCAAGTATCAGTATGGAAGGAACAATTATATATTCCAAGTTTGGGTTCTTTATTTTGCATTTACTAACTAAATGTTCAATGTTGTTGTTGCTCTTGTTGTTTTGGCAGTCCTGAGGCTGAAACTCAGCGCTTGGGAATTATTCCTCAGCTTTTTTTTTTTTCTCAATTCTAACCCTCGACCACTTGAGGCACAGGATCACTTCCAGTGGTTCTTTTTCTGTTTATGTGTTACTGAGTAATTGAACCCAGGGTTTCATGATTGCTAGGCAATCACTTTACCATGAAGCCACATTCCCAGAACACTAAATGACTCTCTTAAGATGGCATTAAATTTTCATTCCATAACTATGTATCATAATTTTATCCAGAAATTTTTGCTAGAAAAGGGCATTGATCACAGTACTGAATCCAGTAAGGCTAGATAGACAATGAATAACTGTCACGGTCTAGCCAGGGCACAGAGGGACTTACCTCATGGAGCTGGTACAACAGACTGAGGGAGACAGCTCCTGACCTACATCCCACCTCCAGAATGAGAGGGCCACCTTGGTTCCAACCACATTAGGGATGCTGGGCCAACTCCTCCAGCACCAATTCAATCAGTTCCTGAGAGAGAGAGAGAAAAAAAGAAAGAAGGTCAGAATTACACTTAAGCCAGTTACCTGTTGCTCAGGCCTTTAATCCTAAGTACCATGGAGACAGAGATATGAGGATTGTGGTTTATAGACAGCCCTGGCAGGAACACCTGTGAGATTCTTATTTCCAAAGCACCACTAGAAAACTGGAAGTGGTCCTGTGACTCAAGTGGTAGAGTGCTAGCTTTGAGCTGAGGAGCTCAGGGAGCTGCCCCAGGCCCAGAGTTCAAGCCCCACGACTGAAAAGAAGTGGACTTCCCACCACAAGAAGTAGACTGAATAACACCCATTGTCCTAGGGAGCATGGCAGAGAAGGCAGGCCGAGCTTCCTGTCAGCTGGGAGTCATAAGTAGGTCAACAAGCTTCTCTGTGCCTCAGTTTCCCAAGCTTCAAAACTGAACAAAGTGAAGGATCCCGATCCTCATGGGGATTGGGTATTAAAGAAAGAGAGTCATGTTTTGTTTCATAATTTCATACCTGTCACAACATTAATAACACAAAACCATCTGAGATGTTTCCGGGTATTTTGTGTCATATACTCAGAGAACTGCCAAGAACCGTATCTGACGGCCCCTCCCTCTGTGCCTGGCCCTGCTCTAGAGATCACTCTGTATTAATCCTTTGTTTTCTCAAAACTGTCCCATGAGGAGATTGAAGTCCAATGGTTGAGGCCCAACCCAGAGCTTCACCTGTGGTCAAAAATGGGCTGCTGTGGACTGAGTTTGTGACAATCCATCTAAACCAATGACTGAGCGTGGCACTACATGTCTACCATCCTAACTACAGAAGACCGACCCTGGTGGCTCATGCCTGTCACATACAGGAGGACTGTGATCCACCCCAGCCTGAGCATATATTAAGTCTCCATCTCTGAAATGCCCAAGACAGAACAGCTGGTAGAAGGCCTGACTGGCAAGCCTAAAACCTTGAGGTCAAACCCTAATATACCAAAAAGAACCAGAGTCACAGTGCCAGAGGCTCATGCCAATAATCCTAGGTACTCAGGAGGTTGAGATCTGAAGATCACAGCTCAAGATTTAAAATAGAGTTCGCCTCGCCCATCAGAGGTCATGATGAGAAGAGCCAGAGTCTGACCTACGCTGTTGCACTCCATACTAGCAGGACTCATATCTTTACTAAGTGTTGGACATGCTCTCTGTCCTCCGGGGAAGCCATCCTCTGCAGCTGCACTCCTAGGTCCTCCCAAGCTCCCACTCCCACCAACCAGGCCCAAGGTAGTACACAGTTCCAGGGCACACAGATCCCTTGTTCTTGTAATTCAACAGTGCTGTGTCCCGTTCAAGCATCTCACCCTTCCAGGCTCCCAGACCTCAGCTATGAAGCCTATGCATGCCCGAAAGATAGCAGGTAGAAGTTACCAAAGCATTCAGCCTCCTTGTTACCACTCACTTCTACACACACACACGCACACACACACACACACAAACACACACATCCAGACTGGTGACAGAAGACTCATCCATGCAGCACCTGCAATTTGCCAACTGATCACTCACCTGAGCACAGTCAAGCTGTACAAGGAGAAAGATGATCTCTCTCTCTGTCTCTCTGTCTCTCTCTATCTCTCTGTCTTCAGGTGAAAGGATGATCGAGCACAGAAGACAAGGGTTCACACAGAAAGAGGGGTCTATCTTCTGCACCGAAAGCCTCCCATCCCCAGAAAAAGGGAAAAGACCCCAGAAGGCAGGTCTGGACATGCTGCTCCCCACCAGGTTCCCACCAGGGAAAGGAAGGGTGCAGATGTGCGGCTGTGTGTCTCCCACTGCTCCAGGTCAGGGGCTCTGTGGTGTCCACTCCTCACCCAACCCTGCATCTCCCCATTTCCTGGGACACTAGACACTGGATACGGGGATGGGATCCTCGGGTCAACACCCACCCCCACATTTATGTCAGGGAGTGGGCCAGACTGTGGGGCACAGAGGAGGCTCGGGTCCTGGTCAGGAGGGGGGGTGATATGGGGTCGCAGGGAGCGGGCCTGTGTGGCCACCACTCACATGTGCTGCTGGCAAAATCTGTTGGCAGCTGCTCCAGGTGGGGCGAACAGCAATGGCAGTGGTATAGTCGACATCAGGCCCAGAGCAGAGGACAAGGGTGCCAGGACCAGGTCAGGGCAACAAGCTGGCTAGAGGTGCACCATTGCACCATTGTCTGAGGAATCCAAGAGGCAACATGGGTTTTAGCCAGCAGCACCAGGTTTGAAATGCTGTGCCACAGGGAAGGGGAGTAGGGAGCCTGAGTTCAGGCGGGCACATGGTGGGCCTGAGCAAGGCCTCTCCTCCTAGGCCTCGAGTCTCTTGCTCATCACTCAGCTACCTCTACCTCAACTGCTGGTAGTGGTGTCAACCAACAGACGGAATCCCAGTGCTACTGGGTAGTATGGAATGTGGGCATGGCCACCATTCTTGTATCCCATTGGTCAGAAAGAACCATGAAAGAATGAGGGTGTGGCTGGAATCCTGTGATGCAGGTAGAATGGGTGGAGTCAAGATGATGGAAGCCCCTTTCCCAGGGAACTCTGTTCAATCCACTTGGGGACAAGAAGGTTACCTGCTTTAGCCGGATGGCTGGACAGATTGTTTTGTATGTCTGTTTGTTCCCAGTCCCAGACCTTGAACTCAGGATATAGGCACAGTCTGTGAGCTGCTTTTGATCAAGGCTAGCCCTCTACCAATGGAGCTACATGACTTTACTTCTGGTTTTGTTGGCACAATTTGGACAGGAGTCTCAAGGACTTTCATGCCTAGGGTGACTTTGACAATGATCTTCCTATCACAGCCTGGTAAGTATCAAGGAGGACTGCTGAGTGCATTTTTATATCATTAACATTTTGACAACTGAAACCTGTTAGGAACTTTAGCACTTTTGAAAAAGAATGGCCTTTGGTCATCACAGTTCATTTGCGTATGTCATTGTGATTTCATTCTCATATCCACACTATAAACTCATGGCAAATAGCAAAAACACTCCTCAACGGAAAGAACACTGCTGGAGGAATAACAATACCAAATTTCAAACTCTACTACAAAGCCATAATAATCAAAACAGCTTGGTACTGGCATAAGAACAGACCTCAGGACCAATGGAATAGAATTGAAAACCCAGAAATGAACCTGCAGACCTATAGCCATCTAATCTTCGATAAGGGAGCTAAAACAATAGAATGGAAGAAAGACAGCCTCTTCAGTAAATGGTGCTGGCAAAATTGGTTAACTACATGTAGAAAACTAAAGCTAGATCCTTATATATCACCCTGCACCAGAATCAACTCCAAATGACCTTGAAGTCAAAGCAGACACTCTGAAAACATTACAGGACGGAATAGGAGAAACCCTAGGTCTCCTTGGCACAGGCTGAAATTTTTTGAATAGAGACCCGGAAACACAACAAATCATAGAAAGGTTGGACAAATGGGATTGCATAAAGTTGCAGAGCTTCTGCAGGGCAAATGACATAGCTAGCAAGATCAATAGAAAGCCCACAGATTGGGAGAAGATCTTTACTAGCCATACAACGGACAAGGGTCTCATATCTAAAATATACTTGGAACTCAAAAAATTAAACCCCCCAACAACAAATCCCCAAAGAAACAACTGCCCAATAAATAAGTGGGCTAAAGACTTGAAGAGAAACTTCTGTGAAGAAGAAAGAAGGATATCCAACAGACACATGAAGAATTGCTCAACCTCGCTAGCCATAAAAGAAATGCAAATCAAAACAACATTGAGATATCACCTCACCCCAGAAAGAACGGCAAAAATCAAGAACTCTAATAACAACAGATGCTGGAGGGGATGTGGACAGAAAGGAACCTTACTTCATTGTTGGTGGGAATGTAAACTTGTCCAACCACTTTGGAAAGCAGTATGGAGGTTCCTCAAAAGACTTCACATAGAACTCCCCTATGACCACCAATCCCACTTTTGGGCATTTACCCAAATGCTTACAAACAAGACCACACTAAAGCTACCACCACAACTATGTTTATTGCAGCATTATTTACCATAGCTAAGATATGGAACCAACCCAGATGCCCCTCAGTAGATGAATGGATCAAGAAAATGTGGTATATATACACAATGGAATTCTATGCCTCCATCAGAAAGAATGACATTGCCCCATTTGTTAGGAAATGGAAAAACTTGGAAAAAATTATATTAAGTGAAGTAAGCCAGGCCCAAAGAAACATAGGTCCCATGGTTTCCCTTATTTGCAATATCTAGTATATGTACGAGTCAAGCGGAAAAGGTCAGATAATGTGATGTCAGGAAAATGAACCCTTAGATATGTATTTTAATGTTTTTTTTCTTTCATACATGTGTTTCTAACGCATTTAGAAGATTATCTCTTTGTTGCTTGGTATGTCCCTCCCCCACAGTATAACCCCTGCTTTCACTATATTTGATGTCAGTATAACTTGTGGAGGAGATGGGGAAAAACCAGTTGTTTAAGGATACAGGTGGATCTGATGCAACAATGAGAAGTACAAGTTGTCATGTCCAAAACGAGCTTTACAACGTCGGTGCGGGGGGGGGTGGAGGGGGAAGGAGGTGGGGGGGAGGGGGGAAGGAGAAGGATTGGGATGGGGGGGGAGGCTGGGAAGGGATGGGAAGGGTAAACAAAGGAGGAGGCTGCAATGCTTGGTAAGAAATGTACGCATTATCCTGCCCATGCAATTGTAACCCCTCTGTACAGTTTGTTCACAAATAAAATAAAATAAAATTAAAAAAAAAAGATCTGACTTGCCACTGTGACATCACAAACCCTTTGTGACATCATCACCAATGTGACATCAGACTGTCATTATGACACCTTCAGCTCATGGTGATATACCAAGCTACACTGACATCATGGCATTATGACATTGCATTGCCATTTTGCTGTCAAAGACACATTGTGAATGTATATCCTATGATTTCATTCTATTTTAAATATGGCATATCAGTTGAAATCAGAAACATATTGTGACCTCATAACTATTGTATCATTATAAACCCTGTGTGGCGTCATAACCCGTATGATATCACATTGTTGTTATGATATCTTTAGCTTATGATGACATCACAAAATGGCAATGACATTATAGCATTTGCCATTATGTCATTGTGACATCATAGTCACATTGTGAATGCCTAATCTATGATTTCATTGTATTTGAAATGTGGCATGTGGGTGGATATCAGAAGCTCATTGTGATGTCATAACCTTTGTGACATTAATATCCCTTTGTGACATCAATTTGGGAATATGACATCACAATGGCAATGTGATGCTACTAAGGCACCATGATATCATAATGGTGATGAACTCACAATGGGTTTCTGATATCAAACAACATGCCACATTAGATATAGAATCAAATAACATAAAGGGCAAACACAACGTGTCTATGATATCAGAATGACAATATAATGTTACAGTGCTATGATGTCATTGTAGTTTTACATGTCAAAATGAGCTGATGGTGTCATAATGGCAACATGATGTCACAATTATGACGATGTCAGAAAGAATTTTTTTGTATTTTAATGGTATGTCTGATGTCAGTTGTCATTAGTTCCCCATGAGGATATGGATAAAAAAAACGTTCTGTGATGTCATAGAGGCCCTGTGTGTTTGCAAAGGTGGTAAGAGGTCATAATAGCTTTGGAAGGCACACTGTGATTCATAATATCACAATGGAAATGAGATGTCTCATTGGGTTTTTGATGAGGTCACAATGGTTTTGTGATGTCACAGTTTATAATATCAGAATGATATACCCAATTTCAATTACTCTTAATTCAATATGAGGATACCAGGTGATAGAAGAAGCTTCATAGTATGAGGTCATACTATGTGAAAACCCAATGGTACACTGATTTCACAATGACAATGTGATATCTCAACATCATGTTATAATAATGTTTTGATGTCACAATTGGTGACACCATACTGATGAGGAGGTCGCAATATATTTGAGATGTCCCAAGGAGTTGGTGATGTCACAATGGCATGTGGAACCTCAGTTGTCATACACCATGAGTATATGAGTTTGGGAAGGGAATCTGATGTCCTCAAAGTATATGTAGTCAAAAAGGTGAAGAACTAACAGTTCTGAGATGTCAAAAAGTGACACAATTGTTATGATGTCCAGTGGTGTGATATCATGATGTTAACCTGGATTTTAGATATCTCATGTCATATCTGAAATATGAAGTCAAACACAGATTTTCAACTCACAAAGGGCCTAAAATATCACAATGACATGTCACAAATGTTGTGAGGACAGGAGAAGTATTTGATATCACAGTGGGTTAGTGATATAACAAAGGTAATGTGGTATGACAAAGAGATTTTGATGTCACAAAGGTAGTGAGTTCACAATGGTTTCCTGATATCAACCCACATAGCACATTTGAAATAGATTGAAATCAAAGAATGGCATTCACAATGGGTCTATGACATCAAAGTGACAATGTGATGACAAGGCAGCAATGTTTGATAAGATATGTACTCATTACCTTACTCATGTAACTCTAATCCCTCTGTACAATATATTTACAATAAAAAATGTACAGAAGAAAAAAAAGGAAAAAATGGTATAGTGTCATTGGGGTTTGGTGTTATCACAATGAGATGATGGTGTCATGATGACAATGTGATTTCACAGCTGTAATTATTGCACAAAGTATTTGTGATGATACAATGCTATGTGTGATCAAAATTTTCACTATGAGAATATGGGTACACAAAGGGTCTGTGAGGCCACAGAGGTCATGTGTTTTTTTAAATGTGCTAAGACTTCACAATTGCTTTGTGATGTCACAATGTGATTGTGAAGGCACAACAATAATGTGATGTCACAATGAGTTTGTGATTTCACAGTGGTGATGAGATCACAATGAGTTTGTGATGTCACTATGAGTTTGTATTATTACAAAGATATGTCCAATTTCAATTTCTACTAGTTCACAATGAGGATACAATTTCAAAGTAAGAATCTTAAGATCCAAAGACCATGAGTTTTTAGTCATAACTTGTGTGATATGCTGCCCTTAGGATATTTTAGGCCTTTAGTAAGCTTATATTCTGTTTTCAAACTCATAATAATTCAGGTATGACATATGATATCAGAAATTGACTCTGAAATTATGAATATTGTGACATCCCATTGATAGACATCCAGACCATGGTGTCACATTGTGAACTCACAAATCTGTTAGGATTTCATCACATTTGTGCCAACACATGACTTTGGTGACTACACAGTCCTTTTGTGAACTCATATCCTCATTGTGAATTAATGATATTTGAGAATCGACATGCCATTGTGACATTTCCAACCAATTGTGACAGCACAAACCTATTAGAGTAGAAACACATTGTGATCTATTAGCCATTGTGGTAGCACAATCCCTTTGTGACCCTACATTTCCGTAGTAATATCACTAATCCACTATGAAATTCCAATCCTCTCATACCCAATCCAGGTATGAAATGTGATACCTGAATCCAGTGTGACATTTAGATCATGGTGACATCACACTGATAGATAATATGAGCATTTGTCACATTCTGATAACACCCACATTAGGACTTCATCACTTTTGAGACAACGCATGCCTTTGGAGACATCACAGTCCCTTTGTGAGTTGACAATTGAGATCACATGTGTCATTTTGATGTCACCAGTCCATTGTGACATCACCTCTTATAAACTCATTACTAGTTTGGCATCACCAATTGTGGTATCAAAACATTTTTAAGTCATCATATTGCAACATCACATTGCCATAGTGATATCACTGTTCCATTGTGTTTTCAATAAACTAGTATGTCTTCATAGCATTTTAGAAAATTCAGGGCCTTTTATATTTGTCTTCTTCTGTGAACTCTTATCCTCATTGTGAAATAGTAGCAATTGAAATTGGGCATGTGATTATGAGATGTGACTTCACGAAACTTTGATTTCATCCCCAGTGTGACATCACAAACCCATTGTGAGCTTTCATAGATATTTGACATCACTATCACATTGTAAAATCCCAAACTTATTAGGACCTCTTAGCACCTTTGAAAAACACATGGCCTTTGTGACATCACAGTCCCTTTGTGTAACTATACCCTCATTATGAACTGACAATTGATATCAGACATGCCATTTTAACATCATGAACACTTTGTGACAGCACCAGTGTGAAATAACATTCTCATTATAACAGCATCAACTACTTTTGACATCAGAAAACTATGACAAGATAGTATTATGAGATTACATTGTCATTGTGACGTTATAAACAGATTGTGAATGCCTGTTTTTATTCTTTTTTGTTGTTGTAGTTGGTCATGGGACTTGAACTCTGGGCTTGGGTGCTGTCCCTACTCTACAGCTCTCGGCGAGCAAACTATCACTCGAGCCACAGCACCAGTTCTGGTTTTCTAGTGGTTTTTATTGGAGATAAGAGGCTCATGGACTTTCCAGCCTGAGGTGACTTTGAACTGCAATCCTCAGATCTCAGCCTCCTGAGTAGCTGGGATTACAGGCATGAGCCACCTGTGCCAGGCTTTGCCATTCTATTTAAAATTTGACCTGTGTGTTGATATCAGAAACATAATGTGACCTCATAACCGTTGTAACATCATAAATCAGCAGTGACATCAAATTGTCATTATGACACCATCAGCTCATTGTGACATCACCAAATGACAATGGCATCATAGCATGATAAATCACAGTGACATCGTTATGTCATAGACATAACAGTGTGAAGGCTTATTCTGTGAATTCATTCTATTTCAGAAACCCATTTGACCATATAACCATTGTGATATCACAATCCTTTGTGACATCACATTGCCATTGTGACATCATTAACCTGCTGTTCCATCACAAACCAGTCCTGTCCTTATAAGTTTTGTGACATTGTCATATGTTAGACCCTTTGTGAACTCATAATCTGTTTTCAATCTCATATTTCTGATATGACATGTGATATCAGAAATCCCCTGTGACATCATACTGCCAGACATCATGACCTTTGTGTCACATTGTGACATTACAAACCTGTGAGAACGGCATCACATTTGTGACAACACATGCCTTTGGAGACATTACAGTCCCTTTTTGAACTCATATATTCATTTCCAATTAATGACCATTGAGATCTGCCATCTGACATCATGAACCCATTGTGACATCACAAACTTATTGTGACCTCATCACGAGAATGGCATCAAGAAATATTTCTAGTATCAAAGCATTATTTTGACATGATATTGTGGTATTGCCGTTGTGACATCACTGTCCCATTGTGTTTTTACAAATCTATATGGCCACATCACATCTTAGAAAATTCGTGGCCTTTGAGACTTCAAGCTCTTTCTGTGAACTCGTGTACTTATGACCTCTAAGACAAGGAGGCAAACCATGTAGTCACATTTAATATAATAAAACAATTTACAATAGCAAGAGGACTGAGATTACCTTATGCTGGCCTGGATAGACAGGTCCAAAAGCAGCCTTGACCACCAAACCTGAGACCTCCAATGGGCAGCCCCACCCTTTCTTAATTGGTCTGCAAACCACTGGCCAAAAAATTATGATCTCCGAATCTCCAAACCTCATTTCCTTATTCTCTTCAGGTCTCTCCAATCTCCACAGGCCTGCTCTACTTTGACCCAGTGACCACCTGCCAAACTTCTGCTCTCCTTCTTCCTCTCTTCTCAGGTTTTTTCCTTCCTGTTGTCTCATCACTTTCTTCCTTCCAGGTAGCTCCCATTTTTATCCCCACTTCCAATGCTCTGAAAATGCAACCTATATATAGGTTGTACCACTCCTCAATCTAACGGGTCTCCTGCCTAACAATTTTTAATCGTCTCTTCCCAATCTGCCCAATGCTCAATCACTTCTTGACAGTTCACCATGTGAGGCCTGACACCTCCACCTTTGGCGGCATTCCCCACATTCTCCTGTGGGCCAGGCCAAGAATTTACAATGATTATAGGCTCCCACACATAATTCTGGCAACACTGGTTATTAGAATTAGAAGAAATTGAAGTTGTATATGTCATTGTTATATTAAAACTTGATGAGATATCACTAATGCATTGTGACCTCATCACAGTGGTGACATCACAAACTCATTGTGATATCACATTGCCATTGTGCCACCATGATCATATTGTGACATCCCAAACCTATTATGACCTCAAAAGCTTTGAAAGCATGGCCTTTGTGTCATCACAGGCCCTTTGTGTACCCATATCCTCATTTTGAGCTGACATCACACATGCCATTTTAACATCGCAAAACTTTTGTGACATCATCACCAGTGTAACATTACA
Source organism: Dipodomys ordii (assembly GCF_000151885.1). NCBI lineage: Eukaryota > Metazoa > Chordata > Mammalia > Rodentia > Heteromyidae > Dipodomys > Dipodomys ordii. The sequence goes on from NW_012285999.1 coordinate 188,590, forward strand.
TTGTCATTATGACACCAACAGACCATTGTGACATCATAAAACAACAATGACTTCACAGCATTATGACATCACATACTCATTGTGATGTCACAGATACATTGGAATGCTTATTCTGTGATTTCATTCTATTTCAAATGTGGCAGGTGGGTTGATATCAGAAATAGATTGTGACAGCCTAACCATTATGACATCACAATACCTTGATGACACCACATTGTCATTATGATATCACTAACCCACTCTGACATCACAAAACTGTCCTATCCTCATAAATGTTTTGACATGCTGCCAGTGTGATCTCTGGCCTCCCTGAGCTAATAATTGTTTAATTCATAATACATCAGGTATGACATGTGATATCAGAAATCCAGTGTCACATCACAACTACTGTGACAACACATTGCCAGATGTCATGAACATTGAGTCACATTGTGACATCACAAACCTGTTAAGACTCATTACACTTGTGCCAACATATGCCTTCGGATACATCATTATCCCTTGTGAACTTATATATTCATTGTCAATTAGAGACCTAGCATGAGATTGTGACATCACCATCCCATTGTGAAATCACAAATCTATATGACTTCATCACCTATATGGCATTACCAACTATTTGTGACTTCAAAACAATACTATCTCATGTAATGGTAACTTTATATTGCCAATGGGATATCTCTGTCCCATCGCATTTCCACCAATCTATTATGTACTCATAATATTTTACAAAATTCATGGCCTTTCTGACTTCTAGCTCCTTATGTGAACAACTATCTTCATTGTGATCTAGTAATATCACCATGTAATCGTGATATTACAAATTCATAGTGACATCACTATCGAAGTGTGACCTTATCCCCACTGTGACATCACAAACCCATTGTGACATCATAGTTCCACAGTGATATCATGATCACCTTGTGATATACCAAACCTGTTGGGATCTCTTAGCACCTTTGAAAAAGCACATAGTGTTTGTGACATCACAGTCCCTTTGGGTAATAATATCCTCATTGTGAGCAAAGGACAACTGATATCACATTGTTGTTAGGAAAACTTCAGCCCATTGTGACATCCCAAAATGACAATGACATCATAGCATTAGGACATCACATTTTCATTGTGAGATCATAGAGGCAATGTGCTTGCCTATTCTGTGATTTCATTCTATCTCAAATGTGGCATATAGTTTGATTTCAGAAACCCATTGCGACCACATCACCATTGTCACAATACAATCCCTTTGCGACCTCATATTGACATTGTGATATCATTAATGCAGTGTAACATCACAAAACTGCCTTGTCCTCATAAATTTTGTAACATGTGACTATATTGACCTGGGCTGAATGCCTAGAGCTAAATTCAGCCTCAACCATGAACCCTCAGAACTCCAAACAGAAGCCCAGCCAGTTAACTGGTCTGCAAACAACCATCCCCCAAAATAATGATCTCCAAAACTCCACACTTCAAAGGACAAGGCTATTTCCGTGCTCTTCATCCTCCTTCTCTCCAGACTTGTCCTACATTTCAGGTCTTTTCATTTTTTCCTTCCACCATTCCCTTCTTCTCTTCAGGCTGCTCTACTCTTGACAGTCCTGCCCTGCCATATCCAGGTGGCCAGCTGCCATCCTTCACCTCCTGCTCTCCCTCAATTTCCTCTCCTCCCAGGTCTTTACCTTTCTACAGGCTCATCACTTCTTTCCTTCCAGGCCTTTCCCCTTTTTCTCTCCCCTTCTGTTGCTCTGAACCTGGAGCCTATATATAGGCTGCGCCCTTCCCCCACTGCGATGTTTTCTGCATAACAGTTTTCAATCATTACTTCCCAAATGTTCATGCCCAATGACTTCTTGGTAGCTCACCATGTGGGGCTTGACATCCTCTCCCCTTTATCAGCATGTCCTGCCCCCTCCAGTGGCATGCAGCCACCCTCTCCGGTGGTCGAGACCAAAAGGCCATGATAACTATCTGTTCCTGTGTATTATAAGGGCACTGCTGGTTTTTACCATGTCCTCATGGTGGTCTAGTAGCAATTGAAATTGGACAAATAATTGTGATGTTAAAAGTCGTGGCATAACTAATCCATTATGATCTCATCACCAGTGTGACATCACAAACACATTGTGACATCACAATGCTTGTTTGACAACTGGATCACATTTTGTCATCTCAAATCTATTATGACCTCTTATATCCTTGGATAAAATACATAGCTTTGTGACATCACATTCCCTTTGTGTACTCAAATCCCCATTGTGAAATATTGACAATTGAGAATCAGAGGAGACATTTTAACATCAAAAACAGTTTGTGAGTTCATCAAAATTGTGACATCACTTTGTCATTTTGACAACGTCTGCTCATTGGGAAATCACAAAACTAAAATGATATGATAGATTTAGATCTTCACATTGTCCTTGTGACATCATAAACACATTATGAATGCCTTTTCTGTGATTTAATTCTATTTAAAATGCGTCCTGTAGGTTGATATCATAAAGTAATCGTGAACTCATAACCATTGTGACGTTACAATCCTTTTTTACATTACGTTGCCAATGTAATATCACAATAACCACATATCACAATATCACATAACATCCCGTGACATCACAAACTTATCTTGTCATCATAACTTTTGTGATATGCTGCAATTGTAATTGTAAGGCCTTTTTGTCCTCATAATCTCTTGTTGACCTCATTAAATTTCACACATGACATTTTTAAAAATTCATTTTTATTTTTTGTGAACATATTGTACAGAGGGGTTACAAATACATGGGCAAGATAATGAGTAGATTTCGTTCCAAGCATTGCAGCCTCCTCCTTTGTTTACTCTTCACATCCCTTCCCAGCCTCTCCCCACACCCCACCCAACCCGCCCCCCCCACCCCGCACAAAACTTGTAAAGATCGTTTTTGACATGACAACTTGTACTTCTCATAGTTGCATCGGGTCAACCTGTATCCTTAACCGACTTGTTTTCCCCCATCTCCTTCACAAATTATACCGACATCAAAAATAGTGAAACAGGGGTTGTACTGTGGGGGAGGGACATACAAAGCAACCAGGAAATAATCTTATAAATGAGTTAGAAACAAATGCATGAAAGAAAAACAAAAGATTTAAATACTTATCTAAGGGTTCATTTTCCTAACATCACATTATCTGACCTTTTCTGCTTGACTCATACATACACTAGATATGGCAAATAAGGGAAACGATGGACCTTTGTTTCTTTTTTTATTTTATTTTATTTGTGGAGATACTGTACAGGGGGGTTACAATTACATGGGCAGGATAATGCGTACATTTCTTACCAAGCATTGCAGCCTCCTCCTTTTGTTTACCCTTCACATCCTTTCCCAGCCTCCCCCCTCCCCCCAATCTCAAACTTTCTCCTTCCCTCCCTTCTCCCCCCCCCCGCACCAACGTTGTAAAGCTCGTTTTGGACATGACAACTTGTAATTCTCATTGTTGCAACAGGTCCACCTGTATCTTTAAACAACTGGTTTTTCCCCATCTCCTCCTCAAGTTATACTGACATCAAATATAGTGAAAGCGTTTCTTTAGAATTGGCTTACTTCATTTAATATAATTTTTTCCAAGCCTTTCCATTTCCTAACAAATGGGGAAATGTCATTCTTTCTGATGGAGGCATAGAATTCCATTGTGTATATATACCACATTTTCTTGATCCCATCATATACTGAGGGGCATCAGGGTTGGTTCCAGATCTTAGCTATGGTAAATAATGCTGCAATAAACATAGTTGTGCTGATAGCTTTAGTGTGGTCTTGTTTGAAAACATTTGGGTAAATGCCCAAAAGTGGGATTCCTGGGTCATAGGGGAGCTCTATGTGAAGTCTTTTCAGGAAACTCCATACTGCTTTCCAAAGTGGTTGAATAAGTTTACACTCCCACCAACAATGAAGTAAGGTTCCCTTCTGTCCACATCACCTCCAGCATCTGTTGTTGTTAGAGTTCTTGATTATAGACATTCTAGCTAGGCTGAGGTGGTACCTCAAGGTTGTTTTGATTTGCATTTCTTTTATGGCTAGCGAGGTTGAGCAATTCTTCATGTGTCTGTTGGATATCCTTCTTTCTTCTTCACAGAATTTCTCTTCAAGTTTTTAGCCCACTTATTTATTGGGCAGTTGGTTCTTTGAGGGTTTGTTGTTGGGAGATTTAATTTTTTGAGCTCCAAGTATATTTTAGATATGAGACCCTTGTCCGTTGTATGGCTAGTGAAGATCTTTTCCCAATCTGTGGGCTTTCTATTGATATTGCTAGCTATGTCCTTTGCCATGGAGAAGCTCTGCAACTTCATGCAATCCCATTTGTCCAACTTTTCTTTGATGTGTTGTGTTTCAGGGTCTCTATTCAGAAAATTTCATCCTCAGCCAACGAGGCCTAGGGTTTCTCCTATTCCTCCTGTAAAGTTTTCACAGTGTCTGCTTTGACTCCGAAGTCTTTGATCCTTTTAGAGTTAATTCTGGTGCAGGGTGATATATAAGAATCTAGTTTTAGTATTCTACAATAGTTAAGCAATTTTGCCAGCACCATTTACTGAAGAGGCTGTCTTTCTTCCATTCTATTATTTTAGCTCCCTTATCCAAAATTAGTTGGCTATAGGTCTGTAGGTTCATTTCTGGCTTTTCAATTCTATTCCATTGGTCCTGAGGTCTGTTCTTATGCCAGTACCAAGCTGTTTTGATTACTATGGCTTTATAGTAGAGCTTGAAATTTGGTGTTGATATTCCTCCAGCAGTGTTCTTTCCGTTGAGGAGTGTTTTTGCTATTCAGGGTCTTTTATTGTTCCATATGAATTTTTGGATTGCCTCTTCTATTTCCTTGAAGAATGAGTTTGGGATTTTGATAGGTATCGTGATGAATTTGTAGATAGCCTTGGGAAGTACTGCCATTTTCACGATGTTAATCTTTCCAATCCAGGAGCATGGGAGGTTTTGCCATTTTCTAAGTTCTGTATTGATTTCCTTTTTCAAGATTTTAAAGTTTTCATCATAGAGGTCCTTCACTTCTTTGGTTAAGTTAATTCCAAGGCATTACAAATGGAGGCTATTCCAAATGGAGATACTTTCCTAATTTCAGCCACACTTTCCTCATTGTTGGCATACAGAAAAGCCATTGGTTTTTGATGGTTAATTTTATACCCTAATACTTTTCCAAAGTTTTGAATCAGCTTGAGTAATTTGGGAATGGAGTCCATGGCATTCTTTAACTACAAGATCATGTCATCTGCAAAGAGGGAGAGTTTTATTTCTTCTTTCCGTATTTGGATCCCCTTTATGTTTGCATCTTGTCTTATTGCTGTAGCTAGGCATGCTAATACTAGACTGAAGAGAAGTGGAGAGAGTGGACATCCTTTTCTTGTTCCTGAGTTAAGAGGAAATGGCTTTAGTTTTTCAACATTAAGTATAATGCTGGCTGTAAGTTTGTCATATACAGCCTTTATTTTATTGAGAAATGTTCCATGGATTCCTAATTTTTCCAAAACCTTCATCAAAAAGGGGTGTTGGATCTTGTCGAATGCTTTTTCTGCATCTATTGAGATAACCATGTGGTTCTTATTCTTGCTCCTGTTGATGTGATGAATAATATTAATTGATTTGCATATATTGGACCAGCTTTGCCTCCCAGAAATGAATCCTGTTTGATCATGGTGTATGATTTTCTGGATGAATTGTTGAAGTCGATTGGCCAAAATTTTGTTGAGAAGTTTTGCATCAGTGTTCATCAAAGAAATGGATATATACTTTTCTTTCTTGGATGAGTCCCTGCCTGGTTTTGGGATGAGGGTTATGATGGCTTCATAGAATGTGTTTGGTAGTGTACTTTCTCTTTCAATTTCATTGAAGAGTTGGAGGAGTATTGGTGTGAGCTCTGCTTTGAAGGCATTGTAAAATTCCGCTCTAAAAACATCTGGTCCTAGCCTTTTTTTAGCTGGGAGGCCTCTTATTGCTATTTCTACTTCAATGCTTGATATGGGCCTGTTAAAATGGTTTAACTCATCTTGGTTTAGTTTTGGCATGTCAATATTTTCTAGGAAAAGGTCCATTTCTCTCAAGTTCTCAAACTTATGAGCATAAAGTTTTGAGAAGTGTTCCCTTATTATGTTCTGAATCTTGGTTGTTTCCGTGGTGATGTTTCCATTCTCACCTCTGAGTTTATTTATTTGGATGTGCTCTCTTCTTTTTCTGATAAGATTTTCTAAGGGTCTGTCAACTTTGTTAAGTTTTTCGAAGAACCAACTCTTTGTTTTCTTGATTCTTTCTATAGTTTTTTTGGATTCTAATTCATATAATTCTGATTTAATTTTAATTATTTCTTTCTGTCTACTGGATTGGGGTTTATCTTACTGCTGTTTTTCAAGGAGGTTTAGATGTGTCATTAAATTGTTGGTTTCAGATCTCTCCAATTTGTTGATGTAGGAGCTCAGAGGTATAAACTTGCCTCTGAGTACTGCCTTTGCTATGTCTCAGAGGAGTTGGTATTTTTGTGTTCAATTTTGTTGAAATCATGAACATTTGAATTTCCTTTCTAATCTCTTCCATGACCCACTCATGATTCAGCAGTTTGTTGTTCGGCCTCCATGTGTTACCGGACTTTCTTTGGTGGCTTTTCGTGTTGAGTTTTAATTTTATTCCCTTGTGGTCAGAGAGAATGCAAGGTATAACTTCAATGTTTCTAAATTTAGACAAGTTTCTTTTATGGCCTAAAATGTGGTCTAATTTTAGAAAATGTTCCGTGTGCTGCTGTGAAAACGTGTATTCTGATGCTGCTGGGTGAAATGTTCGGTAGATGTCTGTTAAATCTATTTGATCTATGCAGCTGTTTAGATCTGCGGTTTGTCTGTTGAGTTTTTGCCGAGTTCATGTATCTAGTGGGGAGAGTGGTGTGTCAAAATCCCCAACAATTAATGTCTTTGGATCTATGTGGGATTTGAGAGAAAGTAGTGTTTCTTGGATAAATTTGGGTTCTCCATTGCTTGGCGAATCAATATTTAGAATTGTAATATCGGCCTGAAGGAGAGATCTGTTATTTAGGAGGTAGCGACCTTTTTTATCTCTTTTCACGAATTTTAATTTATAGTCTATTTTATCTGATATTAGGATTGCAACTCCCGCCTGTTTATGGAGCCGTTTGCTGGGTAGATTTTGTTCCAGCCTTTAATATTGAAAATATGTTAGTTTTTATGGGAAATATGTGACTCCTGATAGCAGCAGATTGAAGGATCTTGTTTTTTATACCAACTAGACAGTCTATGTCACTTAATTGGAAATTAATGTCCGTTAACGTTAATAGATAGGACTGAGAGGTATTTGGGAGTTTCTACCATGTTATCCACCTTCTTGGGGGTGGTGAACACTGGGTTCTTCCTATGGTTCTTTTATTCTCAGTTTGGGTGCCTGTTCTTGGCCTTTATTGTCGTCCTGTTTGTTTTCTATGTGTAAGACATCTTTAAGAACCTTTTGCAGGGCTAGTTTGGTGGAGATGTATTGTTTCAATTTTTCTTTGCTATGGAAGGTTTTTATTTGGCCTTCAGTTATGAAGGAGAGTTTAGCTGGGTACAGTATTCTTGGTTGATAGTTGTTTGTTTTTAGGGCATGGCATACATCATTCCAGGCTCTTCTTGCTTTGATTGTCTCTGCTGAGAAATCTGAGGTGATTCTAATTGATTTCCCTTTATTTGTGATTAATCTTTTCTCCTTGACAGCTTTAAGGATCCTTTCCTTGGTCTGAGTTGATCCTGTGTGGATTATATTGTGACAGTGGGATGTCCTCTTCTGGTCTGGTCTATTTGGGGTTCTAAAAGCTTCTTGTATATGAATAGGCCTATCTTTTTGCATGTTTTGGAAGTTCTCTGCTAGCATCCTGTTAAACAAATTCCCTAGACCATTAACTTCTGTTTCTAAGTGCTCTTCTACACCCATTATCCTTAGATTAGGCCTTCTGATGGTGTCTTCCAAGTGTTGGATAGATCTATCATATTTCTTGGACTTGTCTTGGATGGTTGTATGTTCTTTCTCTATAATATCTAGGCTGTCTTCAATCCCTGAGATTCGGTCTTCTGCATGGTCTAACCTGCTGTCAAGACTTTCTACTTTGCTTTTTATCTCTTTCCTTCTAATTGGTCAGGTTTGATGGCTTCAAATTCTTTGTGAAAGCTTTGTTTTAGATCTCGTATGAACTTCCTTAATTTGGTGTTCAGTGTTTATTCTCAAATCACTTAGTTGATTGGTTATGGTTTTTTTGGACTCCCATTCCTTCTGTTGTTTTCCATTCAGCATTCCCTTTGTGGTCTTCCTGTCTTCCTTCAGCTCTTTATTAATGGAGTCCATGAATGCCTTTAGTGATCTCTTTGTATTCTTTTCCTGCTCTCTCAATTCTTGTATTACTCTTTGATTAGCTTCCTCCCGTTGGCTGGATTCCTGTAGTTCTTTTTGAGTGTTCTTAGACTGCTCATGCCATTTCTCCCTTTCTCTTTGAGTATTCTCAACCTGCTCACTCAAATCCTGTATCAGTTTTTGAGTAGCTTCCTCACACTTATGATATTCCAGTATAAACTTTTGGATTTCCTCCTCTCTCTCCTTATCATGCTCATGCAGAGTCCTTTGTAAGTTTTCAATCTTTTCATTTATCATGTTTGCCAACAGTGTTTGTAGAGCGATTTGGGAACTCTCCTCTGGATTATTCATTATCTGTTCTGTCCCCTGATTATCAAGATTGGGAATTGAGATACCCGGACTTCCCATTTTTCTTGTGTTTTTCCGGCTTACTCTGCCCATTTGAGATGAAAATAGCACCAGTTTTGTGCTAGAACACTATCTTAAGGCAAGTATCAAGTCTGAATTTGCACAGTCAATAGTCTACAGATACAATCTAGCTCAACAGATACATCTATTCAATATCAAACAACTATATGTTAATGGGCTACGTACTGCAAAGAAGAATTTGGAAAACTAGAAATTATTAGGGATAGCTAGCAATGTGGGTAAAAAATAGGAATACACTGATGTGGGAAGTCACAGGGAGTGTTAACTAAGTCCTAATCTCAAAGCAGGAAATAGGTTGGGTTGGATGAAAGTAGAAAGAGAGAGAAAAAATGAAGAAAGGGAAATGGAAAAGAAAAGAGACCAGAAAAAATAGAAAAATAAAAATTAATAATATTATGCAGGAATTCGACAAGAATCTATTTAGAGAAGAATGTGAATATAATGAGAGAAGGGGAGAGAGATAAAGGAGATATGAAAACTTAAACATAAAATGCTTAAAATATTATATAGGTATAAAGAAGTATTACTGCTATTAAGGAATTTAAGTCTCAGAGGTATTGAATTGAGTAATAAATTTGTGGATTAAATGTGTACACAATGGAGGACAGGGTCTAATAGTCAACTACAGGTTTATCTGAGGATGTGCAGGACAAGAATTAAGTCACATGAAAAAGAACGAATGAGAGGAAAAGGTGAAAAGGATAAGAAAGAAGATAAAAGATCAGAAGTTCAGTAGAGCTAAACAAAAAACAAAAAGATAATTAAAAAAGAAAAAACAGAGAAAGAAATCAAAAAAGAAGAAAAAATGCACACACGTATCCCTAAAATAAAAATTGTAAGGGGGAAAAAAAGTTACTGGAAAACATTTTTTTTCAATCAAGGCAAAAATTAATGATTAAAAAAAGTTTTAGAAATGAAAATTCTTTTTAATATAAGGTACCAAAAAAAAAGGGAAGAAGAAGAAGACAAAAAATTCTTTGATTTTTTGGGGAGGGGTGGGAAAAATTCTGTATCTCCCTTGTGTCCGTAACCAGCTTCTTGTTGGAATCTCTTGTCTGCTTTTGGTCCTTTGGCTTGGTTGGTTTCTTAAGTCAGTTTATTCGAACAGGTAGACAAATGTTCTGCTTTACCCAGGATTTTGTGATCCTCCTCCCAGGCTAGTTCATTGGGAATCAGATATGCTTTGAGTATCACAAAAGAGGGAGATGCAGTGATGAGGCTAGGTTCTGGGTAGAGTTGAGGCCTTTCAACAAACAGTAGCTTTTCCTGGTGGATAGTTTGTGAAAGACTCACAGAGCCCAGCCTGAAGCCATTCTCATGGTTTCTGTTTACTGAATTTCAATTGATTGTCGAGGCTCCTAAAGGTAGGGGCTATGATTACCCAGTGAAGAATGCCATTACTGGGGCTGGCACCCAAGCTGGGTGACTTTTCACTGGGTGGAGCTGAGTCTGGCAGGTCACGCCGCCGTTAAGTTCTTGTGACCTGCTAAATGATTCATTTATTCCAAGGCTTGAGTTGGAGCTCTTTGTCAGTATCCAAGATGGAGATCTCCAGTAAGGGGGGGAGGGGTGGCATTCCCTCCTCTGCTCCCTGAGAAGGAGTGAGGACATCAGGCTTCTACTCACGCCGAGTCTTGGTTCCTGGGTCATCTCTGGTCTGTGAACTGCAGGATGAAGATATCTGCTCCTTGTCAGTTCTTGATGGTTTTGAGTAGAATCCGCTCACCCGCTGCATCTGGCTCCTTCGTCCCGGACTCTCTGTGGCTCAGGTATGGCGCCTGCGGCCGCAGCTGCCACTGCTGTTGCCGCTGCGGCAGCTGCTAGCAAGAGCTCAGATCTGTCTCCTTGCCTGGATTTTCCCTCTCTGGCCTGACTCTCTGTCCTGTGATGGCACACTTGGTGTGATTCTCTGGCTTAGGACTGTTCACTGGAACTCTAAAACTGCTTTCTATGCGAGAGCTTGTTTAGACTCCAGCTTCTCCGCCATCTTCCCAGGTCTGAGTTTCTTATCTGCAAGTACAGTGATCTTCTCCTTCATCCACATTGCTGCAGATTTACCCAGATCCTGAGTTCAAATTTAAAGCCTAGAAGATTAAACATCAAGAAATGCAAGCAAGGGAGCTAAATTTTTTATTTTACTTTTCTCAGTATGGGCTTGAAGTCAGATTGTGGCAACTCTGCCTCAACTTGGATCACCCTAGGCTGGGGTGCAGCCACTAGACTTACAGTTGCTTCTGGGATCCTAGACCCTCAGGTCTTGCAGAGAAAGCAATGCACAGAAAAAATGTGGCCTTTTTATGTTTTCTTCCTTTGCACGGTGACCCTCATGGGTCTCAATGACACTGTTGCAAAGGGTACTTCACCTTGCATTGCTGAAGGCTGCCCACATGGCAATATAGGCCCTGATTTCGAATCCCCCTCCTAACACCAACCAATAGCAGGAGATACTAAGAAAATTGTTCCCAACCATAGGAAGAACAATGGAATGTTATCAATGTCAATGTTCAATGAGTTGATCATGAATGATGCTACTATAAATTTAGGTAGCATCATTTCAGGAGGCTAATTGATTTTTATTTAATATTTATGAAGCATAAAAAGAATATCATTACTTACAGGAATGCAATAATTTCAGGACACTGATTGATTTCATTAATAGTATAAGGATGAAAACAATAACATTAATTACATGGATGCATGATTAATACCCAGGAATTTTTAAGAATGTAGTCTATATAACTGAATAATATATAGACATCTTTAACACTCTATATAAATACATATTTATTAGCGTACTTCCATCTGCAGGTCAATCTGTTCTTATTTTGCTAACACCTGGGGCTTGATCTCAGGTCCTGGGAATAGCCTTTCAGGTCAATTGGCCCCAGGATGGTGTGCTGACACTCACCTATTCATGAATTGGGCCTTGTAGGCTTGTAGGCGATGAGTTCAGTTGCCAGCACTCCCTAAAAATGAATTGTGGAGTAAGAAGTTGATGGCGACACATGTTTTCCTTTTCTGTGAAAGTCCTGAGTGTCAGGTATGAAGTGGAATACATATGCAGTCCTATATCTTATGTAATCAATGTAATCAATGTTTTATGTGCCATAATAGTCAAAATAAATAGTCAATACATGAATAAAACAAAGAACTGCACTAAATGCAATATGGAGTCAACATATGTATGTAAATATGAATCATATATGTAAATTGTACATGAATAGGATATTTTCTAGTGGTGGGGATCTATTTCAGGCCTAAAGAACCGACTTGAATTTTTTGACTTCAAGGAGGCCAGCTTCCCCTTCCCACACAGTGCAACAGAGTTACCAAGACCATAGGTTCCAATCCCAGTCCTGGCAGAAAAATGGCACCTTTATATTATGTAATAGTATAGTAATTCTTAGGTATTTCATTATGCCTCCATTTTATGAATGTGATTGTTTAAATGATTCATAAAGCATTAACTAACATCGATCAGTGTCCTATAAAATAATTCTATATAATTTTATCCTAGAATCATTCAAGAACTGCTCTTTCAATCATGACATAAATCATATTCTATTGGTAATCATATGGACAGGAATAAGTTTCTTAGGATCTCCTTCCATTTTGAGGTGGCTGGACCAGGATTCCAACTGTGGGCTACAGTTCCTACCACTTAAACCCGAGGATAGGGAACTCATCAGTCTGCCCAAGAACACCAGTAGGACCAATGATTAGGCAGGCACCAGTGGCCCTCAACAGACTTCCTTGATACTTACAAGGCTGTGATGGGAGGATCATGGTCGAAGTCACCCTAGGCAGGAAAGTCCAACTTCAGTGCCAACAAAGCCAGAATCCCTGTGGCTCCAGTGTGGAAGGCCAGCCTTGAGCAAAAGCAGCTCACAGACTGTGCCCATATCCTCAGTTCATGGTCTGGGACTGGGAACAAACAACCATACACAATGATTTGTGCAGCCATGCGGCTAAATTAGGTCACCCTCTTGTCTCCAACTGAATTGAACATTGTTCCCTTGGAAAAGGGCTGGGGGAGCTGCTATCTTCTTGACTCTGCCCATGCTGTTTGCATCACAGAATTCTGGCCACACCCCCATTCTTTCATTGTTCTTTCTGACCAATGAGATACAAGGATGGTGGCCACGCCCACATTCCATGCTGCCTGGTAGCACCAGGATTCCCTCTGTTAGTTTACACCACTACCAGCAGTTAAGGAAGGTATAGATGGCTGAGTGGTGAGAAGAGACTCAAGGCGACTGGAATATACAAGGAAATTGAGATGACTGCCTAGACCCAGCCCCCTCCCCGCCTTCCCAAGGTTCAGAATTTCAAACAAGGCAATGGCACCCTGCCAGGCTGTGTAAAGCCCCAACTTGGTCAATGGCCTTGGTTCTCTGAGGCCATGTGTCTGCAATGCCACTGCCATTCCCACTGGCCCCACCTAAAGCAGCCTCAAGCAACTTCTCCCAGGAGCACATGTGAGTGGCTGCCCCAAAACCACCCCTACCCTGGGTCAGACACCCCTCTGAGGGCACCAAGACCCGCTACTTGTTTCCTCTCCCTGGCTCTGAGGAGCCACCTTTCTGTTTTGGGCATTTCTGAAACAGAGCCTCTATATGCTCTGGCTGGGCTGGATTGATGTCCTCCTATCTGTGACAGGTATGCTCCACCGGGCCTGGTCATCTGTAGTTGGGATGGTAGACATGTAGCAACATGCACAGTCATCGATTTAGATGGATTATCTCAAAAATTTAGTCCAAAGTAGCCGATTCTTTTTTTTTTAATTGTGAAAACACTGTCCAGAGAGGGTAAAATTACATGGGCAAGATATGAGTACATATCTTATCAAGCATTGTAGCCTCCTCCTTTGTTTCCCCTTCCCATCCCATCCTCCCTCCACCCCCCTACCAGACCCTCCCCCTCCCCCTACCAGAGTTGTCAAGTTCATTTTCGACATACCACTTCTACGTCTCATTGTTGCAATGGGTCCAACTTTAATCCCTATTTCAACGATTTGTTTTTTCCTTCCCCTCCATAAATTATAACAACATCAAATACAGTGAAAGCAGGGATTATACCGTGGGGGAGGGATATAAAAAGCAACAAATAAATAATCTTATGAATGTACTAGAAACAATCTTATGGAAGAAAAAAAATTGAATAGATATTTTAGGGTTCTTTTCACTAACATGAATTTATCCGAACTTTTATGCTTGACTCAGATATATATTAGTTATTGAAAATAAGGGAAAACATGGGACCTATGTTTCTTTGGTTCTGGCTTACTTCACTTAATATAATTTGTTCCAAGACTTTCCATTTCCTAACAAATAGAGCAATGTCATTCATTCTGATGGAGGCATAGAATTCCATTGTGTATATTTAACCAATTTTTTGATCCATTCATCTACCGAAGGGCATCTGGGTTGCTTCCATATCTTAGCTATGGTAAAAAAAAAAGGCTGCAATAAACACAGTTGTGCTGGTAGCTTTAGTGTGGTCTTGTTTGTAAACATTTGTGTAAGTGCCAAAAAGTGGGATTGCTGGATCATAGGGGAGCTCTATGTTGAGTGCTTTGAGGAAACTCCATACAGCTTTCAAAAGTGGTTGAACAAATTTACACTCCCACCAACAATGAAGTAAGGTTCCCTTCTGTCCACATCCCCTCCAGAATCTGTTATCAGAGTTCCTCGTTATAGCCATTCTAACTGGGGTGAGGTGGTATCTCGATGTTGTTTTGATTTGCATTTCTTTTATGGCTAGAGAGGTTGAGCATTTCTTCATTTGTCTATTGGCCATAATTCTTTCCTCTTCAGAGAAGTTTCTCTTTAAGGCTTTAGCATTATTTATTGGGCAGTTGTTTCTTTGAGGATTTGTTGTTGGGGGATTTAATTTTTTGAGTTCCAAGAATATTTTAGATATGAGACCCTTGTCTCCAGTATGGCTAGTGAAGATTTTCTTACAATCCGTTGGCTTTCTATTGATCTTGCTAGCTATGTCCTTTGCCATGCAGAAGCTCTGCAACCTCGTGCAATCCCATTTGTCCAACCTTTCTTTGATTTCTTGTGTTTCTGGGTCTCTATTAAAAAAAATTCAACTTGTGCCAAGAGACCTAGGATTTCTCCTATTCCATACTGCAATGTTTTCAGAGTGTCTGCTTTGACTCCGAGGTCTTTGATCCATTTGGAGTTGATTCTGGTGCAGGGTGATATATAAGGATCTAGCTTTAGTTTTCTACAAGTAGTTAAGCAATTTTGCCAGCACCCTTTACTGAAGAGGCTGTCTTTCTTCCTTTCTATTATTTTAGCTCCCTTATCGAAGAGTAGTTTGCTATATGTCTGTAGGTTCATTTCTTGGTTTTCAATTTTATTCCATTGGTCCTGAGGTCTGTTCTTATGCCAGTACCAAGCTGTTTTGATTACAATTGCTTTGTAGTAGAGTTTGAAATTTAGTATGATATTCCTCCAGCACAGTTTTTTCTGTTGAGGATCGTTTTGCTATTCGGGGTCTTTTATTGTCCTCTATAAATTATTGGACTGCCTCTTCTAATTCCTTGAAGAATGAGGTTGGAATATTGATAGGTATCGCACTGAATTTGTAGAGAGCCTTGGGAAGGATTGCAATTTTCACGATGTTGATCTTTCCATTCCAGGAACATGGCAGTTTTTGCCACTTTATGAGATCTCTTTTGATTTCCTTTTTCAGGTTTTTAAATTTTTCATCATAGAGTTCCTTCACTTCTTTGGTTAAGTTAATTGTAGGTATTTTATTTTTTGTGGGGCTATTACGAATGGAGATGCTTTCCTAATTTCAGCCACACTTTTCTCATTGTTGGTATACAGAAAAGCGATTGATTTTGTGGGGTTAATTTTATACCCTGCTACTTTGCCAAAGTTTTGAATCAGCTTGAGTAATTTGGTAGTGGAGTCTATTGGATTCTTTAAATACAAGATCATGACATCTGCAAAGACGGAGTGTTTTACTTCTTCTTTCCCTATTTGGATCCCCTTTACATTTGCATCTTGTCTTATTCCTGTAGCTAGGCATTCTCATACTAGATTGAAGAGAAGTGGAGAGAGTGGACCTTCTTGTCTCGTTCCTGAGTTAAGAGAAAATGGCTTTAGTTTTTCACCATTAAGTATAATGCTGGCTGTAGGTTTGTCATATATAGTCTTTATTGTATTGAGGAAAGTTCCATGGATTCCTAATTTTTCCAGAACCATCATCATAAAGGGGCGTTGGATCTTGTCAAATGCTTTTTCTGCATCTATGAGATCACCAGGTGGTTCTTATCTTTGCTCCTGTTGATGTGATGAGTTATATTAATTGATTTGCGTATATTGACCCAGCTTTGCATCCCTGAAATGAATCCTGTTTGATCATGGTGTAGAATTTTTTGGATGAATTGTTGTATTTGATTGGCCACTATTTTGTTGAGAAGTTTTGCATCAATATTCATCAAATAAATGGGTGTATAGTTATCTTTCTTTGATGTGTCCCTTCCTGGTTTGGGCATGAGGGTTATTATGACTTCATAGAA
Source organism: Dipodomys ordii (assembly GCF_000151885.1). Classification (NCBI taxonomy): domain Eukaryota; kingdom Metazoa; phylum Chordata; class Mammalia; order Rodentia; family Heteromyidae; genus Dipodomys; species Dipodomys ordii. Next base: position 204,931 of record NW_012285999.1, read on the forward strand.
TGAGTTCAGTAGTGAACTTTCTCTATCAATTTCATTGAAGATTTGGAGGAGTATTGGTGTGAGCTGTGTTTTCCAGGGCTTATAGAATTATGCTGTAAAGCCCTCTGGTCCTGGGCTTTTCTTAGATGGGAGGTGTGTTTTTGATGTTTCTATTTCAATGCTTGATATGGGCTTGTTTAGATGGTATAACTCATCTTGGTTTAGTTTTGGCATGTCAATATTTGCTAGGAAAAGGTCCAGTTCTGCCAAGTTCTCAAACTCATTAGCATAAAGTTTTGAGAAGTAGTCCCTTATAATGTTCTGAATCTTGTTTGTTTCTGTGGTGATGTTTCCATTCTCATCTCTGAGTTTATTTATTTGGGTGTGTTCTCTTCTTTTTCTTATAAGATTTGCTAAGAGTCTGTCAATTTTGTTAATATTTTGGAAATAGCAAATCTTTGTTTTGTTGATTCTTTCTATGATTTTTTGGATTCTAATTCATTTAATTATGATTTAATTTTAATTATTTTTACCATCTACTGGATTGAGGATCATCTTGCTGCTCTTTTTCAAGGAGACTCAAATGTCTCATTAAATGTTTGGTTTCAGATCTCTCCAATTTGTTGATGTATGAACTCAGAGCTATAAACTTGCCTGTGAGTACTGCCTTTGATGTGTCCCAAAGGAGCCGGTAATTTTTGTGTTCATCAACATTTGAATTTCTTTTGTAATCTCTTCCATGACCCACTCGTGATTCAGCAGTGTGTTGTTCCAGTGTGTTACAGGATTTTCTCTGGTGGCCTGAGAGAATGCAAGGTATTATTTCAATGTTTCTGAAAAGAGATAAAAAAGTACACACACATATACCCCTAAAATAAAAATTATGAGAGGAAGAAAAAAATTAATAGAAAAATTAAAGTAAAAAATTAAAAAAAAACTTTTAGAAAAAAATTATGAAAGGTACAAAAAAAGAGTTCTTTGATTTTTTGTGGAGGATGGGAAGATCCTGTATCTCCCTTGTGTTCTTAACATGTCTCTTGTTGAAGACTCTGGTCTACTTGTGTTTGATTTTCCTGTGTCTTGAATGGTTTCTTAAGTCAGTTTGAGCAGGCAGAAAAATCACAGCAGACGATTCTTGACCACAGGTGAAGCTCTGGGTAGGTTCGTAACAATCAGACCTCATTCTCCTCACAGGACAGTTGTGAGGAAACAAGGGATTTATACAGAGGGATCTCTGGAGCAAGGCTAGGAACAGAGAGTAGTCTTCAGATAAGGTTCTCGGCAATTCTGTGAGGAAATGACAGGAAGATAGCCGAAAAGGGCTCAGGCGGGGCCAGTTATTAATTGTGCAATAGATGTGGGATTATGAAACAAAACATGGCTCTCTCTTATCATTACCCTATCCCCATGAGGAAGAGGATCCTTCACTGTGTTCAGTTGTGCAGCTGGAGACACCAAGGCTGAGAGAAGCCAGGTGACCTACTTATGACTTCAACTTCAGAGGAAGCTCTGCTTGACTTTGCTACCATGCTCCCTAGGACAATGGGTGCTATTCAGTCTACTTCTTGTGGTAGGAAGTCCACTTCTTGTCAGTCGTGGGGCTAGAACTCTAGGCATGGGCGATGTTCCCAAAAGCCTCAGCAAAAGGCTAGTTTTCTACCACTTGAGCCCACAACACTACTTTTGATTTTCTGGTGGTTCTTTCGAGATCAGAGTCTCACAGACATTCCTGCCTGGGCTGGTTATGAACCATGATCCTCATATCTCAGCATCCTGTGTAGTTAGGATTAGAATTCTGAGCCACTGTCACCAGACTTAATTGTAATTCTGACTTTTTCTCTCTCTCTTTCACAAGAACTGGTCAAATGAGTGCTGGAGGAGGGGGCCCAGCATCCCCATGTGGCTGGAACCCAAGGTTGGCCCTCTCATTCTGGAGGTTGGCTGTGGGTCAGAAGCTGTCTCCTCAGCTTGTTGAAACAGCTCCATGAGATGAGCCCTTCTGTTACCTGGATAGACCGTAACAGTTATTCATTGTCCATCCAGCCATACTAGACTTATTGTATTGTATTGCTTTCTACATCATTTTCTAGCACCTGGCCAAAATTATGATACATAGTTACATCTTAAGAAAGTTATTGAGGGCTCTGGTAATGTGGCTTCATGGTACGGTGATTGCCTAGCATCCATGAAACCCTGGGTTCAATTCCTTAGACACACACACACACACAAAACCACTGGACACACACACACACAACCACTGGAAATGGTGCTGTGCCTCAAATGATAGAGAGCTAGCATTGAGCAAGAAAAAAAAAAGCTCAGAAAAATTCCCCACCCCTGAGTTTATGCCCCTTGACTTGCAAAAAGAACAAAAACAAATCAAATCAAAACAAAACAAAAACATTCAGTTAGTAAATGCAAAATAAATAACCCACACTTGGAATATATAATTGCTCCTTCCATACTTATATGAGGATACTGTGTTGAAAAAAGTCTTGTTCATTAAGTCACAGCAATTAATGCCAGGGATGTGCTTAGATGTCAGGTAACGTTTAATTCTGGAAATTCAACCATTCCTGGATTTGTGTCGTCCCTGCTAATCACAAAGAGAATGGTAGGCTATGTGTGATTTTGAGATCTTTTTGGTCAGTTATGGCACCAAAAATGCAGAGGCTAATTAATAGTTGGGAAAGAACATAAGGAAAAACTCCAGATAGAAGGAATAAATGATAGTAATTAAGGTATACCAGAAACTGCTCTTGAGAACCATTTTTGGTTATTGTAGAACTAGTTGTCAGCTAGGCTGTTCCTCATTGCTTTTAGCATTCTAAATCTCTTAGGCTAGCTCTTAATCTCTGTGTGATAAATGTATCTCCTTCTATACTATTCTTTCATACCTTATCTCCTTTGCTTTCTAAAAATCTTATTCTTTCTATATTTCTCTATGAACATTTCCTGATACTAAATACACCTATACAGATGGCAGAGGATGCTAATGTAAGGGTCCCATAGCTCATCAGTCATTAATGTAACAAAATGGAAAGGAGGACATATTTATTGCTACTTCAATTTTTCTGAAATGCTGCAATATCATTTGGTTAAAATTTCCATTCTTTGTCTACACAGTGTCATTCAGTGTACATAAACGCAAATATGAGCCAGGTGCTGGTGGTTTACTCCTGTAATCCTAGCTACTCAGGAGGTTGAGACCAGAGGATTGTGGTTCAAAGCCAGCCTGGTCAAGAAAGTCCACGAGACCCTCACCTTCAATTTACCACCAGAAACCCGGAGGTGGTGCTCTAGCTTAGCACCCAGGATCATAGTTCAACCCCCACAACCAACAAAACAGGTGAAATATGACTTTAAGTTTCCCCAAAAGGAATGACAAGTTCAATAATCTTCCCAAACAAAAAAATTCCAAAATGATTCAGTGCACCTACTTTTGCTGAGTTATGTTATGGATTCTTTTCTGGACATATGCTCTAAAAACAAATCATTTAATTAGGGATACTGGTGGACCCATTTCAACAATGAGATGTACAAGTCGTTATGTCGAAAAACGAACTTTACAATGTTGGTGGGGGGGAGGATCGGGTATGGGGAGGGGGGAATATGGGAAGGGATGATTGATAAGAAATGTACTCATTATCTTGCCCATGTAATTGTAACTCCTCTGTACGGTATGCTCACAATAACTCCTCTGTACGGTATGCTCACAATAATAAATAAAGAAAAAAATTGTAAAATATTAGCTTTACAATAAACATCATCTAATATTTCTCATTTGAAAAGAGTAGTCTATACAGTTGATGTCACTTGGCTTTCTTACTATCTTAGTTTAAAGCCAAACCAGGCAGGAGAGTGTATCAAACTCTTATTTGTAATTACACAGCAAAAAATCCAGAAGTGGAGTTTTGGTTCAAGCAATAGAGTACTAGCTTTGGGGGTAGGTGTGCAGGAAAGAAAACTGTTCAGGGACAGGGTTCAGCCTCTGGGTTCAAGCCCCAGAACCAACACAAGCTAAAGACAAAAACAAAAAACCAGATATTTCATTGGGACCCTCCTTAAAGGAGTATTGGTCTGAGAAGTGGCTCCTTTTGCTGATCATACGCACTGGATGCTTTTTTGGAATCCTTATTGCTCTGGAGAACTCAGGACCAAACTAAAGTAATTAATAACTGACTTCTGCAACAAAAGAATCATCTCAGGGGTGAAATATCCATCCAAAAACACCATAAAACATCCATGTCTTTGTTTCTTTGCAGTAGAATATTATTTTGGGGTCCAGTCTTGGGCCTGAACTCTGGGCCTGGGTGCTTTACCTCAGGTCTTCAACTCAAAGCTAGCGCTCTACCACTTGAGCCACAGCACCACTTCTGGCTTATTTTTGCTTATGTGGTGCTGAGTAACCTAACCTAGGGCCTCAGGCATGCAAGGCAAGTGCTCTACCACAGAGCCAACTTCCCAGCCCCTGCAGAAGAACATATTTAAAACAACGATATTTCTTTTTGTTCTATGCTGGCCATCAAATGGCACATTATATCTTTTTGTAATACTCTCAACTAGAAGTTTACAGCAAAATTGTATATATATAAAAACACACTAGAAAAAGTCAGGGACAGAGTTTCCTTCAAGCCTTCGGATTCTCTTCTTTTACAGTAAAAAGGAAAGCACAAGTTAACTTGAACTTTGTCAATCCTCTATGTTCCATTCCTCTACTGGGATCAGTTTCCATATCCAGTAACAGTTACTTCCAGGAACAATCTATGGTGCTGCTTGAGGTATAATGAATGATTTCTGGCTTCACCGAAATAACACAAGAACACATTTGGACCTGATGTAACACGTGTTTCAGAGACAACTTAGTAAAGAGAAAATATGAAATTTATATTTCTTATAAATACATTATTAATGAGTATACTGAATTCAAAATTTGTAAATTCTCTGTAAATTGAGGCGAATTTTAAAGAGGAAGAAGGTTCCCAGATCATTTTTTTTGAGTATATGTGCTGCACATTATTTCCCAAGTGTACATGAATTTGTTAACTCGTGTTAACTATAGCAATAATAAGAGAAAGAGAAATTCTGTGTTTAAGTATAAGGGTTCAATAAACTATAGTAGACTCTACAAATAAGACCACATTGAAACAATAAAGCCAAGTCCAGTATGTAGATTAATGAGAGTGATATAGAGAAAGCATTACTCCTATGTGGAACACCAAGTATTAGGCCACTCCCTTCCTAATCATGCTTGCTAATGACACAACTTTGTAGAAATTAGAATGGAAGAATAATTCTGTTTCCAATGCAAGTCAGATATAAGAGCATGGATTTAATAAGGAAAAAATTCCATCTTGAGAGAGCAGGGATTATACTAGCCATCAACTGGTGGATAAGATCACATTATTTTCTTTCCTTTACTTATATATTTTTTGTTGGTGGTGGTCTTGGCACTTGAATTCTGGGCCTGGGCACTGTCCCTCTGCTATTCCGCTCAAGGCTAATGCGCTACCACTTTAGTCACAGTGCGGCTTCCAGTTTTCTTGCAGTAAATTGGAGAAAAGAGTCTCCTGGACTTTCCTACCTGGGCTGGCTTTGAACCCCAATCCTCAGATCTCACCACCACCCAGCTTAAGATCACATTTCTAACAGTGTACATTCAACATATGTAATGTGTATGTTCATCTACCTTTATATGAATTCTTGAGTTAAAAATCTGGGCTACAGCTTAGACTTTACACTCACAAAAATGTTTGTAGTTTAAAAGTTGTTTCTACTGGATAAATGAAACCTAAGTATGTAAAGGAGTCTGCGAAGTTCAGATTGCATCCAGCCTGGGCAGAACAGTGTTTGAGACACTATCTATAATTAACCAGCCAAAAGCTAGATTGGAAGAATGGCTCAGGTGATGGAATAACAGTCATGAGCAAGAATGATGAATAAGAGCTTGAGGCTTTTGCATACATACATATAAACATACACATACACACAAAGGCACTTATATGTGCACACACATATACACAAATGAAGCAACTCTCAGAATATGTAGAAAAGTTAGAAAACAATAGAAAGTATGTCCTGGGTGAGATAGAATCAAGTGATAATTTTTAAAATTAGAAAATCCTAAAGTGAACTTTCTTCAAAAAAGTTTGAGAATATTACATAAGTAGGGACCGGAGATAGTAAGAGAGTCAAGTAATCAATATTAAAGGGATAGGATCCATGGAGGAATGAATCAGAGACCCGGCAGGTGCATTTGAAAATGTTCATACCCTGTGTCAAATGTTAGAACATCTTTGAAAATAGTGCATGAACAGTCTGAGAAGTCTAGTGGATAATATCACTGGAGAAGTTCAGAATTGATAGTCTTTATCTAGATTAAATAAACCAAGAAGGGGCTGGGAAGGTGGCTCAGTGGTAGAGTGCTTGCCTTGCATGCATGAAGCCCTGGGTTTGTTTCCTCAGCACCACATAAGCAAAAAGAAAAAAGCCGGAAGTGGCTCTCTGGCTCAAGTGGTAGAGCACTAGCCTTGAGCTGAAGAGCTGAGGGACAGCATCCAGGCCCAAAGTTCAGGCCCCATTACTGGACCCAAAAATAAATAAACAAACAGATAAATAAATAAACCAAGAAACTATGGTGGGGCAATGTGACACAAGCCTTGAATTCTAGCACACAAACTGACAGGAGATTAGAGACTGGAATTACTACTGATACCTTCCCTGGACCAGGTAGTATAATTTTGTCTTAATAAAACAAACCAAACAAGAAAGGAATACACAGTTGGAAATTTGGGCTAATTTTTTCATTATGTTTTGAGAAGCCAAGTTTTCTATTGAAATACAACTGGTATATAATCCTCAGGTGTGTTTTATTTTATTTTTTATTTTTTTAACTCTTTTTTTAAATTTTTTTTGGTTCCGGTTGTGGGGCCTGAAATTTGGGCCTGGGCACTGTCCCTCATCTCTTCAGCTCAAGGCTAGGGCTCTACCACTTGAGCCACAGATCCACTTCCAGCTTTTTTTCCGTTTTGCTTATGTTGTGCTGAGGAATTGAACCAAGGGCCTCATGCATTCGAGGCAAGTGCTCTACCACTAAACCACCTTCCCAGCCCCTCCTCAGTTGTGTTTTAAATGCGCTCTTCATTACAGAACATTCCTAGATGCAGAGTGATTCATGATTCCCATCCAAAATTTGAAAAAGTAAGTAATCATCATTCTGTTAGATTGCAAGGAAAGGATGAAGGATTACAAAAGCTTAAGCCTGGAGGAATAGCAAAGATCACCTAATGTAGGTCTTTATAGATCTTGCTAAATTGGAATTTAGCCTTCAAAAAATATTTTGGTTTCGTTTGTAATTTCATATTCTATAGGATACTACAAAATTCTTTTTAGGTAGAGGGTTTAATTGACAAATTTACAGATGTTTCTTGCATTTTTTTACCTAGCATATTGTTTCAAGCGAGTTATAATTAGAACTCAGTTAATAGATAATTCTAACTGTTCATGTAGAAAATGATAATGTGAATAATTTAGACCGAGTTGCCAAGAAATTGATGATATTAATTTATAAATTTAGAAAAAGGAATTTTTGAGGCTTTAATATAACATGGTATGAAGAGAATAATTGTGTGACATCTTCTTTCTTCTACCTGTATGTAACGCAGGAAGCAATTTCCTTAATTACGTGTCTATGTATACAGTGAGAAAAATGCTAGGATTTGGGTTTGTTTTTATTTTGGTTTTTGTTTTATTGCTTTCTCATAGGGCTTGAACTCTGGGCCTGGACACTGTCTCTGAGCCTGGTAAGCTCAAGGCTTGTGCCCTACCACTTGAACCTCAGTACCACTTGTGTCTGGCTTTTGCTGAGAAGTTTATTGGAGATAAGAATCTAGGGAACCTTCCTGCTTGGGTGGGCTTTGAACGGTAATCTTCCAAACTTAGCATCCTGAATATCTATGATAGTAAAAAAGTATAAATATAAATAATATTTGCAAGAATACCAGTGGAGGAAAAATGATGCAACCCAGTATATTGTGGTGTTCTTTCCAGAACACGGAGGGCATCACATTAGCAAGGTGTAATATTTTTCCCAATAGAGATAAGCTATTTGTGATGTAAATTAAGGGAATTTTGAGGTGCATCCTACAAGTTGGAAACTGTTGGTCTAGGATGACTTTATGGCATAAATTTTGGGATTGATGATCATAGAAAAAATAGCTTAATCTGATAAACAATTGCTTACTCTTGAAGAATTAATTATAACCGATGCTTTATAGTTTTATCCTATACCAGAATGTGGCTATTTTTCTGTTCACTTCTCAATCTGTAACAAACCATTGGAAAATGCATCTATTGCAAAATTACATAACATGCAAACAGGTACTATTTTGAATCTCTCAGTTATGGAATGTTGAGAATTTGAAAGTGAGTAGTTATTAGTCATAGGAATTTTGAAGAACACACATATTCTGTCCTCTTATCAACTTATTTACTTTTAAAAGTTATGGGTTTCCATAGAATTAAATGGTTTTCGGTTTTAGTATGAGAAAGTACTAATTTATTCTTTTTTGAAAATATTGGCAAGTATATTGTGAAAAAAAATCTAGTCGGATAACATTCAAGTTGATGGCCCTCTGATAAAGAAGGGGTAATTAATTCAAATTATATGCCAAATAGTACTGAATTTTTAAAAAGTTACTACATAAAGAATAATATTTACTATACCAATACAGTGAAATTTTATTTCATACAGCTTATTTTTTAAATTTAATTTTAATGTGAAAGTGATGTGCAGTGGGTTAGCAATTGTAAGGCAGTGAATACATAACTTTTCAAACTTGTTATGCCCTCACTCATTTTTTCTCACATTTTTTCCTTCACACCCAAACCCCTCACACGTTGTAATGTACATTTCTAACATATTGTCTTCTGGGTATTGCCATTGCATTGGTTTGCTTTTTGTCCTTTATCTTGCCATTTTGTTGTTTCTCTTCCCTTCCCTAATTAAGGTAAATGTATACACAATACACAGGGTACCAAAATCAAACACAGTAGGAGTTATACCATAGGGGAAAAACCCAAGGAAAATAGAAATCACATAGTACATTAAAAACAACAACTGCAAATAAATATCTCTTTCCATATCTTGGAGTTCATTTTGCTCAGCATCAGCTTATATGTTCATATATATGCGTAACAAAGCCACTGGAAAATAATAGTTTCATGGATACTATATCATGAAAACATGTTAACTGTTTTTGATGGTAAACGTGGAATTAGGATTGGTAAATTTGCGATTCTGATAAAGGAATTTCAAAAGTGTTTTAAAATTATGACAGGTAAATTTTAATTGTTCTAACTTTTAACTTAGCCTATTAAGAAAATTTAAAATTGCCTGGGAAAATAGGCTCATGCAAAGAAATCCATGGAGACTTAGCTGAGAGGGAGCAATGTGGGTAAGGTGGCTCATTTTCACAGTAAACAAACAAACCTCACAAGCCTTGCTGTAAATCCTGTAGGTTCCCATGAGAATTGCCCTTACCCAGGAAATATACTCTTACTGTGTGAAATAAGGTTGGAGTGGAATTTAAATTCAAAGTTTTTTTTAAATAAGACAACAAAATTTGTGAATTGACCTTTAATTACTCAACAGTAATTCTCTTCAAAAGAGTATTTGGGTCAAAATATTTAGGGAGAAAGTGTCCTCCACAATGAAAGAATGCATTGAGTTTACACTTCTCTGTTTTAATACTTTCCACAATGTCTTTGCACATGAAGCACTGAAACACAGAAAAAAATCTGATTGGATACTTCAATGATTGAACATTTCTAAGTAGGTCAAAAATATAATATCCTTATTAACATGAGATAGTGAAAACTTCTTTTGTTATATAAGCCAAAAAGTTTGGGGATCAGAAAAGAATGGAGCAAATAGAAAAGGTAAGAAAACACGTTATTAGAAGCCCTAGCTAAGCGTTTTGGTTTCAGCAGTGGAGGGGAACAAAACTTTTTATATAGTGATATAGATTGTGTTAATGTTTTTGCTACCTAAAGTGATTTTACAGAGCTTATTTGGCTCAGTATAATGCAGAACAAATTGAATGAAAACATGAAAATAAATTCCATCTCCAAATAAAAGTGTTTTCAAAGAGAAACCATGAAGATGTAGCATTGGGGACGCCTTATAGTGCTTCAGCTTCACTAGAATTGAAGCCAAGAACCTGTGATTAATTGGAAATCCGGCAAGAGCTAAGAAGAGGACATAGGAGTAAGACATAGAAGTATTATCCTTTGTAACAGACAATATCATCCAAGGAATTGGTGATTTAACTCTATTCTTCTCCATACATCTTGTTGAGCAAATACAAGACCAAGAGGAAAATAACCTATTGAAATAATTTTGCAAAGAATAACTTAACTGTTCCTGATATGGTATCTAAGGAGATTCTTAAGAGAGAAGATAAAAGTTTTAAGAGAGAAGATAAAAGTGGAGTATTCTTAGGTTTCCTCTCAGCATCTTGTTAGCAAAATATCTTTGAGTTTAGAAGTGATTGAACCAAAAAGTGGTGGAATACTTATTTTTGTGGGCACTTTAGACACAAGAAGATTTCAAGGTAAAAGAAAAAAGAAAAAATTATAGCTAAATTATAGGTTCTTGGACTGGGTTTTTGGAGACAAAGTTTTGCATTAGCGTTGGTCCTCATTAACATAGTTGTTGGATTTTTGTGGCAACCAAATGAAAAGGGGAAGTTTAATGGATTCGCTTGAACAAGTAAACAGCATGATAGAAAATAATGGCAAACAATATTTAATGAAATATTTTGAACAATTACTTTGTGAGAACAAAGAAGGAAAGATATAATTCAAAATCACTTGACGTTATTAAAAGTATGAAAATGGAGTAGTGAGGAGATTGAGAGAAAACAGAGAGGACTGTTTTCTCTCCAGTGGAGTAATAGGTTCTTGATCTTGTTTCTTCCATTCTGTCTTCACAAGCTATCAAGTGTGACTCAGGACTGGAGTATCCAGTTCAGACAAAGAGCACTCGCAGAAGAAAATATTTGCAGAAGATATAGGTGATTTATAACCTTAGACAATCTTTTTAAATCTGGTCAAAATTCTCCCTTACCCCAAACTGCCCTCTTTGAACAGTTTGTTTGCTTTTCCAAAGACTGCCCTTCATTAACTGCTTAAAATTTTGAGATATCATATTCATACTCTCTAGAGATTGCTGTTTGGTTGTCATTTTTGTGTGTTTTTGTTTGTTGTTGTTTTTTAACTGAATTTCAAAAGGTTGTGCAAGTGTTTTACAAATAAATATGTCCATCTAATTGTCTAATGCTCCTGGATCACAGTCACTCCTTCTATCAATGTCAACCAACTCTTTCTCCAAGATTGAGTTCAGATTTAGCACTTCCTTCATTACATATGTACATTGAGTATTCTAGCTGTACTTGCCCCTTGTTCCATTTTTCATTCATTCTATTTCTTTACTCTTGTTCTTCTCTGGTTTCAATTTCCTGATAGTCATTCTGTTAAACTGCCTGTTAATACTTTGAAAGGTTTATATACATTCCATGGAGTTTCACTCCCACATATACTTGAACTGATGTCAGCTTATATTTCCATAATTCATTCATCTGCAATAACAATTTGCAAGACTGGAGATGTGAAGCATGTAGACATGATTTTATTCTCGTTCATTTGGAAGATTAATCTTTATTCAACAAGAAAATTTAAAAATGGCTTAGAATTTATTTCTAACTATCAGTTTTTATAAATGGCTTTGTACAATGGTATATGATTATTTTATTTTACATATGATAATTTTTTCTACTACCTATAAGTTTTGGAAAAAGAAGAAAACTAAAATTTACTACTTAGAGGAATATGACAGAAATAAAATTCAGATTTTATTTTTGTCACATCTCTCATCAGTACCCATATTCAAAACTTAAAGTCATATTTCTTACTATGTTAGACAGATAGGGAAAATATAAAACAACACATGATAAGGCAACTATTAGTGACATTTTAAAATGTACCTTCTTATGTTATAAAATTTACTTTATTAGCTAATATTTGGGTTTGAAATATGGGAGGCTGATCTATTTAACACATTTCTGGAAGGCACCTATGGAACAACACAAATGGTGGGGAGTACTATTTCTACATTTTGATGAATGGTTGAACTTGTTTGCTACTGGTGCTGGGTACGTAAATCAACTCTATTGTAACTAGCTCCCTACACTTGAAAACCTTGTAATGTCACCATCATCTACTTGTCAAGTGTTATTTTGGCAAATTTGATTTTAAAAAGTTTATTTGAAAATAAATACACTTTCAAGAGATTAAATATAGGTTATCTTTGGTTTGAGAATGACAACTTTTTTTATACTACAGAACCTAGTTTTACTGAAGTACCAGTGTTTTGAAGCACTAAGGATCTTCTCAATTAATGTTTTTCTAAATTATATTTGACCTCTAAATCAAGTTTTCCTAGCCTTGGTAGGCCACTTATGATCTATCATTACAGAAACTATTTTTTGGCTCTACTGAAATCTTTCATTAATCATTAGGAGAGGGGTACTAAAAATAATCTTGTTCATTTGTAATTTTGTTCACTCATATGGGCTGGTCATCTGTAAATTGAAAGTTTGAATTACAGTACTTTTTCTCAGATTTTGTGATCTCATCTTTCATTTTAACTTGCCTTGCATTTCACAATTGAATTCTGCTAATTCTTGTAAGGAATTGGGGTCCTGAAATATTATAGGAAATGAGAAATCGAGATGTCTTCAATTATTTTCTGTTGGCATGTTGCATGGGCCTATGTGAGAAGTCTTGCCCTGGTTATCTGATGATACAGATAACTGGGAACTGGTATCCTCGGATCCGTGGGTCCTTCAGAAGAATAATATCTTTTAGACATCACATCAGCAAAATTTGGGTATAATCAGTAAGAATGCTTCAGAAATATGGAGAAAAACACTTTGGGACCAGCGAGTTAAAACAATAAACAGAGCATCAGAGTAAAATCCGTTATAGATTAGCAGAAAACAATACTGTTATTTTCCATGTGAATTCAGAAGATCACGAACACCTAGAATGTATCACAAGTTTATACAGAAGATATTGTATTGATAGTTTTTATATGCTAATATATATCCTAAATCTAATTATTTATATTCCATTATATTTATCGGAATAAATGTCAACATATTTGTCAAATTATCATTTCTAGTAAGATTCACTGTGTGAAATTTAAAATCAGCACATATATTATATTTATAAATATAAATTATATAAGTATATATAATATAAAAATTGTTTTGCATTGTTGTGGTTAGGGAATCAAAGGCAACTCTGTTTTAAAGTATTATTCCATTATTTCTACCTCAGTGTTTGGTAGAGTTAGACTTAAAGCTTTACCATTTGTAGATTTACAGCCTAGAGGCAAGAGGAAACACTGTGATTAAAACATTACCAATTTAATGCCTAATATCGAGGAGAAACTTATGGACTTTTCCAGGAGCTATGGAAATATTTGGTGATAGAGAGTCAGTAGTGTAAGTTCCTGCCTGGTTGGATGATAGACAGGCCAGCACAGTAGGCAATCATGCATATGAAAAAATTTTCACCTTCTTGGCTTTAGCTACTTTTGAAATGATAAGTATAATAAACAATTATATTTTGATAAAATACCTTTCATTCTGAACAATTCTGTCTGAACTCTTCATCTCTCTATGATCCCTTGTAACTAAATTAGTTTTGTTCCAGTAATACAATCTATGCTGTCAGGGTAAGATATTCTGGTTGGTCTGTTCTTACAAGGAAGAAGGGTAAAGGTTCAGGTAGACATTTGTCCCAGCAAGACCTCCTTTGGGAAATTTTAAACTGCAGAAATTTGAAGTAGCTCTCAAGCAAGGCTTACTTTGAATTCATTAGCTCTACAAAGCTAACTCAGTTGATAAATAAGTACTTGAAAAGCCATCAACTTTGGACTTAGCTTTAATGGCTTCAAAGTATGATCATTTTTAAAATGAAAACGACAAAATAGTCATTGACAAAAGTTATAAATATGAGCAATCGACCAAATGATATAAGCTTTTCCACTATACACAGAACTTTAGAGAAATAAGATCAATCACATTTTAAGGAACAATAAGGGTTCCTTGTTACAAATAGGCAACCATGGATATATGCCTGTATAAAGATTGCATCATTAAGTACTTAAATTTAGAGGGTACTACATGCTTCAGCAGCAGGTCTACCCAAATTACAATAATACAGAGATTAACATGGCACTTACACAAGGATGATATGAAAATTTGTGAAGTATTCCATATTTTTCATTCTTCTGATGCAAGAAATATAAAAACAGTTATTAAAAAGTTGATTACAAAAATACAAGTGTAACAATACATGTAATTCATAGAATTAAAGGTTAGTTTGACATCAGTGTATTAAATCTTCAACTTAGAAAGGCCTTTACATAGCATAACATTTACAAAACTTGAAATTAGATAACATCGTCATGTTATCCCAAAGAAATAAAATAATATAAAGACCTAGGAAAAAAAGGAATCTTAAACTTCTTCTATTTGGAATGCAATCTGAAAGGACACATTTATTAATGAAACTATACATTATATAAAAATGTAGAATTCAGTGTTATATCTAGGAGCGAATGAAATAGATTATGGATATTGTACAAACACAGATATACTTTTTTCCCAAAAGCACCAGGAACATCTTTAGTTTCTATACTAATCATTTCAACAGATAAGTTAAAATTATTTCTGATTAAAAAATCACAAACTCTGCAGAAATCATTATAGATGTATGCAAAACACTCTTGAATACATTTTGACATCAGAGTCAGGCAATTCCCTTGGAAGAATACCATGGAATCCATGAATTTTTAAAGTAAGATATTGCTGTTGATTTGTATTGTGAAAAAAAATTGTAGGGCCACAAAGGATGGACTGGCATTTTTGAAATTTAAGAAACTTAACCCAACCATTACAACTTATGAGAACAATTTGTACAACCTTCCACAACTTCAAAGATGTAGTGATACATGCTTATCCTTTTGGCAATATTAAATGCAGTTTCTTCCAAGCTGTTCTTCAAACCTGGTTTGAAATAATGGTTCAACAGAGTATCTTTTCGATTTCTATTCCCAGCAGCAACATGCAAGGCGGACAAGAGGCCTTTAGTTTGGGGATTGGTATCTGCCACTCTGGTATTATTCCACATATAAGCACTGTGCTGGGGTGTCAGCCATTCAGAGTTATTGCATGAATATCTGCCTTGAGCTACAAACTCATGGACAATATCTAAATGTCCACTCTAGGCTTCCATATGAAGAGGGGTATACTCATCCTCATCCCTAGTATTCATCTGGGTGGCCTTTTTGGAAAGTAGTCTTCACACCATAGTAAGAGGATTAATTTCGGCATCCCAAAGAAGAAATTTGCTTGGAACCTACTCCATTTTTTTCTTGAAATTGATACCATTCCTCACTTTTTCATTTTCTTCCTTGTCTGAACATGAGGACCCTTGGTGTATTCATGTGCAGCTTATTCTAGGAATGAGAAAATAGGAAACAATGCCTTCTTTGTAACTGATTTGGGAAATATCATGTTATAGTGTAAGAGAACTCACTATTCAATATATGGGCTTTAAGAGATTTCTAGTAGCTTTCTAATGTTGGTATCCAACATTAGAAAAAATGTATAATGCAGTAGTAAAATAGAAGTCCTTGGTATGACTACCTAAATTCTTGTTTTTTTAAAGACACTTGTTTTCATCTAAAAATAGGCCTGTCTATTGCCTTCAAGTGATTTTGATGATTGAAGATGCTTAATGAGAAGTCAAAATGTATTAGTAGTCTTTACTATGAATTAAATTTCACTTTTTATTCTTGGAAAATATAATGATCAAAGCAATAGTTCAGAATCAGCAAGCAATAGTTCAGAATCATGCTTCAAGTGCAAGTGAATCACCAGTAAGTAATCCTTGATTCCATTTTCCACAAAGTTTTGTGACAGATACAATCTGCCTGCCTTCTGTAGCTGCTTTCCTAGCCTGGACATATTCCTTCATTGTACAGGAAAAGTGTGATTCAACTGATTTCAGTCAGATCTGTTAGTAGAATTATCAAGTATTTAGATTCTTTTTTTAAATTAGTTTTGGGGCCTGAACTCTGGGCCTGGGCACTGTCCTTTAACTCTTCAAATCAAGGCAAGCACTCTACAACTTGAGCCACAGAACCACTTCTGGATTTTTCTGTTTATGTGGTGCTGTTCTGGGAAAAGGCAGAGCAGAAAGTGAAATGATGCAACTAAAAATATAAAAGCAAAATAAATTAGGATAATTATGGAGCAACGAAAGAGAAAGAGGAAAAGAGATACAGATGAGAAATGACATAGCTAGCCACAAAATCCATGCTTCTAATCAATTTACAGAGCAAACATTTTTTTTATTTTTTAAAAGAAATGGAAATAGAATTTATGTATTTACTTGAAATTAGTAAATACATTTTTAATCGCCTACGTAAAGAGACATAGCTTTGACCAAATTACAGACAAGAATCTTAATCCTTAGGCTGGGAAGGTGGCTCAGTGGTAGAGTGCTTGTCTTGCAGCTTCCTAGAGTGTGGAGAGTACTTTCCAAAAGGGCCACTTATATGAATACTAGGGATGAGGATGAGTATACCCTCTTCATCGCGAAGCCTAGAGTGGACACCTAGACATTGCCCATGAGTTGGTATCTCAAGGCAGATATTCATGCAATAACTGTGAATGGCTGGACACCGCTGCACAGTGCTTACATGTGGAACATATTGCAACAGCACACACACACACACACACACACACACACACACACACACACACATATACACACACAACATCAGATTTCTTCTTAAGTCTTTTTTGTATATGGTCTTAAGAAGAAATTTACATTACAATATCATCACTGTACATCTTGTTCTAGTTTTAAATTACTATCTAAGTATGTGTATTACATATGTACAGGAAAAATTAAGAGCCACACGGGTGGCTCAGGTCTTTAATCCTACCTAATCAGAAAGACGAAATCTGATGCCTGTGCTTTGAAACCAGACAAAAAATCCATTAGATTCTGGTTTGAAAGTAACCAGCAAAAGCTAGAAATGGAGCTGTAGTATAAGCAGTAAAATGCTACCATTGAGAAAACTAAAACAAAAACATAACAAATTCTGGGACAGAGCCAGGCCTTGAGTTCAAGCTCCAGTATTGGCACCAAACTAATGAATGATGAATGAATGAACTAAAAATAAATTAAGTGGTCACATGTGGAGAAACAGGTAAAATGTAACAACCGTGGTGATTGGATTATGTATTATTTTGTAATAAGTTAAATTATCATTTTTCCTAATCACTAATATTTTAATTGAACTTTTATGTACAATAAACCCTGAATTTGGCATTCATGTATATGTGTGTGTACATGTGCACACGTGTGTGTGTGTGTGTGTGTGCGGTTGCAATGTTGCTTGCCAATGTGGACAGAGTGAGGCTGAAAAGAGCTATGTTGCAATATTGTTATTTATCAGTGTTCAATCCTGTCATTTCAGTGGAACCACCCTTCTGTACATTTTATTTGTAAAATAATAACATCATCATAATCAAAGCATTTACACCATTAAGTTAGATAAAAGAGATCACTTTCAGCTCTTAGTATATGCTAGGAAAGAAGATACACATATAATTAGGTAGTAAGTTATTGCTGTAAGATGACTGTCAGTACAAAATATGTATTTGACCTCTTAAATTGGATATACTTTTAAGATATACTCATAGAGTAATTTTGACCAACTTGAACAAACAGGTATTACTCTCCGGTTATTCCTGTGAAACTCAAGGTGGATAAACTCTGGATTTCTATTGAAAATAACTTTCTTTGTAAGATTGTATCTATTCACACTAAGATAATAAACCCCGTATTTTTTAGGTTTGAATATCCCATCATATTGACTGAAAATCAGTATTGTGGATATATTTGTTAGATATACATTGCAAAAACAAACAAAAACATGTGTCACCTCCAGATTGTGGATGCATTTGAAGTTGTATTATACATACAAAGGTTTCTTCATTAATAGTACTTTTGTGGGAGTAACTATCACAACTTTAACAAATAAGGCTTTTTGAATATCCTTTCCAATATAAATAACATCCCAGAGCGAGTCTTGCAATTTCTGAAAACCCTTTGAATATTTTAGTGTTATTTCAGTTCATTGACTATACAGCTAAAGACATTTCTGAAATAAACTTTGTTAAAATCTGAAAATGTAAGTGGGTATATAGTTTTTTTTGCATCATTTTATGAAAAGCCAGTTTTTATGAAAATAAAAGATACAGAATAAAAGAATGGAAGTGAATTGGGTGAGCTAATTATTAGTATAAATTTATTTTCTATTAGCAAAGTCCTTTGAATGTATATGATGAAGTTAAATTATGTCCTTCGTGACACTATGCTTCAGTTATTTTTAGAATCTTTGTAGTTATAAGAGTGAATTTGTAGTATAAATAAATGTCTTTGAAAATGATTAGGATTAATCTTGTGTTTTGTTTCCTATTCCCAAGAAAATGAATTATTTTCAAGTGTTAACAGTTTACAATTGAATCTTCAGTATCATAAGAAATTTTGAACAAATATAGTAGTATTGATATCTTTTTTTCGGGGGTGGGGGAGTCTGGTAGTGGGGCCTGAACTCTGGCCCTGGGCGCTGTCCCTCAGCTCTTCAGTTCAAGGCTAGCGGTCTTCCACTTGAGCCACAGCACCACTTGCGGTTTTTTTCTTTTTGCTTATGTGGTGCTGAGGAATCGAACCCAGGGCTTCATGCATGCAAGGCAAGCGCTCTACCACTGAGCCACCTTCCCAGCCCTTAATGTCTTTTTAAACCAATTGTATTCACAAGTTGGAGAGGCTTTAATTCATGCATAGGACTTCTTGTCTATGATTTTTTATCCTCTTTCCTAACATTAATAATAGGTCAGACTGCATTTTTGGGTACATGAAAGGTAAATTATTTATCTGGGGTCAAGGTGATTTTTATATCAGTGTTGCTTTAATAGCATTTTAAAGTAGTACCTTTGTCTCAAAATGTTGGGTATAAAAAGCAATCAAAATACTTCTAATGGTAAACAACTTAGTTGAGCTACAATGTGGAAATGATTGGTCCATAAGACCTGCACTCTGTTTTCATCAGGAATTGGGGAGGTCATTCTTTCAGTAAGACAGTGTTAAACAGAGTTAGGGTCCCCAGGCAGTGCAGTGTTGAGTGAAGGGATAGAATACGATTTCTGCTATTTTGACCTAGAAATCAAGAATGTTATACTTTAGCAGTTCCTTTCACCAGGGAGGTATGCATTGATTCTGAACTTCGAGTTTTCATATTACAGTTCCCTATTTTCTAACAAAGATAAACTGAAATATTATGAGTGTACACAATAATTCTGGAAATTTTTCCTAGAATTTTAGTCATAAAATAGAATGAGGTTAATTGATACAGTCGGGGATGGACCTCAGACTAACACTTACCATGTGTGCAATGTTGTACTAGTAATTACAACTCTGAAGACTTCAATATCATCATCTGAGAATTAAAAATGTAAGTAGTTCCACTTTATGGAATTATTCTGAGGATTAAATTAGGTACCATAGGTAAAGTACTTGGAAAAATAATCAACTAGCATTTGGCACATTCTACCTGTTATTTTATCATGTGGTGAATTCTAACATTTTTACTGTGATTTTTATTGTGTGTCTTTCTGATGTGCAATGTGATGTATTGATATTCATTGCATTGATCATTTTTCTGTCACTATGAGGAAAATACCTGCAAAGAAAATTTCTGAAGAGGAAACTATTATATTGACTCATGGTTTAAGAGAACACAGTTTAAGATCAGATGTCTCCATTGTTTTTAATTATATTTTTATTATCTTAACTAGTTGTACAAGGGAATTTCCATTCAATAAATCATGACTTAAGTGTAATGGATCTTTATATAACTTTTCCCTACAATTTTTTTCTTTTTTATTTCTTTTTTATTTTATTTTTTTGTGAACATACTGTACAGAGGAGTTACAATTACATGGGCAAGATAATGAGTACATTTCTTATCAAGCATTGCAGCCTCCTCCTTTGTTTACCCTTCACATCCGTTCCCAGCCTCACCCCGCCCCCTCATCCAATACTGCCCCCCACCAAAGTTGATTGAAATTAATAGCAATTATCCATTTTGTTAAAGTAGAGATGGTTTCCCAAACTGATTCTCACAATTCATCTTCCATTCAACAAGTTGTAACGTGTAACAATTCCCTTTGTTTTGCTCCTTATTAAATTTGTTTCCATTTTATTTTATAATGAAGGATGATTTCATAAATCTACTGTAGATGCAAAAATATGTCAATATATTTCTAACTGTATGCATTGATCTATACATACACATATATTACACAGGTTACAATGATAATTTATAACTTCTGTAACTATACAATTTACTGAATTATTAAAAACGTCGACGGCTCATGCCTGGAATCCTGGTTACTCAGGAGGATAAGATCTGACGATCATGGTTGGAAGCCATCCTAGGCAGGAAAGTCCATGAGCCTCTTATCTCCAAAAATCCAACAGAAAATCAGAATTGAACTGTGGCTCAAAGTATTAGAGTGGTGACCTTGAGATAAAAAGCTCAAGGACATCACCCAGATTCTTAGTTCAAGAACTACAATCTACCCAAAAATATCTAATTTATACCTCTGTAAGTAGAGTATTTCCATCACCCAAAGGTACATCCATGCTCATTTGCAAGGTAACTCTGTTTTGTCTCAAGTACACTAAATATTATCACTAAAGTAGGATTGGAACGTGGGTTCATTCTATCTCTCTAATGGATTTTTCTCCACTCAAATACTCAAGTATTACAATTGTTCTAATTATTCAAATCATAGCTTTTTTTACCCCTAATACTAGAGTTTGATTGAGTGTTTTGTGCCCCTTAAATGGATGTTCTTACCACTTTGTCATGCCCCCAGCCCTAAGTTATCCTGATTATTTTTCAGCTAGAAACTGGCTTCCTACTTGTGTATGAACTTGGTCTCAGTGCACTTGATGTTATTCTTCCTGGAATTTAGAATAACAGGTGCATGGCATTGTGTACAGAACTTTCTGTTCAGTCTGGGCTTTAGCCACTATCCTCCCAACAGTGCACTCCCATGAAGTCACGAATTTCATAAGCTTGTCATAGCTGATTTTTTTAAATCTTTCATTTCCTGCAGGTTCTTGAGTACTGAATTAATTTTTGTTTTCTTGGGTTGTTTTGTTTCATTTGAATCTATTTGTTGAGTTGTTCCTCACTTTTCCTTATTTTTCTTTCCCTCAAGTTCTTACCTAAAGTGCTAAGAAACCAATTCTTCTTTTTCAAGATAGTCAGGCTGAACATTATTTATTCCAAAGCAATTTCAGTATCTATGAATGGTATACACATGCTAAGCGCAGACTTTGGCATACACAGAGAGATCATGAAATATATGAAGAAAATAAAACTACAGATGAATGTCAGGAGGAGAATAAGCTATTATTAATTGTTTGACAGAGGTTTCTCTTCTAGTGAAAGAAATATATTGCTTGATGCAGGATTTCAAAAAATCATATTGCTAGGAGAAACCAAAACAATCATCTAATACTATAGATTTGAGAGTGATGAATTGACTTCCTGAATAATTTACTTTAGGGACAAATAAAAGCAGGCTTCCAAAAAGAGAGTAGATTTTAGAGAAACATGATTAATTTTATGTAAATAGGTCCTTAGCTGACTTTGTTAATTTGTGAACTAATGAAGGGAAATAAAGTACAGCAAGGTAAAAAAATAAATAACTTCACATTGAAATATTCATTTGCGTTTGTATATGTGTGCATGCATGTACGAGTACGCACACGAACATGTGCATATGCTCATGCATGCATTCATCATTCTTGAGGCTTGATAGTCCCTGGGAACTATTCCTCAGCTTCTGTGCCCAAGGATAATGGTCCACTACCTTCAGCCACTGCTACAATTCTGTTGTGTTTTTTTTTAGATAATCGCTTGTATTTTCATGATTGAACAGCGGTCTTCAGATCTCAGACTCCCGAGTAGCTAGCTAAGCTTATTCAGCCTCTGAGTAGCTAGTTAAAATTCTACCTATCCTCTGTGCTTCACTGCTCTTTTATTCTTTTCCTGAGGTATTCACAAGCCTAAGTCATATATATGTCTACTTGCTTTAAAAATATTCTTACTGCTTGGCACCAGGATATCACATGTGTACTCTTAACTACTTAGGAGGCTTGAGGACAGAACCCAGGCCAAAATTTAGTGGACTTATTTCTCAATCTATAGCTGGGTGAATTGGATCATTTCCAACATCATGCACTATCTAGAAACTAAGATTGGAAGGACTGAGGATCCAGGCCAGGCAAGGTATCAAGCTAGAAAAGTTGGTGTGCAACTCTGATGCCATTGATGATGGGAAAGCTAAAAGGACAGATCAGGTGCATGTTCTTGTGGAAAGGGAACCACTATCCTAAAATTAACCACAGATATGATGCCGGCCTGCAAGAACAATATACCCCAAGTTGAAATCCCCACATTTTCCACAACCAAAATAAGTATATACATTAACATCCAAAAACTTAATAAATCTGTTCTTTGTTCTAATATCAGCTTTGTCTGATTATCATATGATGTGACAGAATAATTTCTTCATTAAACTTATGATAATTTAAAAAGACCTAGAAAATTCTTTCTCACTTATTAAGTGCAAATGAATGGCAAATTGCCTCATTTCACATATTTGACTACCACTATAAATTCGTCATATGATTATTATTAATAGTAATATATTCTATTTTATTACTTTACTTTGTAACAGTTTTTAAACATTTTGCTTTTCTGCTGAAGTTGAAGCATTTAATATTATCATCAAAGTATATTTCTTGGATATTTAGGGGAGTTTTGAAGCATTTAATAGTATCATCAAAGTATATTCCTTGGATATTTAGGGGAGTTTTTTACAATGTTTTTAACCAATGGCTTCTAAGAATTCTTAATTGGTATATTATTTGGTTTATTTTTAATTTCAAATTAATTTTATTATAATGGTAATGTACACAGGGGTTACAGTTACATAAATGAGGTAATGAGTACATTTCTTCGGGAAGGAACATTGTTATATATTCCAATGATATTTTTGTACACTCAAAGCAGGAACTATTGATGCTTTTGCTGTTGCCATTGATCAATGGGTACTTTTGTTTTTTTTGTTCAAGCATTTTTATTATAAAATTGATATACAGAGCGTTTACACTTAATTAAGTCAACTAAAGAGTATACTTCATTTTCTTTCATTTTTTTTTGGGGGGGTGTCCGGTTGTGGGGCCTGAAGTCTGGGCCTGAGCCCTGCCCCTCAGCTCTTCAGTTCACGGCTAGCGCTTGAGCCACTTGAGCCACAGCGCCACTTCCAGCTTTTTTCTTTTTGCTTTTGTGGTGCTGAGGAATCGAACCCAAAGCCTCATGCTTGCAAGGCAAGTGCTCTACAACTGAGCTACCTTCCCAGCCCCTACTTCATTTTATTTTCTAAATTTCAAATTTTGAGCTTAAATGTTTCCTTTTGTTTCTTTAGAGTAATTCTTTTTTCAAAGTTTTGGATCAGTTAATTTAATTTTGCATGATTTTTACACATGTAAATTATTCAGACACATATATTTTGCTTTTATAATATTTAACATGTGGCTATTTAAAAATTAATTTCTTAATTTTATATGGTTAGTGAATCTAATTACATTTATTTTCTTATAGTATAAAAATATTTGTCCAGGTAACAAATACAGTATTTTCAAGAAGCACATACTTTACTAAGAAATGCTTCATTACTTGGTCACTTTTTGGAAGTACTTTTACTTGAATTAAAAAAATAAAAACTTTGAGCTGATTTGTAACATCCATTTTCTAGCTATGGTGGGAAGTGTAAATAGAGTTTGTAATTCGGGAGAGACTGGGAAACTATGAGACCTTAGTATAAAACTATTCAGAGTGAAATGATTATGGATATAGCCATCCCTAGCATTATATACAACACCTAGCTATCATATTCTAAATCTTGGGTTAAAACACCAGTAATATCAATCATTTGTTAAAATAAAAGGACAAATGTTTCAAAATGTTTATTATTTAAAACTTATTTGCAAAAGTTCTCATGTCTTCTATTAATTTTCAATTTACTTAATCTATTAAAATCCAAGTATATTGTGACTATTTTCTTTCTACTAAACTTTTCAATACTACAAGCAATATTATTATTTCATATATTAACATACTTTTACTGTTTGTGATAATTTCCTCCGTTTAATATGATAATATCAATACTGCAAATGTGTGTATGTGGTGTGTGTGTGTGTTTATGTGGTTTTTGTGTGTGTGTGTGTGTGTGTGTGTACTTTGTAATGCTTGGGAGTTCACATATGCAAAGCCAATCGTTTACCACTGAGCTATACTGCCTAGTCATAATCCAAATAGTGTTTTAAACCATGACTTTCATTCCTAGTATGCTTTTTCAAAATTATATATGATAACATGTGATCCATATTCTATCCACGCTAGCAATTTTATTGTAATTTAGAATATCTCCACTTCCAAACTCTTGTGTTTGTTATTGATAAAGGTTTTACTTTGCTTCTTTTCTCTCTTCATTCCTTTTCCCTTTAGAGTTTAACTATTCTCTCTCTTATTTCTTTGAAAATTATCATATTCCTATTACAACATGTGTATACAACGCTTTAATTTCTATTTTAATTTTTCCCATTTCCACTGATTTTAGTACAAGCTATTAGATGGATTAAAAAGAAACTTCTCTCAGGACACTTTATTTTTCTCGTTCTCTTCTCTGAAGTCTTTCTGGTTTTTGAAACACAATAGCCATCACATATAGCTCCTATGTGGTCCATCATTCTTTCTCCTCTCACTTTCCTCTGTTTTACAGCTCAAGTTGTTATCATTCAGCTTTGTTATGGTACAGTGTTATCTAAATCTTAACTAATTCCTGAGTTAATTTTAGTTGTTTCAAGTATTCTCTGAAGACATTTTTCTATATATAATATCTGGGGTCTTGTGTTTTTGAAGGTACAAAATATGAGTGACTATCAAACATCTAGATATCTCCGTAGAATATTGGTCCACCTGCTCAATAAACTCCTATGTAAATTCAAGGAATACAGGTCAGTCAGAACAATCTTGTAAAATTGTGTAGCTTCACCCTTCATACTAGCTTTGAAACTTTTTATCATGTTTAGTAGTGAAGACAACATAGTTCTACTACAAGAGCAGACACATAGAAGAATGTAACAGATTTGTTAAAAATAAATTCTCAGTTGTATGGTCAATAGATTTTGAAAACTATCCTATGTCTTTATGAAATAAAAAATAGAATCTTAAATGGGTGTATTGTTACTATTGTCTTTTGGGATTTACAGAATGATCTTAGACTACTACCTCAATCCTTTTTTTGTTTCTTTTTTTTTTTTGTCACTCATGGGGCTGGAACTCTGGGCTCAGGCGCTGCCCTTGTGCTCTTCAGCTCAATGTGAGCACCCTACCACTTGAGCCACTGCACAACTTCTGGATTTCTATTGGTTTATTAGAGATAAGAGTCTCATGGACTTTCCTGCCCAGGCTGGCTTTAAACCGTGGTCCTTAGATCTCAGACTCCTGCCTAGCTAGGATTACAGGAGTGACCTACAGGCGCCTGGCCTACCTCAATCCTTATACAAAAATTTATATTAAAAAAGATTATCAAACTAAATGTGAGATGTAAAAACCTATAAGAGATAAACGTAAAAATTCTTGACATTGTATCAGTAAAGGTTTCTAATGGAAATCATTAGTGACTAAAGAAAGGCAAGAATATACTGGATTATATCAAGTGATAGCATTTCATAATTCAAAGGACACTATACTCATAATTCAAAGGACACTATAACCAAAGTGAAACATACCCAACAGATAGAGGGAACATATTTGTTAATGCTACAATGTGAATGCTACAATGATTCTGAATCTTAACTATTTTTATATCTTCTAATTCCATATAATTTTTCCTGAATATGATATTTCTTTAAAGAACATGTGTAAATTAATAGTCAATAGGAGGAGCATATGAAATAAGTTACTCTTTAGTATCTAAGAAAAAAGACAAAGAAAATTCACTAGTATGACCCTAACATAAAAAGATGACACAAAATAAAGTAATGCATTTGTGGAGAAATTGATAAACTCCTCATAATGATCGATTTTTATAGTACTGCAATCATTTTAGCAAGCAAGTTTTCAAGCTGTAAAGGTCAAAAAGAATTGTATATTCATTACCCTTTTATGAATGCATTAAAGAGAAGTAAAAAACGTGTTTCGAAAGGGAATTGTAGTTTATTGACAGTGCACTTGACAATATGTGTGAGACCCTGGAAAAAATCCCCAAAAATCAAATTTTGAAAAGACACACTATAGAGGATGTACGCTGGACAAATTCCTGTAAGTGAATTTTATATCTATTTTAATGTCTGTTCTAAAATTTGTAGCATTTCTATTTGAAGAAATGCAAGTTTGTGAAAATTAGGCTTTGAAAACCTATGAAGGTACAATTCACTTCCAAAGCACTAAAATGTATACAATAAAAGGAGATAATATATTGCAAGTGAATTACATGTGATCCTAAGCAGAGTGCCAGTGGCTCACACCTGTAATCCTACCTAATCAGGAGGCTGAGATCTGAGGATTGCAGTTCAAATCCAGCATGAGTAGTAAAGTTTCTGAGGCACTTATCTCTAATTAACCATCAGAAAACTGGAAGTGGTGCTATGGCTCAAGAGGTAGAGCACAAGCTTTGAGCTGAAGAGTAGAGGGACAGTGCCCAGGCATGGAGTTCAAGCCCCACTACCATCAAAAGAAAAAGAAAGAAAAAGAAAGAAATATGATCTGAGCCACCAGTTCATTGCTAGAATAATTTCTGCTCTCTCAACATGGCCTTTTTTCCCGCAGTTAAGTCCATGGTCTTATATATGACTTGCTTGGAACCAGAATTATTCTTCCATTCTAGTTTTTACAAATTTGCATAATTAGCTACCATGATTTAGAGCTAGTAGAAGAGAGTGGTCTCATCCTTCATGTTCCATTCAGGAGTAATGCTTTCTCTATGTCACTCCCATAGGTCTAAATACTGGCCTTGGCTTTATTGTTTCAAAGTTGTCTTATTTGCAGAGTCTTCTATAGTTTATTGAACCATTATACTTAACACAGAACTTCTCTTTCTCCTATTCCTATTGTTTCTCCTTCTGTTAATTTATGTACACTTGGGTAATAATGCACAACACAGACACTGACAAAAATGTTTCTGAGAACCTACTTCCCACTTAAAATTGGTCTTAATTTACAGAGCATTTAGGAAATTTGAACTTAATGTACTCCAGGATAATTTTTTTCATGTTTTTTTAATTGTGAAAATGGTAGACAGAGGGATTAGAGTTACATAAGTAAGTTAGTGAGTACATTATCTAAAGAACATTGTTACCTCCTCTTTTGTTTTTCCCTGCCATCCCTTTTCTCCCCACCACCCCAACTGTCACCTTTCATTCCCAACTAGTAAAGTTCATTTTCAACATAGTGTCTTGTTCATCTCATTGTAACAATGGGTCATACTGTGTACTTCTTTCAGCATTTTATTTCCCTTCCCCTCCCCACATTAGAAATTTGTATATGCAAGTTGGAGCTCACAGACCTCAAATACAGTGGAAACGGGTTATACCATGGAGGAGGAAAATAGAAGAGAAACAAAAAAATCACATAATATATGGTAGATTGGTAGTTGGGGTGGCTATGCTAGGGCATGTTAGCTTGGTGAGGAGAGGAAGAAGTCTCGAGTCCCACCCAAACAGATAATGAAAAATGAGACAACCAATGGCTGAAGAATTTCAAGAACAAAGGCAGGGACTTATAGGTAACCTCTAGGGGCAGTGAGGGCAGCAAGGCTGGGCCTGTGGTTGTCATGCCTCTCTTGATGCCCTTGGAAGTGAGGGCCAGCTCTGCTGTGGGCTAGGCCTGGCTCTTGCCTTGAAGCATGCACCAGGGGGGAATTGTCAGCACAGCTTCAGCCTGCCCCAAGGAGGTGGCCTGTTGTGGGTGCTGTAGCCTGGGCAGCTGCTAGGAGGCTGTACTCAGCAAGGCAGAGGAAGCATGGATGGTAGGCTCTGCTTCAGCCCAGCCAAGCTCAGGGCCACTTGGGAAGTTCCAGCTCTGGATCAAGACCAGGAACTGCTCCCCAGACAAGTAGAGCCTCTGGGGACCTGTGCAGTGGCCGCCACGTGTGGGTTGTGAACCTCCTTAGAATGGCCGAGGAGTCTCAATGGAGAGTTGCATTTGCTTCTGTGCCTCTCCCATCTTCTGGATTCCTGCTCTCCTCCTGCCTCCTGCCATGTGCAACTACAGGAGTCAATTTCTCCAATCCACTGAGAGGCCATCCCGGAGATGTTCACAGGGCTTTCCAGGCTGCTTCACAATGCATGCAGGGCTCACAGGGTGCCATCCTTCAGGCAAAGTTTACCACCATTTCAGTTTGGCCACCCCTGCCTACAGGACCACAAACTGCATTCTTACACATAAATCCAGGGGTACACAAGGCCGTCCTGCAGTCTAAGGCATCCTTTCCTTCCTCTTGCTCAGATGTGGAGCAGCTGTGGAGCCAAATGCAACATCATGATTGATTATCTGAAAAGAAGAGGAAAAAAGCTTCATTGTTCCAGATACAGCTGCCCCTGGGGTTCTCTGTGTACACTAGCCTTGTGCTTAGATAAGGATCCCCAAAGACCACCATGGAGCCAGTTCTCATGTGACCACATTAGAGTCATTTATTGCAAGGTCGAGCCTGGACTCACAACTGTCACCATTGCAGTGGGTCAGAGTTGAGATCCCCGACCCTTCTGTTAACTGGGTAACCTTATAACATTCTTATTGGCTAGCGAGTGCAGCCTAAGCAATAAGCAATAATTTGTGGAGGAGAAGGGAAAAAAAAACAAATCGTTTAAATAGGGATACATGTGGACCCATTGCAACAATGAGATCTACAAGTTCTTATGGAGAAAAACGAACTTTACAACTTTGGTGAGGAGAAGGGGGGAGGAGGATTCGATGGGGGCGGGGGGACAATGGGAAGGGATGGGAGGGAGAAACAAAGGAGGAGGCTACAATGCTTGATAAGAAATGTACTCATTATCTTTCCAATGTAACTGTAGCTCCTCTGTACAGTATTTTCACAATAAAAAAGTAAAAAAACCATTAAAAAATTAAAAATAATGTGTAACTTTAGGTACTCCCTGTCATCCGCAGATGGCTATTGCTAGAGGAGTTATGGGCAGAACTTTATTGTGACATTTCACGGTTTTTCCAGGAACCTGAGTTCTAACTTGCAGTAAATGTCTACTTACAAGGGGTACTTTCAGTAAAGGCCTTCACAATGGATAGTTTCAGAGTATTCAGTGTCTAAGTCCAGAATGCCTGTGCTTTGGCAAAGATCTCTCACTAGGGGTGTGTGTTTGTGTGTGTGTGTGTGTGTGTGTCTGTGTCTGTGTGTGTGTCTATGTGTGTTGTGTGAGAGAGTCAGACACAGCTGATCCTTCCCTTCAGCATTGAGTTTTGGTATCTATTGTTTGTCCAACCTCCCCAATTTTGAGTTCTAAAGTTGTCCTTCTAAATACTTTTTTCCTTTGATCTTCTTGATATTCAGATTCCTAAAGTCTGCTTGTGAACTTCAACATTTGCTTCATGAAGGTGATGCCTTTCTTCCATCTTTTATGAAGCCCTTTGCTCTCTTTAAATGCAGTTTATACTGTGTTAGTGGTTTTACTTGGCCAGACTGTGGTGGCCCAGGCTCTGACTGTTAATTCTGAGATTAGTTCAGGCCAATATGAGATACTATACTTTCAGTATATCAAAGAAAGAAGTTCAGCATCTTTATTGAAACAATTTTCTGGCTGTAAATACAAACAAAAACATCCAGTGATATAAATGTACAATCTGTTGTTTTTAGTTAATTGTGCACCACTGTAATGAAAAAAAATATTTTTACTAACTGAAATGAGTATTTGTAATGGGAAAAAATCAAATGTTATAAATCTTAAAAATTGATCAAATACCAAAGAAAAAGAAAGAAACTAATCAGGAATGAAGTACAAATGTAAGTGTTTAATAAATAAATGAAATTTTTGAGATTCATATCCACATAGCAAATATGAAGGAAAATAAAGAGGAAAGTCACTGAGATCCTATCTTACACACCAGAATAGCTACCACCACTCAAATAAATAAACTGCTGGAGACGTAAATAAATCAGGAACTATATTTGGTTTTGTGGCATTGTAAACTAGGGCAACCCATAGGGATATCTTAATGGAAGTTTACACAATACCAAAAAGACAGATATGTTGATGACCTTTACTGCAATTGGATACATATTGAAGGAATATAAATCAACATGAACATACATGTTCATGGCAGCAATATTCTATAGCAACCAAGCTGTGTAATCAACCTAGATACACCAGAAAGAGGGAATGAAGAAAATGTGCTATTCATAGCTATAAACATGTTCTGGTATATGAGAAGTGAATGTTTCTACTGTATCATTGCTAAATATTTTGAATATATACCGAATCCTACTTTCACTAAGTTTTGTGGCATTGTGTTTTTGCTTTAATGAGGAACATCCATATTGATTTTCAGACCAATTACAATAGGTTGAAGATTTCCTATAATATGTAGATATTAGATAAAAATTTAAATATATCAATGAACACATAGAGGACCATCATATATAGTTTATAATTTGAAGCAATTTTAAGAAGGCAACAGTTGGGGGAAAAGAAGATGTTAGAAGCTTAAAAAATACAGACATGGAAAAATACCAAAAAATGTGCAACTAATTACCGCTAATAGTAAAATATTTTTCTCAAGTATTAACAATGAAACTATTAAAATAATACTTAATAACATCAAATAAATATTCCAAAGAAGAAAATGTACCATAGATATACGTTTCCCCATAATTTGTTTTACTTTATAACAAATGGATTAGAAGATGCTAACACATTCAAGTGTCATTGATTGAATGCAGCAAAGGAAAGTAACAGAGAAGTAGAGAGTAAGAACAACCTGGGGTATGGATAAAGATACTCAGTAGAACTTTGTAAGGAAAGAATGTGCTCTGTTTTCCTGATCAAAATAGAGCTAGGACAGCTAACTTTTGACAGAACACTTGTAATGTAGAGTAGTGGAGTTAGTAATTTAGGTAGTAATTTATTACATTTATTCCCTAATCTTATGATGTGATTCCCTAATGATGTGAGTGATCCTAGATTTTCTTTTTTTTGGGGGGGGTGTCTGGTCCTGGGGCCTGAACTCTGGCCTGGGCACTGACCCTCAGTTCTTCAGCTCAAAGCTAGCGCTCTACCACTTGAACCACAGCGGCAATTCCAGGTTTTTTCTTTTTGCTTATGTGGTGTTGAGGAATCGAACCCAGGGCCTCAGGCATGCAAGGCAAGCACTCTACCACTGAGCAACCTTCCCAGCCCCCTGATTCTAGATTTTCTGAGTCCTTTTTTTCACCCAAAATCTCTAAATTCCTCACCCTGCCAATGGTTCTTCTGCTTCTGTCATCTCTCCTTGTTTCTGAACTAAACTCCTGTAACCTTTTGGTTCATGAGAAAGAGCTGGAGAAATATGAGGATGGCTTGGAGGCTGAGCTAACATCCACTCCACCTTGGAGGATCTGGTAAAGGACTTTTACCTGGGTCTCAGAATCAGATATTAATTGACCTCTTTGGAAATGGAGAAACTCACTCACTCAGGCAGAATCTGTCATTCCTTGATTTTCTCTGAAGAGATCCGATACTAGAGCACAATTCAGAGAATGAGCTTTCCCATTGTCAGAAAGAACAGGTTGAAAACTAAAAGTGGCCTCAGGTCCCAAAGGGCCAGTCAGAAGCCAAGAGATCACACTTTCCTCCTCATCAGGGACCTTCTGGTAGGAATAGAGTCTGAGCAAAGTCTGACATAAACTGATACTGGGCCTAAGGTGAAAACAAAAGAATGACCCTCTCTTTGATTACAAGCGACTTATGTAGTGAGACATGACAACTTCCTTCATATAAGAAAATTAAAGTTATCTCACTGCCACTATGCAGGAGGTCAGTTTCCCCAAAGGAGTTGTTAAATGTTGTGACTGCCAGTTTGTTCTGTAGGCTGTTATCTCTCTCACCCCTTCTCATGTCAGGAATGCATTGCTTCTTTCAGGCACTCAACTACCTGTACTGACTCCTAGGCAGGAATGCTGTAGGCTGTTCTTTGGCTAACCTCTTGCATTTAAAGTAGATTAGGCCCATGCCAAGCGCTCATACCAAGAGGTAGATGCAAGAGGTGAACATAAGCTCAGATTTGTAGAGAAGCACGATCATATTGAAAAATATTAAATTAAATTAATAGTTGTGTAATTTAGGGTTTATAGCCACAAAATTTAGGTAATTATTAGTGATACATCTAGAATCATGGATTAGGAAGAGAACAGTGAAGTAGGTTCAGGATACAATGGAAAAGACACACCATAGCCATAACAGGAGATGAGAGTATGAAGGAACTATTGGCATAGGTCCATTTATTATCTTAGGAGTGACCTTGGATAGGAGGCTTTTAGAATAATATCTAAAAGAGAGGGACATGCTGGGCACTGGTGGCTCACACCTGTAATCCTAGCTACCAGGGAGGCTGAGATCTGAGTATTATGATTCAAAGCAATCCCAGGCAGAAAAAGCCAGAAGTGGTGCTGTTTTTCAAGTGGTAGAGCACGAGCCTTGAGCTCAGGGACAATGCCTAGGGTTCGATTCTTCAGTGCCACATAAGCAAAGAAAAGCCAGAAGTGCTGTTATGGTTGGAGTGGTAGGGAAGTAGCCTTGAATTGAAGAGGTGAGGGACAGTGCTCAGGCCCAGAGTTCAGGCTCCTTGTCCGGCCTAAATAAAAAGAAAAAAACTTCCAAACTTATCTTTTCTCATAATTGAAGAGAGGCTCCTTTTACAGAAATTCCCCTTATCTAGCTCAAGGTCATCAAAACTTCAGTAGACTTTTCCTGTTGAGATATAATCCACCTAACTCTACTGAACCTAATCATGGCTGGGAAAGTATGGACATAGATAAGTTTGTTGTATTTTTCCTTATGAATATATAATACTCAGTTATTATATATAATATATATTATAATATAGAATATATTATACATTGTATAAATATATTAAATAGATTATAACAGGTATTATGTATAACCAGACTTCCTCATTTTAGATATAGGTACAGGCAACATATTGAAAGAAAAATATTTGAATCTCTGAGTTATTTCTCTACCACAGGAAAATACCAGGTTTCATTCTTATTACCCAAAGAGCAACATAGGTAAGTGATGCCCATGGATGTGGTTCTCTAGATTTTGGAAATTGTAATCATATATAAATATATATAGAATAATATTGAATATGTAAAACTATAACAACAGATAAATAAGTGAATACCTATGTGCATACACTCCCAGTCACTTTCATGTATAAGACTTTCTTTTCTATGCTCCTATTCACCTACACAGAGAGTACATGAGTTGCCCTTGAATTGTCCTGGAAGTTCTTTATTGGGATACTGTAACTTCACATCCTTTGTTCCCTAAGAAGTCAGATGCTATGTATTCAATAACAAAACTGTTACAAGCAAAAGTATCCACCCTGACACACAGAGGAACTTGGATTTCAGAAATGCCACAAATAAGTGGGAGGTACAGCAGTACTTTTCATAATTGAGTAGACTACATATTTATTAGAAAGCTTGTAAGAAAAAAATTTCAGCGTAGGGTGATACACTTGAAGAAAACTACAGTTTAAATTACATATAGCCGGGGGCTGCAATAGACAATAAATAAGAATTTAAAAAAATAAATTACATATGACATCAAATTTCAAAGTTCCAGGGCATTTCCCTACTCTTGAAAACTAAAGTAATACATATTAAAAATAAATAAATGAAAAGACAAATGTTTTATACCAAATTTCAAAACATACTATATGTTATACAAAGGAAATGCGATAAGCATGCATTTTACAGTCTAGTAAAATCATATGGCATGAAGGATCTGATTAACTGATTCATAAAAGTCAATACAATGCAGTTAAAACATCCGATAGCTCAAGTGTTAACTTAGCAGAATATTTTCAATCTATGGTGTCAATTTTGCATATTATCCAGCCCTATCCATCCCACAATGGCAGAAGGCTTTTCCTGAGAAAGTCCAGAGACCCGTCTACTGTGAGTGCTCAATGTAAACCTGTTCCAATTCTCTTTTATTTGGGCATGTGATAGACTGACTATCTGTTAACTTGCCAAAGGCACAATTTGGACAGGCTTCCAGTAGTGATATTTTAGCTCTCAGAAAAAAAGGGAAATTGAAGACAGAGGGAAAATCTACCAGATCCCTGAAAGATTTCTATCATTGTGCTAAACCTGTAGCTTTCTACTGACAGTTGAACAAACTGCAATAATTGCCACTCCAACCACATGTCCAAAAAGTGGCTTTCCAAATATTGGCCTATTTTCACTTTGGTAAATCAAGACACACTATTGTGGCCTCGTTTTACATAAACTATCAGCTATGG
This sequence comes from Dipodomys ordii, assembly GCF_000151885.1. NCBI lineage: Eukaryota > Metazoa > Chordata > Mammalia > Rodentia > Heteromyidae > Dipodomys > Dipodomys ordii. The sequence goes on from NW_012285999.1 coordinate 239,726, forward strand.
CTGGCCCAAAGGATAGTTGAACTTACGAATTTCTTCAATTTAGGTCATCAAACAATCACTTCATAGCCCTTAAACATTAAAAATACCTACCCATATAAGTCTGCATTACATACTTATTACTGTTTTTCTTCATTTGTCATGTTTTACATATTTGTGTATCCCGGGGCTTAGCTCTGTAATATTCCTTCTCATGTTTTTTACCACTGAGTACAGTAATTATTTCTGTATTTTTTCTCCATCTCTGTTTACTTTAAGTCCTTAATAGCATCCTGTCTACTGACAACTCCTAACTACTGATTTTAACAAACTCAAAATATCCCAAAGTGAGCTTTGATCTCTATCTGCAAACCAATCCCTCATTACTATTTGATTAAGTGATAACTCTTCCAGCTGTCTTCTCAAAATACCTTGGAGTCATTTCAGACTTACATAGTTTATCACACCTCATAGGAAGCATATATATATATATATATATGTGTGTGTATTTTAGGAAGCATATATATATATATATATATATATATATATATATATATATATATGGTATATGAGTGCTAGTACATGTATATATATATATATACATAGGTTCTTTTATTTTTATTTTTTTGGGGTGGTGCGGTCGTGGGGCCTGGGTGCTGTCCCTCTGCTCTTCAGCTCAAGGATAGTGCTCTACCACTTGATACACAGCACCACTTTCAACTTTTTCCTTTTTGCTTATGTGGTGCTGAGGAATTGATCCCAGGACCTCATGCATTCTAGGCAAGCGCTCTATCACTGAGCCACCTTCCCAGGCCCTTACTTTTCTTTTTGGTTCAGTCTTCACCTTCCCAGGCCCTTACTTTTCTTTTTGGTTCAGTCTTTATTTGGTATAAAGATCACTTACAATGTCATTACCCACATTGCCATATAACCATAATTAGGAAGATAATGTGGGTTCATCTACTCCATACATCTTGAAAGGTAATGAATGTAAAACTTACAGAATATCCTCAGATATGCCTGGTGGAAACCTTGATTTGAATTATGGTTCTACAGCTGATCCGTATTGGGTACTTGGGAAATTTGTTTGGCCTTGTTGCCTACTCCTGTTTTTAATAAAATACTTAATTCATTTACTAACTGGAAGAAATATCATGAGCACTAAAATTACCCTAATGCAGGTGCAGTGCTTGGAATGGTGTCTGCACATTGTGTAGTAGGTCCCAAAGAAGTCAGCTTCCATCAACATTCTCAGAGCATCCTTCCTGAAGGCCTTAAGAAATATATACCCAACTGATGTTACTATCTGTGAAAATTTATCTTTACACAAAAAGGTCTTGTCTTCATATGAAACAATTAAAGTAATGTTGGGGCTGTCCTGTGGCTTTTAGTCTGAATGAGTTTTGCCTAACTTTTATTCTTACTCTATTAGTCGTACCAGTAGTATTCTTTAGTGCTACCCTTCAATTTTCTAGTTCTGTGTTCCATTTGGAATACTATTGTAACTTAGTTTATAATCTTTGTTATTAGAATAAATAAACTACAACTGCTGAAGTTTTAAATAAAGAGACAATTTTAGGTGTGCATTACATTTTATGTGCTTAATACTTTCCTGAAATTATTCCTTTTAGGTTATACATCCCTAACAAACTACTTTCTAAGATTTCTTATATGATTTATAGATTTATTTTATGATTCTTATATGATTTCTTAGAGATCCATAAATAAAACATCTCAGAACAGGAAAAAAGTAGGTAAGAAGTTATAAAAATACTATTATGGTGTCTTAATGGCTAAGTATAAAGAACATGTAACAAAACAGTTGGAGGATTCATTTGCTCTTTTTTCTATTCTCTCACCCTTCATTGTAGAAACTTTCTCACTATGAAGTGCCAAGTCGTCTGGACATTTCAAGCCTCATCTCAGTGACAGAAGTGATGGGATTAGGACATGTGCTCCTATGACTGGCTTTTAAGAAGTTCACAATAAAGCAATACCAGTACATATAAAGAAACTTTTGTGAGTGATGTGCATTTACTTCCTCAATTGCCAAAATTAAATTCATATGTCAAAACATCAAATTACTTACATTATAATATATGCTCTATATAAAAAACCAACATCTAAGGCAGTGTTGGAAATACAAGAAGAAACACAATAAATCTAATAGAGTGAGATCTTTAACACTGGCCATGAGCAACGATAGTTGAATTTTTAACCAAGCTTGGAAAGTTTAGGTGTGCACTAATGATGTGATTAGAGTTGCGGAGTTGACCTTGGTATTAAGATTAGAGGTAAAATTCAAAGACAGCTAAGGTTGCTGCAGTATTGTAGCTCTATACAGTGTGAACCTCCCTGATAATGGTAAGGCACAGAGTAGAAGCTAAGTCAGTAAATATATAGGAAGGATTTTCCACTGAGAATAATTGCAGCGGGTGATCATCACTCTTCCATTGAAAATGTACAGCCCAATATTCTACTTTAAACTCTAGAATATTTCTGATCTGAAGACAATTATAACACACCAATGTGCTGTGAGTGCTGAGCAGTTTAGGTGTGTATTACTGTAATATATGTAAAATCCTTAGCGGTATGGAGTGACCTGACCTTCAAATTTCAGCCTGTGTTGTTAAGTTTCATGAAAAAATGTTCACAATTATGCAATTCACACTCATCTAAGTCTGAATCAGGCAACTGAGATAAGACATTTGGGTCATAAGACATTTGGACAAGGTTTGTGACCTATGAAATAATTAACATTATTTCACAATGTATATGTGTTTCTGAAAATTTATGCAATACCAAATACGAAATGTACAAAAGAGACAATTGTCCATCTCTTATATATATATTTACAAGACAATATACCGGCAATGAACTTTACAACTTTGGGGTGGGGGGTATGGTTGAGGGTGGGAAAGGATAGGAGAACAACAATGGATTGGGTAACAATATTCGTCAAGGAATGTACCTTACTCATGTAACTGGAACCACTCTGTACAGTACCTTTAAATAAAATAAAATTTAAAAAAGTGAACCTACCCTAGAGAAAAATATCCCTTTCAAAATAACCCATCTGTAATAGTACTTGTAGGGATTCTAGAGTCAAATTGTTATACCTGGAAAGGGATATATTGGGAAGCCATCACAAACAGCAATCAAAAGGCTGAGAGCTGTGCTCTGGAAAGGTCAAACAGTTAAGGGAAGACAGGGGTATGTGTTATTACCTCAAAAGTATTTAAGTTAGCGCTGTTGGACACTAAAAGTTTAAGACTTTGGAATCAAGATGGATGTCTGTGCTATGGTTGTAATGATTATTGCTCCCTTGCTTGTTTTTTTTCACTCATGACTGACTGAATCTGTACTATTTTAACCAAGGTTTCACTATGTGTTTGATTAACAATTGAACATAAATGTCTCGTGGATTGCTACCCCAGCCATCTATGAACCATGGTCTTACAATCTCAGCCTCATGAGATGAGATACTGGCTTCTAGCTCTATTGCCAAGTGTCATTTCTTCATTTTGTTTTGTTTTGTTTTTGTGCATCCAAAATCTGTATGGAAAACAAATCATTTATAATCAGGACTATTCATATAAAATTGTGTGTTGTTTAAAGATTACCTTAATAATGTAATCCTTTTGCATCCACATTATGTGATTTGATTTTTTGAACTCTATTGCAGTCAAGTCACTTATATAGAATTTGCATCTTCTTGTCTTGGTTTTATAGGGTGTTAGGTGTTTAAAAACAGAATTTATCAAGGTTTAACTCTACACTACTGAAGCAGGACCTTTATTATTACTCAATGTCCTGTAAATCATAAGTTTATCACTACTTGAGGAACCATATGAGCACAAATAGTTTCCTATAATACCTACACATATTTTAGACCTCAATGCCATGCAATGCACATTTCTGTCAAATATGCAAGGGCATTCTTTGTGATTCTCCATGGATTTTTCACTGTTCTTTTCTTTTCTCCAGTGCTAAGTCCTGTGATGGTCATGTTGATTTTCTCCCCTCTTATATTCATCATTGCATTTTGGGAACTACTGATATGCATTACTGTACTTCTGTCCATTCTCCTTGTACTTCGGCTTGTACCCCTCTGACCTTGAAAGGCTAAGAATTGGGGATATTTGCTTTACTCTTTATCTCAGACATCTATCTTTACTTTCTAGAAATACATTCATTGAATTCCTTCTGTAAAGTCTAATGACTTGAAAATTATTACTGCATTTTCATGGCTTTGTTATTTGGCATTAGGGAAGAACATAGATCAGTACTGTAACTTAGGTAAACGATTATTGCAATCATGCTTCAATAGATATTCTTCATTGGATAATGTGTATTTCAAGGTCTGCCTGCCTGTTTCCTTTTCACTGTTTTATTTTTCAATGTAGTCTTTTCTTCTGGAAAATAATTATGTGCCTAGTGAAGATCAATTCTTACTGTAACTATTCATTAATTTTATTCCAACCTCATTTCACAGATCCCTCTGAGTTTCTTCAGGGTCTGTATAGTGCTTCACATTTTTAAATATGTTTTAACATCGATGCATCCAATGATGAAGACACATTCCTTAAGTCACCATTTTGATGACTGAAAAGAAACCATGCTGCAATCTCACTATATGGCAATTTTCTGGTTTTAAATACTTTTAGATTAAAATTGATGCTGGACAACAAATATTCTGTGTACAATTTTATATTTTCCTAATTATTTTAATATACTTCCCATATTATATCAAGTTAAAACATTATCACTTACTTAGTTTTAGGATTTCTAAAACGGTCAGAGTAAAAGTTCTATTCATTCACAATTTTAAGATAATAGAGTGTCCATTACGACCAAGTGAGATATTTTAAATTTTTTTTGTAGTCCTTAAAAGTCCAGTCCAGTGCTTCATAATTCTTAGTCTACTATGGGCCTCTGAGCCTGATGTGACCTGTGGTTTTATTTTCACTCAACAGGAATTAAAAAAAATTTCAATAGGAAGGAATTATTACTTGCTTACTTTCTCCAATATCTCTCGCATACATAAAAGTAATATAATTCTACACTGACTGAAAATGGTGTTCCTATTAGAGTAATTGTTTATTTTTTGTAGCCTCACTCTTTACTAAGTCTTGTCCCTTTCCTATCTCCCCTTCCCATAAAACTTGACTGGATCCATTGGAAACCCACTTCCAGTCAGCCTGGTCCTTAATAACCCAACCTTAATTAACCTATCCCCTGGTAGTCCTGCTATAAACTTTCAAAGGCCTGACTGCAACCAGAATCCTTCCTGAAAGTCTTCCTCTGCTACAGGGAAATCCTTCTTCCACTCCACCCCTTCCTGGAATCCCTGCTCTGCGCCACCAGAAACCAAGCCACATCCATATCTCCTCCTAAGATCCACCTTGCTGCACCAAGAACCCTACATTGGGCTCCTCCCTCTAATCCTAACTTCATCCACCAGATACCCTGTCCCTCACTACTCTATTTCCTCAGAGTCCCATTGCTCCCATATTCTATTACTTCCAAGCTCCTCCCGTCCCTTTCATACCACACTCTCAACCAAACTTCTCCCTCGACCCCTCCTGGTTTCATCAGATACTCGATCCATAACTAGTCTAAGTAGCCAAACTTTTCAAGCTCAGCCCTGAACCTACCTCTTCCCACAATTCACTTCATGCTACACCAAAAACCCTCCATCTCTCTATAAATGCCCTTGTAGCCCCACCTTAGTTGACCAGAAGCTTCTCACACAGCCCATCTCCTGCTTGGAAAGCCAGCCCTGCTCCACCATAGGCATCTCTACCTCCCATATCTACTCTCTCAATGGCTTCATTGTTCCCGTGATGAATCCTCCCCTTATTGGCTCCTCCCACATTGCCACACCCTACTCCCTGCCCATAATTACTCTACACCTTTGTAGACCTTCCACTCCTTCTCAAAGTCCCTCTTCCAATTAACCCCATGGCTCCAAGCCCTGACCTTCTCTAGAAAACCCCCACCACACTATCCCATCTCTCGACAGCCACATTGCTCCACTGCAAACTACTGCATCTTTTGGCCTCCCTCTGGAAGCCTCACCAGGCTCAACTGTAAATCCCTGGCCCTTCATAATCCCTTTTTGAAGGTTGTCTTGCTCCACTGGAAACCCTGTCCAAGTCTAATGTCCTGCCTTGCAACACTGAAATCCCCATCCAAACTTACTTCTCTTTTCGAAGTGGTAACTGGCTACACCAGAAACCATGTCCTAACTATTCTAGTCCACTGGATCCTATCTCTGCTCTCACAAAGCTCTGGTCCTGAAAAATTCCTCCATACATTGTTACTATATCCTGCTCTGCCAGAAACCCCACCTCCACCCTAACACACTTCCCAAAGGCCCACCCCTTATTAGCCCCCTTCTTTCTAGCACCACTCTGCCCTCTCACAGACCTTGAAAAGCCTCTCCCTCATAGCTCTGCATTCCTGCACCAGAATCCCCACCTTTTGTCAGCCTCTTGCTTTCATTATCTTCCCTGCCTTATGAGAAACCTCACCCTACATATCCCACCAGGGCTCACAGTGCTACACCACAACCCCTCCTCTAAGTAACATCCTCCTCTGTAGCCTTGTTCTTCCTTTTCAAAGCTCTGCCCCAAACAGCCTCTTCCCCAGTGACCTTGCCTTCTTCCACTGAAAACCCATCCACCTGCCAGTCTCCATCCTAAAGTCCCACCTACTCCACAAGAGACCCTGCTCCTAACAAGTCTAGTCTTTCCTGTCCACTCCCTGCTATCTCAAAGCCTTACACAGACTGGCTTTCAACCTCAAAGCCCCGCCCTGCTTTTCCACAGAGGCTGTGCCAATACAACTCCTCCCTTGAACCAGACAGGGCTCCACCAGAAACACCACACCACCTCATCCTTGAAGTTCCCACCTAGGAACTTTTATTACAAATGTGATTTTGTAATGGTCAATATGATCAATATGATCAGAAAGCAGTATTGACAAAAGACAACAAAAATTAGATAGCTATTAGATGCCTTAGTCTAGTTTGGGGTTCTGTTAACAGGCAGATTCACATTGTGTGAAAATGTGTGAAGATGATTCCTCTAACTGGAAAGCATTGTTTGAAGTATCAGTAAGGTTTCATGAGTGATCATTTTATTTCTAGAATTTTCGTCCACATTTGTGTCCATTAACTTATAAATATAAGTTATTTTAAATCCTCTGGTTTGGTTGAGGAAAGAGTTTTAAGATGTAAAAAGATGACTTTCAAATCATCTCTCTAATGAATAATTTTGGACTTACTTACTTTACTATGTACCAGAATTTTTAGTAACAGAAATTCTCTACCAGAATCCCCTTTGAGTTTCCTATTCCACTAAAGTGCCCTTTGGAAAAGATTGAAGTGAGATTATACATGTAGAATGCCAGAAATAAAAACGTATTTGAGATCATAACAAAATCATGATAAAGACCCTACCCAATGTGCTTTAAATTTTCTAATGAAAAGAACTTAAGCATATTTAACTGCAGACTTTCTGAAGACTAGAAGACAAAAATTTAAGAAATGCCCTCATATACCACTGTTCTGAAAACAAAACAAAACCAAGGAAAGACAACATAATGAGACAGAAGGGAATGAGAAACTTGTACATGTAATGTAGAATGTAAAGATACACTGAATCAGGTAAAAATAATTTTGGACACAATGCCTGGTTGTTCAATATATTTCATTGTATATATTGTTCCTTTTTAACCTGTGACATAATATAGGTCTCAGCAGGAATCTGCCAAGGTAATTGTGTAGTTAGTCAATTTCATCATTGCAAGATCATCAGGATGATAAACTCCCACACACCTTAACATACCTGCAACAGCACGAGACATACATTCCTATTGGTCCAACAGTGTAGGGCAGACCTGTATTTAACCAAAGTTTTGTATGCGGTATGCTATGGTTTTTTTCAGGCTTGATACAAAATGTCTCTGCCCAGAATTAAATGAAGGCATTTATAGCTAAAATGATTTAGGGTCATTGGTAACATCTAACGCATGCTGAGGTTTTTCTTTATACCTCTCCTTTTCCCTTTCTTTCTTCCTCCCTTTCTTTCTTCCTTCCTTTCTTTCTTCCTCTCTATCTTTCTTTTCTTTCTTTCCTTCCTTCTTTCTTTCTCTCTTTCTTCCCTTTTCTTTCTTCTTTTAGGAAATGAGTATGAATTTAAATATTTTGTTTGTTGAACAAGTATTCTACCATTAGAATAATCCTTTTTCGATTTATTTACTTTGTTCATAGGTTATCCATTTTGCTGAGGGCTGAACACAGGCTAAGTTCCTCACCTCTGTCTGCCAAGTAGCAGGGATCACAAATGCATTCCAACATGCGAACCTTTAGGATGATATGAGACTCTAATTGCTTTCCTTGCACACTGGTTCTGATCTGTGATCCTCTCAAATTCTACCTCTTCAATTAGTGATGTGAGTTCCAGTAGCCTGCCCTCAGTTTAGATCGTCTAAATGAATTATTGAAGGCAATTTCACTTTAATTTCTTTTTTTTGCCAGTCCAGGGGCTGTTATAGTTTTATTTCTAGACAAATTTTGTGTATATATGCACATTAGCGTTAAAATATTACTTTTCCCCCCTTTTTCCTTTTTAATTTTCTTGGTCAAGGGGCTTGAATTCTGGGTCTGGGTGCTGTTCCTGGCTCTTCACGTCAAGGCTAGCATGTTACCACTTGAGCCACAGTGCTACTTCTGGTTTTCTGGTGGTTAATTTGAAGTAAGAGTGTCATGGATTTCCTGCCAGGTTTAGCTTTGAATTACTATCCTCAGATCTCAGCTCTTGAGTAGCTAGGATTCCAGGCATGAGCCACTGGCACCCAGCTAAAAATGTTACTTATTTTAAGTTCTGTGTTTTAGTTGAGGGAGTAACATAAGTGTGTAGAAATTTAACTTTCAAGTTACCTCTCTAAGTAATTTCAGAGTTTCATTTTCATATTTATTGCAGTTATGAATAACAGAAACTCCCAAAGTAACAGAATAATCCTTCATTTTCTCCTTCCCATAGGTACAATTGGAAGAGAATGAGTGAGATCTTAGACAATATGTACTTGAAATTATAAAAAAGTTATATTGATGATACATAAAGAGCCAGATAGCACAACGTGCTTTGCATTTTCTAAAGAAAGGAATGTCATGAAAGTATATTTATTGGCAGGTTTTTCACCTGTAAAACAAAGAAAAACAATTTCATAAAAAAGCTGAAGGGGATCAGCAGATATGTAAGTGTGATATAGCATTGGGGCCTTTACGAAATGAACTGGTTCAGGTTAAGTAATACTTTGGAAAAGTTATCTTTACCTGTCACTTAATATATAATTGCATACATGTGTGTGCAATATATAATTGCATACATGTGTGTGCAATATATATATATATATATATATATATATGAACTGTATGGTTATGTATGTTTATCAAGTCCATCAAAAAGATGGACTTCCATAAACCTTAACGGACTTCCATAAACCTTAACAACCCTGCAACACCACTGCCCATGCAAACTTAAGTGTTCACCATTGTAAGCTAGACCTGTGTTTTACCAAATCTTTATATATATGGTGTTAATTTTTCATTTACAATAATTTAGTGTAAATCTTTACAATGAACACATGCTCAGTATGAGTTGTTCTTTCTTTCCTTGTCTTATTTTATCTTTAGGAAGTTGATTTGAGTTTTGATGTTGTTTGCTAGATAAGTATTCCACCACTGGAGTCACTCCACCATTCCTTTCTAGTTTAAGTTACTTTACGCATAGAGTAGCAATTTTTGCACCCAGCCCAAAAAGCAGGGATCAGGATTGCATTCCAATATCCCTACCTAGTAGGTTGATATGGCTGATACTTTCCTTCCTAGACCTATTCAGAACTATGATCCTCTCAAATTCTACCACTTTAGTTAATTGTGTGAGCTCCTGTTCTCCCTATTTCTAGAAGATAGGACAGACATAAATGATTACAGGTAATTTGAGTGAATCATTGGCTAATATAAGTGATTTGATATTAAAGTGTAGGGTAAGTTTGAAAGTATAATCACAGTAGTCAGATATTTTGCTAAGTAATTTTGTTTCACATTAACAACACATCTTGACCAGAATTAAGGACTTACTTTTGCTGTCTGTCTAGTTGTATGTCATTTGGTAAAATAAACTTCATGTATTCCATGTGGGATAAAGAATTTGAATGGTCTGATGTGCTGGTTCACATCTATAATCATGGTTAGCAATCAGAAATAAATAGATCACAATTTGAACATAGCCTCACCAAAAATTTAAGAAGTCCCAATCTCAATAAACTAGTGGATCATGTTGAATCATGCTGCCATTAATCTCAGCACCACAAGAAGCTAAGTCTCTGCCTTGAAACAGTTTCACTTGAGTAACTGGGACTCTTGGAGGCAGTCACGTCTATGGATGCAGAATCTGGGCTGAGATTTAGCAAGAGGAGGGAGGAGTTTGCCCCACCTTCCCAGGGTGACCCTCACAGAGTGAAGTGCTCATGCTTGCTTTCCTCCTCCAAACGGCTTGAGATGCCATGCTGCTGAGTGTTCATTATTTGATTCCAGTGACTTGTGGTAGCTGTAGAAGGAAACATTAAATAAATTTCACATATGCGAATTGAGCTAGTCTCCCAGCCTGTGAGTTCAACTCAGCAAGTGTTCATTATTTGAGAGTTGAGAATGCTGAGGTAGGGGAGAGAGGGAGGGTGAGTGAAAGAGAGGAGAGATAGAGAGAGAAAGAGCTGGGCGCTGGTGGATCACACCTGTAATCCTAGCTACTCAGTATGCTGAGATCTGAAGTTTGCAGGTCAAAGCCAGCCTGGGCAGGAAAGTCCGTGAAACCCTTATCTCCAATAAACCACTCAAAAACCAGAAGGGGCGCTGTGGCTCAAGAGGTAGAGTGCTCGACTTCAGCTCAAGAGCTGAGGGACAGTGCCCAAGCCCAGAGTTCAAACCCTACGACCAACCAATAAAACAAAAAAGAGAGAAGGGAGGGAGAAAAGAAAGGAAGGAAGGAAGGAAGAAAGAAAGAAAGATAGATAGATAGAAAGAAAGAAAGAAAGAAAGATAGAAAGAAAGAAAGAAAGAAAGAAAGAAAGAAAGAAAGAAAGAAAGAAAGAAAGAAAGAAAGAAAGAAAGAAAGAAAGAAAGAAAGAACATGACTGAGAAAGTACTACCTGTATTTGTTGTTAGGTCTGCCCCAGGTCATGCAGACCCTATGCAGCCACTTCTTGGCTAAGTTTCAACTCTTTATGTGTTGCCTAGTATCTGGCACACCTGGAGGCAGCCACCTCCCCATCCTGTTAAGTCACAACCTGGTCAGCCTCTGGTCCCACTTTCCATCTGACCAGAGGTGAGTCCCAGAACTTGAAGTCACATCCAGATCCAGTGTGGCCAGAGTTTCCACCAAATGGCCACACCTCATCTGGTCCTTCATATAGATACATCCTTGCCCCATTTTTTGGATCGCCCCATTTTTTACATGCATTTCCACCATGTATGGCATGGGCAGCAGTTCAGTAAATAAACTTCTTTACCTGACTGAAAACCCTGTGGTGTTCTCTTCATTGGCTACCTAATGAAACTCACCTAATTAATATACTTTACACTTCACAGTTTCTAGTTATGAATCCATGGATATTTTGTGACATATGTGAGATCAGTATCTACAAAACATATTTACTAACATCATTTAACAGTATAATTGTGCCTAGAACTTTTAATAGCAGCTTAATTAACGATAATGTCTATTTTGTTTGCTTTGCTTTGCTTTGTTTTTGCTTAAAGTAACAGAAGAGTTGGTGAGACAATCTGTGTGAAGACTCAGGGTCTGTGTTGGAGGGGCAGAATGATGCTGGCTCCGGCCTCAGGATTATCTGAGGACTGTGTTTGTGTATGTGGAAAGCTCTTGGCATGCCGGCCTAGAGAGGGAACATGTTCTCTCTCTCTATCAAAGCTATCATGTCTCAAAGCTGAGGAAGTAGCTCTTCTGCTTACTTACACATAGACAAACAGCTAGTCAAGCATTTTCCAGAGTAGGGAAATGGTTTGAGCTTGCTCTAAAATATTTTAGATAAAAATATACAAAGACTTATCTCATAGTTTAAGCAAAATTGTATCTGTTGAAATTCTTTGTGTGAATGTCTCCTGAATAAATCTTGGCAAAGATAATACTTGCTTGTCTTTAAATACCCACTAACAATAAAGCACAGCATGCAGTGGCAATTGCTGTTTGCACTCTACAACCCCTGTGTCCTGGTGATTTTGCAACCCTTACCCATGGACCCCAATACCTGAGACGTTGACAACTGGCACACAAACAGCGACCATGCAGTGTTGAATACAGGAAGGGATATTCAGGTAAGTACTTTTAATTACAGGGTGATGGAACAAGTTAAGTCTACTCCGTACTTACATATGCTAAAATATTTACTTGCTGCTTATGGTGTAACTATTTCTTCTTTTGACATAGAAATGTGTATTAATGTAGTTAGGGAATGGAATCCTTGGTTCCCCGTTGATGGGGCATTAGATGTTGATAATTGGAAATGAGTAAAGTATTGTAGAAAGAGATGTTCGAGAAGGGGAAAGGATTCCTGTTAGATTTTGGTCCATTTGGGCTATTTTACACACCCTTTTTAAGCTTTAAATGAGAAAAGATTAATAGCGGACTTAAAGAAAGAGGAAGTGCCTTCTATTTTAGGTTTACTATTGGACTCGGAGGTTAAGGACACAATAGATAAGGCTGCATCACAATTAGGAGAAAAAACAAGAGAAAAAGAAAGCTGGAAATGAACAAACTGAAAGTGTAAATAGAATGTCTGAGCAAATGGAATTGATTTTATCAAGATTACTACATATGGAGTTAGAAATTAGCAGTGAGAAGGTGAAAGTAAAACAGCCTTCCTCTCCTCAGCTTGTGGAAGCCATTTTTACCGAATCACTCCTTCACAAAACAGATGGCTAAGTGAGTTTGATGAAGAAATGCCTATTTTTTCTTATCCTTTAATTTGACCACCTCCTATGAATGGTATAGCTCAACCAACCAGATATGAGGGTGTTGCTGTCGATGATATTGGTAAACTTAACAATCAGTGACTTGTGGTCCTCAGTCTCATTATGTTAAGGAATTACTTAATGGGCTTGCCCGATAATTTTGCTCCCGAGGATTAGAAGATGCTTTGTAGAGCCTTGCTTAAGGTACCTACAATGGCAAATGTAGTTTACTGAGTTATATACAGAAAGGACTAGACAAAATGCACAGAGCAATAATCCACACCTGCAGTTTATAACCTGTTCTATGTTGAGTGGAACAGAACCATATGCAGATGCTCATATGCAAGTGAACTCTCTTGAAGAGATCCATGAGCAGTTATGAGACATAGGTATTGAGGCATGGGGGAGGATTCGGCTGGTAGGAGAGCATTATGGCTCCTGGACTAAAGTAATTCAAAAACCTAATAAACACTATGTTGAATTTTTATCACGATTGACACTGTCCTTGGAACATACTGTTGTGGGAGAGGCTGCACTGCAACAACTACTAGGCATGTTGGCTTATGAGAATGCTAATGAGGACTGTAAATGAGCCCTATTGCCTATTAAAGAATCTGGGGATGTAAATACATATTTAAGGGCGTGTAAAGACATTACATCCGAATCCCGGCGTTTGCAGTTGTTTGCTGAAACTATGCCCACTACCTGGCATGCTTTACAAACCATATAATCTAAAATGTTTTGGATGTAGTCAAATGGGACATATAAAGAAGAACTGTAAAAAGGCTACTGATGTTAACAAGAGAGGACCAGGAATTTGCCCTAAATATAAAAAGGAAAGCACTGGGCAAAAATGTGTAGATAAAAAATAGACAATAAAGGAATTCCTATAAAAATGCTTACCCTATGCAGGGAAACTCTCCATCTGGCCATCCCCGGGATCCAGGATTAATAACCGAGGGTAGCCAACCATTTTTCTTCCACGTCCCTGCCACAGCCCACAGCACCGCAATCGACATGCCAATTCATTCATCTACTGAGAGGCATATTGGTTTAAAACATGGTTGCATGTAAGTATCAATTATGGTCATTCAAAAATGACAGATGTAACCTCCCCAGACATACTAAAATCATGATTTCTAAGTAGGATAGGATTTTATGGTGGTACAAGTGTTGAGATATATGGATGAGTCTAATGTGTATCTTGCACTGAATTAGGCCAGGAAGATATCCAATATCATATGAGATAAAAAAATGGTAGTAAGAAGATATTCCCTTGAAAAAGATATAGGAGGCTGACAGAAGTATGGAGAAATTCAGATAATTTTGAAGGATTTAGAAATGCAAGCTCAAGTAGGTCTCTTTAAGTGGAAGGGCAAAAGAAGGGGAAGAGAAGAAAATAACTGAAAGCAGATCATTGTCCCAACGTAGAGTATAAAAAAAACATAACCTATAACTTCCAAGTTAAAGAGAGACAAATATAATTAGTCCCACTTAATTTAGATACATGCAAAATATTTACTTTGCTTTTTCCCACTTTAATGCTCCAAAATAAATGAAAGCTTATAAGAAACGTTATGTGATTGTCGTTACTTCAACCTGAACACTAATTGTGATGAGCCCTCTTTTTCTCAGTATGCTCTTGGAAAATACTCCTTAAATTGATGATATTGTGACTGATTAGAGAGTCAGTGTAACAGGTTTCTACTTGTATGATAATCCCAGAATAGTTTAATGCAGTTTTTTCTCAAGGTATACAAATATATTGTCTGACGCTGTACTTTGAACACACCTTCAAACCTGAGCACCTTATTTGAAATTGTACATCAGCATTTCCTTGGCACATTCTATTTTGTGCCTTTGTTTTTTGCATGTTCCTTTTGATTGCTCTATTTCCATTTCATCTGTACAAACTGCTAAGAACATTGTTCAGCTACCACTTCTTGTTTGCAAACACCCAGTCTATTTATGAAGGTACTTTGTCCATGTTAACCAATAGGGTAGTACTCACTCTCTCAGGATAAAAGTTCCACAGTGTAACTCTCTGCCAACATTAGAAGATGTAGAATTTAAGGCATTTTGAGACAAACAGTGATATTTGAATTGAAAGTCTTCTAAGAGACATTTTCTTGGAGCTCATTAGTTATTCTAACGTCAGAATGAAAGCATTTGTTCCCAACATTTAAAATAAAAAGGATCTGTTGAATTAATGGATCTAGAATTTTATGGCTTCACATTCATATCTCAAAATTTCATCATTATGAATTACATCTCTACCAGTTCACCAAAACACTGTTCTTATTGAACTTGTCTATGTCCTTTTAGTTTTCAAATCCAAATAGCATATTTCCTTCAATGTCTCTGTAAGAGTTTTGACCTTTTCTTCCTGCAAATTCTTTCTTTTCTTTTCTTCTGTAAACCTGTTTCTATTACTTTTTTGTTTCCTTATCTCTTTCTTCCAATCTTGTCCACACTGGTGCTCACATTGCTACACTTATGTCATAACTTTTCTTTTCTTCTTCCCTGTAATAATGCCCCCAATTTTATCATACTTTTTCATATTCATGGTCATGGATATTTTGATGATATCTAAACAGATCAATCTTTGCATCTGTTTAATATAAACGTTAGAACTATCAGAGAGTTTTTTCCCCTAAATCGATCATTTTCACCTGTAATCCTTATCACCAAGAACATGAGTAACACATTTGCCTGGCCATAGATGTAGAACCCTTTAGACTTCTTGTTACCCTTCTTCTCCCACCCGTTATATAAGATGAACGATCAAGGTTTTCTCAGTTTCTGTTACTAATTTGATTTATTTTTTTGTTTTTGTTGGTCATGGGGCTGGAACTCTGGGCCTGTGTGCAGTCCCTGTGCTCTTCAGCTCAAGGCAAGCACTCTACCTCTTGAGCTACAGCACCACTTTCGGGTTTTCTACTGGCTTTCTTTTTACTTTCCTAGAGAGTCCATTAAACTTCCCTCTTGAATTTGGTTGTCATGAATACCCAACTTCTATGTTAATGAGGACAAACTCTAATGTAAAACTTTGTCTCCAAAAACCAGTCCAAGAAGCTGTGATCACAAATATTTGACTATACTTTTTTCTTTTTTTTTAACCTTGAAAGTCTTCTTGTGTCTAAATTGCCAACAAAAATAAGTATTCCACCACTTTTGGGTTCAATCGTTTCTAACCTCCAAGATATATTTTGGTAACAAGATGCTTAGAGGAAAACAAAGTATACTCCACTTTTAATCTTTTCTCTTAAGTATCTTCTTAGATATAATATCAGGAAAAGTGAAGTTATTCTTTGCAAAATTATTTCAATTGATTATGTTTCTCTTGGTCTTGCATTTGTTCAACAAGATGTATCGAGGAGAATAGAGTTAAATCATCCATACCTTGGATGACAGTGTCTGTTACAAAGGACAATGCTTCTATATCCTACTTCTATGTCCTCCTCTTAGCTCTCTCCTGATTTCCAATAAATCACAGCTTCTTGGCTTCAAGTTTAGTGAAGCTGAAGGACTTTACGGCCTTCTCCATTGCTCCATCTTCATTGTTTCTCATTTAAAACTCTTTTAAGTTGCCTCATTCAGATGTGTAATTTATTTTCATGTCTTCATTCAATCTGTTCTTTATCGTAGTGAGGCAAATAGGCTCTGTAAAATCACTTTAGGTAGCTAAAATATTAAGAGAATCTATATCAAAAAGTGTTAGCCTCTCTCCACTGTTGAAGCCAATATGCTTAGCTCGGGTTCTAAAAAGAGTTTTCTTACATTTTTCATTTCCTCAATTCTTTTCTGATCCCAAAATTTTTTGGCTTATGTAATAAGAGAAGTGTTCACTATCTCATCTTAATAAGGATATTATTTTTGGTGAGCCACTTAGAAATGTGAAATCATTGGTTTGAATGATCCTATCAGATTTTTTTCTGTGTTTCAGTGCTTCATGTGCAAAGACATTGTTCAGGACACTTTCTCTCTAAATATTTTGACTCAAAATATATTTTTCAGAGAATTACAGTTTGGTAATTAAAGGTCAATTCACAAATTTTGATGTCTTGTTTTTTAAAGAACTTTGAATTTAAATTCCACTACAACCTTGTTTCACAAACTGAAAATATATTTCCTGGGTAAGGACATTTTCAAGGGAACCTACAGGATTTCCAGCAATTTTTGTGAGGTTTATTGGTTTGTTTAATGAGCCATCTTCACCCACATTGCTCTCTCTCCACTAAGTCTCCATGGATTTCTTTGCATGAAAGCCTCTTTTCCCAGGCAATTTTAAATTTTCTTAATAGGCTAAGTTGTTAAAAATGCTGAAGAATTAAAATTTACCTGTCATAATTTTAAAACTCTTTTGAAATTCCTTTATCAGAATCGTGAATTCACCAATCCTAATTCCACCTTTACCATCAGAAACAGTTAACGTTGTTTTCATGATATAGTGTCCATGCAACGATTCTTTTCCAGTGGCTTTGTTATGCATATATATTACAATATATGCTGAAGCACAGCAAAATGAACTCCAAGATATGAAAACTTTTTTTCTTTTTGCGGTTTCTGTTTTTAAGGTAGTATATGATTTCTATTTTGTTTTGGGTTTTCTCCCTATGGTTTATCCCCCTGATATTGGTACCCTGTATTTTGTGTATACATTTACCTTAATTAGGGAATGGAAGAGGAAAAACAAAATGGTCAGAAAAAAGACAAAAGGGAAACCAATGGAATAGCAATGCTCACAAGACAATATATGGGAAATGTACATATCAACTTGTGAGAGGTATTGAGGAGAAGGAAAACTGTGAGAAAAATGAGGGAGGAGGTAACAAGTATGAAAGGTTTGTATTAAGTACTTTACAATTACTGACGGGATCATTGCAAGATAATGTTAAAGCATGCATAGATGCTTCACCAGCAGTCACTCAAGGAATGGCCTATGCTGCAGCAATGAAAGGAGAACCATTCAGTGCTTATGAACAAAAATTACATAAGACACGACCTCAGCCCAGAAATGGGGTCTGTTTCTCATGTGGCCCGTCAGAACACATGAGTAAAGATTTTCAACAAAAGCAAAATAAACCTAGAAACAATAAAAAGGGTAAAGCGCCTGGACTTTGTCCACAATGAAAGAAAGGTAATCATTGGAAAAATGAGTGTAGATCAAAATATCATAAGGATAGAATTCTCCTAACAGCAGAAGAAAGGAGACAAAAAAAAGAAGAGGGGTGCTCCCTCCGCCCCTTAAACGAAAGAGGGGAAACACTTACTGTTACACAAAAATCCCATAAGGGATCAGTTCCATTAAATCCCTTGTCTCCTCCATTTACAGTATGGGATTTGCCAAGAGCTACTCCAGGAAGTGCAGGGTTTGATCTGGCAGCAAAAAGAGATTACATCATCTCTATCATGCATGCTGTTCAGCTAATAGAAACTCAAGTTTATGGTTCTGTAATTGAAGGAACTGTGGGCTTGATAATTGGTAGAAGCTCAAATTATAATAAAACTTTGAGGTATTACCCGGAGTAGTTGATGAAGATTAACAAGGGGAAATTAACGTAACGGTAAGGTCTTTAAAAATATGCAAATACATATGGATCAAAGATTAGCTCAAATCTTAATTTTAAATTATGTCCATCTTCCAAATCAAATCCTAAAACAAGATAGAGGTACAGGAGGTTTCAGTTCCACAGAAACTGTGGCCTGGGTACAATCTATTTCTAAGGATAGACCCATGAAAACTATAAAAGTGGATAGAAAGCCTACTAAAGGTCTCTTGGACACAGGGGCAGACCCAACATGTACTTCAGGAAAAGACTGGCCCTCATCCTGGCCAATTATGAAGACAGAATCTACATTAATGGGATTGAGTATGGCTAACAATGTTGCTTAAAGTTCAAAAATTTTAAAGTGGGCGTGTTAAAATAGATTTGGAAACTTTCAACTTTATATTATATCTCCTTTGCCCTTACATTATGGGACAGAGACATTTTGCAAAACATTGAACTAAAATTCGTTACTGCAGATTCCTTTACTGTACAAAATTTTTCATAGGGGCTGCTGATGAGAAGTTTGATGATGCAATATCATGGAAAAGTGATCAGCCTGTGTGGGTTGATCAGTGGTCCCTAACTCAAGAGAAGATACAGGCTGTAGGACAATTGGTAAATGAACAAATACAGACAGGATATTTAGAGGAATCCAATAGCCCTTGTAATACTCTAATTTTTGTAATTAAAAAGAAATCTGGGTAATGGAGGTTGTTACAAGACCTCAGAGCCATTAATAACACCATGTATGACATGGGGGCTCTTCAGCCAAGACTTCCATTTTCTGTGGCTGTTCCTAAAGGACATTATATAATAATCATTTATTTTCAGGATTTTTTAAACAATAAAATTGGATCCTAATGATTTTCAAAGTTTTGCATTTCATGTGCCCTCTTGTAATTTGAAAAGGCCCTGGCAGAAATATCAGTGGAAGGTCTTGCCACAAGGAATGAAAAATTCTCCTACATTGTGTCAAAAATTTGTGGATAAAGCTTTACAAAAAACTAAGGAAGAGTTTTCTAATGCTTATATTATTCATTATATGGACGATATTTTAATAGCTGCTGAAAGTAAACATTTAACAGAACAAATTTTAACAACTAACCATTGAGCAATTAACCAACTTTGGTTTGCTTATTTTCCAGATAAAATTCAACATAATAAACCTTTAAATTATTTAGGAAAAATAATATATCATGTCACAAAAATGAGTATTAGGCTAGATAAATTAAAAAAATTAAATGATTTTCAAAAATTACTAGGAAACATAAATTGGGTTTGACCCTACTTGAAAATTACCACAGGAGAATTATGCCCATTTTTTGAAGCCTTTAAAAGGGGATTCTAATCCTAAATCTAAGAGACAATTCATTCCAATAATGTTAGAAAAATTTCATTGGTGGAAGAAAAGTTACAAGCAAAAGTGGTCCAATTGGACTATAATAAAGACTGGAATATTATAATATTAAAGACATCTTATACAAGATGTTTATGGCAAGATGGAGTCTTGGAATGGCTTCACTTGCCTCACAGTCAGACAAGAATGATAGCTTCTTATGTATATTTGTGCAGCCAACTCATTGTCAAGGCAAGGAGTAGGTCCTGAGAGTTACTTGAGAAATAAATGTATAATATAATTATAACTTTTGATAAAAACAATTAAAATATTATTACAGAATGATGAGAATTGGAAATTAGCATTATTAAATTATACAGGACAAATAAAATTTCATGTTCTTCAACATCCTTCATTAAAATTTGTGGAAGAGGTATAAACCATTTTTCCATTAGTGGTAACAACACTTTTCGAAGGAGCTCTAACAGTTTTTAATGATGGGTTCTCAAATGGAACTTCGGTTGTATACATTCCAGACCACTTCCCTATTATTAAAAGGGATCTGACATTTCAGAGCAACAGGCGGAAATTATTGCTGTAATTTTAGCTTGAACCTTATTTCCCCAGCAGCATAACATTTACACAGACTCTAAGCATGTGGTTAACTTATTTCCTGCCATAGACACAGCTCTTTTATCATGACAATCAAAAATTATAGATTTGTTACAACAGTTTCAAAAATTAATTCAACTTTGAAGAGAATAATTATTTATTGAACACATAAGAGACATACAAATTTACCAGGTCCTCTTTCATTTGGAAATATGATGGCTGACTTATTAACTAGAGAAACCATTTGTAATTAATCACCTTAATACTAATCAACAAAATCTTACACTTATGCAAAAACTTTGGAGCGAAATTGGATTTAAAGTTCAGCCAAAATTTAAAAGGAAAGATTTGCTCACAGGCACCTGGAAAGGGTCTGATGTATTAATAACCTCAGGAAGAGGGTATACATGTGTGTTTCCACAGGAGCCGAGTCACCCATCTGGAATCGCAACCGACTTGTGTGCCCTACAAAAATAAGAGAAACCCAGGAAAAAAAAACAGAAGATGCAAATGAGGAAAGCGATGCCAAAGCTCAAAAGTCTTCACCTTTCTCCTCAACAGGCAAAGACAACAAAAGAAGCCCAACCACCAACCTGGGAATAAATTAAGAAGCTCACCCATTCTGCGGAGGAGATTGTTGTTTCTACAGGAAAGACTATCACTGTTGAAAATACGTTTCTTGCTATGCTTGCCATTATTGCTGTGCAGGCAGTGTCTGTTTCAGGAGAACAATACTGGACATATGTTCCTAATCCTCCTCTTCTACATCCTGTGGGATGGGGTGGGGGGATGAGCATATAATACAAGTAATGACAAATAATAGTGACCTGCTAGGGGGGTTGGAGGACTATTCTAATTCTCATATGACTTCTCAAACAATTAATTATGAAGGAATGACAGATACCACTCCAATTTGCATAACGCTATCAGGAGAAAATCTCCACGGGTGTTTGCCTATAAACTATAGAACTTTTTTGACTGAGACCCTTGATCAATCCAATGATAAAAAGTTCAATAAAAGATTGATGTGGGAAATTGGCATGATATTAGGTTTTCATAATTATAATGAATCCTTTTTCATTCCCAAGAGGAATATACATTTAGGTAATTGCCTACAAAAATATCATGACAAAGATCAGTTTGGGGATGTATTAATTACCTCACCAAAATGGTGAGAATGTGGATTTCAAAAATTTTTACAACCCTTTGAGGCAACAGATAGTATTTTTGATTTTTCCATTGCTAACCCCGATTATGATTATGCCGCCTACTTAAAACATAATTCAGGAAAGTTTAATGGCTATGCTCCTGATAGGCACGGGGAACCCCTGAAAAGATGGCTCACTCCAGCGTGGGTGGCTTCCGTTTTGGTGAGTCACTCTCCCTTTCACAATAAAATGGGCATTCATCTGTATTTGTTTAGACTTTTTGCAGAAACAAACATGATTTTACTGAAAAAGACCAAAGAAACTATGAGTACTGCAATTGGGGTAAGAGCATGTGTAGATTATCCTATTGGAATTTTAGCTAGAAAACTGGATAATTTAATCATTATTAATCAAGGAAAATCTTATTATATTTGCTGTAAGGATTATATTTTTACTAATTGTCTGACTTCTTCTCTGGATAAAACATATTCTGTAATTTTATTTTAAAAAGACCTTCATATGTAATGTTACCTGTAGATCTATAAAATGACCCTTGGTTTAAAAATTCTGCCTTACAAATGCTGAAAATTCTGGATATTATGTTGCAGCCAAAACACTTTGTTGCGGCCTTGATTTTAGGAATAAGTACTTTATTAACAATAATTAGCTCTTCAGCGATTTCTACAGCAGCTTTAGTAAATGAACACTGCTCATTTTGTTACTGATTTAAACAAATATGTTTCATTAGCCCTAGCAGAACAACAAATTATAGATAAAAAGTTAGAAATGAAAATAAATGCTCTGGAGGAAGTGGTTCTGGCTATAGGTCAGGAAAATTTAAAAACACAACTCTCAGTTAAATGTCATGCCTGTTTTAAATATATCTGTGTTACTGTTCTAAAATATAACATTTCTTTTAATAGGAATGTCACCAAAAATCATTTGTTAGGAGTCTGGAGAGATAAAGATATCTCGCATGTTATGGAGGCCCTCAATCCTCTGGATTGGATTAATGTAATAATTATAATTACCATTGTCAGATCAATTCTCCCAATTCTTATTCTTATATTTCCAGTCATTTTCCGGATGATATTTAGATTTATCTCTTCTGTGCACCAAGACATTCATAAGCTTCAATTAAAAAATAAAAAAGGAAGAAATGCCATGATACCTCCTGTTGAATCTGCGTGAGAGATCACGCCAGACAAAGCATAAGCTTCATGGAAGCATGCTTGCAGGAAGGGGGTGTTGATTTGAGGCTTCCTATATACTTGGCTGCACCTTTATCGCCTCTACCTTTATTCTAACTATATTCTTCTTGGCTGTACATTTGGTTCCTTTATTCTCGTTTTGGCTATTTTTCTATTGATCCGCGAACAGAGCATGTGAAGCCACTTACCCTCGTGTCTATCCTTGCTCTTCTCTGCTCTCTCTCTCTACTTCTACTCCTCTTGCAGGCCGCCTCACATCCTCTGTGCATGTACACCTGCCCCTGGGAGACCCTGGCCACTGCTGACTCCACAGTGAAGACCCCGGACCCTGCCTCCTCCTCCCCTCTGCCCAGTCCCCTCTTCCCCTTGGCTCTGCCCCCTACCATTGCCCACAAGAGTAGCCCTGACTGGGCCCTAAGGCTTCCAGGCCATGGGAATTACAGCCTCAGCTCAGCTCTGCACTCCCTGCTAACCCTAGCACTTGCTCAGGGGATCCAATCTCCCCTCAGCCCCACCACTAGAGGAGACTCTCCTCCAAGCCCCTCCACTCCACAAATCAAGAACGTGCACAGTGAGAGAGACAGAGAGAGAGACTGAGAGACATTGTTGGGGAAAACTACCTCTCAAGGACTCAGAACATAGCACCCTTTGGGATGACTCAGCACACAGCATACTTCAAAAAACAGCACAAAGCACACTAAGTAAAAGACTCAGCACAATGTTTCCTTTGAAGGACTTAGCATATAGTAGCCTTTGGGATGACACAGCACACAGCACCCTTTGAAGGAGGGAGTCCATAGCACGCCGTGTATTGGACTCAGTGCATGGCATGCTTTGAAAAACTCAGCACGTAGCATTCTTTCCCAGGACTCAGCATATAGCACCCTGTGTTAAGACTATTTAAATACTTATACTTCAGCAGAAAAGCAACATGTTTAACAACTGTTACAAATAAAGTAATAAATCAGAATATATTACTATACTAATCATTGAATGGATTTTTAGTGGCAGTCAAATATGTAAGAAATGAGGTAATATGCCATTCGTTTGCACTTAATAAGTGAGAAAGAATTTTCTAGGTCTTTTAAAATATATCATAAGTTTAATGAAGAAACTATTCTGGCATGTCATATGATAATCAGATAAAGATGATATTAGAGCAAAGAACAGATTGTACTAAGTTTTGGGATGTTAATGTATGTACTTATTTTGGTTTTGGAAAATTGTGAGGCTTTCAAATTGGGGTGTTGTTCTTGCTAGGCTGGCATTATGTCAGTGGTTAATTTTAGGATAAAGGTTCCCTTTCCACAAGAACATGCACCTGATCTGTCCTTTTAAGTTTCCCATCATCAATGGCATCAGAGTTGCACACCAACTTGTCTAGCTTTCTGGATCCTGCAGTCCTTCCAATCTTAGTCTCTAGATAGTGCACAATGGTGGAAATGATCCAATGCACCCAGCTATAGATTGAGAAGGAACTCCCCTAAAATTTGGCCTGGTTTCTGTTCTCAAGCCTCCTAAGTAGTTAAGAGTACAGATTGGAGCCCCTGGTGCCAAACAGTAACAGTATTTTTAAAGCAATTAGACATTTATATGACAGGTTTGTGATTACCTCAGGAAAATAATAAAAGAGCAATGAAGCACAGAGGACAAACAGAATTTTAGCTAGCTACTAAGATGGTGAATCAGCTTAGCTAGCTACTCTGGAGGTCGAGATCTGAAAACCACTTTTCCAAGCCAGTACAATCATGAAAAAACATGTGATTATCTCCAAAAAACCAGAAGTGCAGCAGTGGCTCAAGTGGGACCACTACCTTGGGCACAGATGCTTAGAGCAGGAATGATGAATGCATGCATGAGCACATGAGCATGCACGTGTGTGTACAGGCACGTGTGTGCACACACACACACAAATGAGTATTTCAATGTAGAGTTCTTTATTTTTTTTACCTTGCTGTACTTTATTTCCCTGTATTAGTTCACAAATTAACAAAATCAGCTAAGTACCTATTTACATACAACTCATCATGTTTCTCTAAAGTCTACTCTCTTTTTGGCAGCCTGCTCTTATTTGACCCAAAAAAAAATTATTCAAGAGATCAATTCATCTCCCTCATCTCTGTAATGTTAGATGATTGTTTAAGTTCTTCCTAGCAATATAATTTTGTGAAACCCTACATCAAGCAGCATGTTTCTTTCATGAAATGGGAAGCCTCTGGAAAAAAATGAACTATAGGTTTTACTCCTCCTGGCAAGCATCTGGAAATTTATTATCTTCATGTAATCCATGATATGTCTGTGTATGCCAAAAACGGCTGTGAAAATAAAAAGACCCTTCTAAACACATAGAATTCGTATACCATTAACAGGTATTATTATTCTGAAAATACCATACAGAAGAGTTTCAATTACATGGGCAAGATAATGAGTACATTTCTTATCAAGCATTGTTGCCTCCTCTTTTGTTTCCACTTCCTATCACTTTCCATCTCATCCCTCCTACCCCTCCCCCCCATTATGCCCCGCCTTGCGAAAATTTTAAAGTTCATTTTTCGGCAAAACATCTTGTACATCTCATTGTTACAATGGGTCCAACTCTATCCTTTTTTAAAAGATTTGTTTTTTCCCTTCCCCTCCACAAACTATACCAACATAAAATACAGTGAAAACAGGAGCTATATTGTGGGGAAGGGACATACAAAGCAACAAAAATTCATCTTATAAATATGTTAGAAACAATCGCATGAAAAAAAAATATTTGAATGCTTATCTTGGGGTACATTTCACCTAACATCAACGAATATTACATTTTCTGCTTGTCTCAGACATACCCTATTTATTACCAATAAGGGAAACCATGGGGCCTATGTGTACTTGGGCCTAGCTTACTTCACTTAATATAATTTTTTCCAAGACTTTCATTTTCCTAACAATGGGGCAATGTCATTCTTTCTGATGGAGGCAAAAAATTCCATTGTGTATATATACCACAATTTATTGATCCATTCATCTAATGAGGGGCATGTGGGTTGGTTCCAAGCTTAGCTATGGTAAATAATGTTGCCATAAACATAGTTGTGCTGGGAGGTTTAGTGTGGTCTTCTTTGTGATCATTTGCGTAAATGCCAAAAGTGTGATTGCTGGGTCATAGGGAAGCTCCATATAAAGTCTTTTTTTTTTAATTTTATTTTATTTTATTTGTGAACATACTGTACAGAGGGGTTACAATTGCATGGGCAGGATAATGCGTACATTTCTTACAAAGCATTGCAGCCTCCTCCTTTGTTTACCCTTCCCATCCCTTCCCAGCCTCCCCCCTCCCGCCCATCCCAATCCTTCTCCTTCCCCCCTCCCCCCTACCCCCTTCCACCCCCACCCCCGCACCGATGTTGTAAAGCTCGTTTTGGACATAACCACTTGTATTTCTCATTGTTGCATCAGATCCACCTGTATCCTTAAACAACTGGTTTTTCCCCATCTCCTCCACAAGTTATACTGACATCAAATATAGAGAAAGCAGGGGTTATACTGTGGGGGAGAGATATACAAAGCAACAAAGAGATAATCTTATAAATGCTTTAGAAACACATGCATGGAAGAAAAAACATTAAAATACATATCTAAGAGTTCATTTTCCTGACATCACATTATCTGACCTTTTCTGCTTGACATATACTAGATATTGCAAATAAGGGAAACCATGGGACCTATGTTTCTTTGGGCTTGGCTTACTTCACTTAATATAATTTTTTCCAAGCTTTTCCATTTCCTAACAAATGGGGCAATGTCATTCTTTCTGATGGAGGCATAGAATTCCATTGTGTATATATACCACATTTTCTTGATCCATTCATCTACTGAGGGGCATCTGGGTTGGTTCCATATCTTAGCTATGGTAAATAATGCTGCAATAAACATAGTTGTGGTGGTAGCTTTAGTGTGGTCTTGTTTGTAAGCATTTGGGTAAATGCCCAAAAGTGGTATTGCTGGGTCATAGGGGAGTTCTATGTGAAGTCTTTTGAGGAACCTCCATACTGCTTTCCAAAGTGGTTGGACAAGTTTACATTCCCACCAACAATGAAGTAAGGTTCCTTTCTGTCCACATCCCCTCCAGCATCTGTTGTTATTAGAGTTCTTGATTTTTGCCGTTCTTTCTGGGGTGAGGTGATATCTCAATGTTGTTTTGATTTGCATTTCTTTTATGGCTAGGGATGTTGAACATTTCTTCATGTGACTATTGGCCATCCTTCTTTCTTCTTCAGAGAAGTTTCTCTTTAAGTCTTTCGCCCACTTATTTATTGGGCAGTTGTTTCTTTGGGGATTTGTTGTTGGGGGGTTTAATTTTTTGAGTTCCAAGTATATTTTAGATATGAGACCCTTGTCCGTTGTATGGCTAGTAAAGATCTTCTCCCAATCTGTGGGCTTTCTATTGATCTTGCTAGCTATGTCATTTGCCCTGCAGAAGCTCTGCAACTTTATGCAATCCCATTTGTCCAACCTTTCTTTGATTTGTTGTGTTTCCGGGTCTCTATTCAAAAAATTTCGGCCTGAGCCAAGGAGACCTAGGGTTTCTCCTATTCCATCCCGTAATGTTTTCAGAGTGTCTGCTTTGACTTCAAGATCTTTGATCCATTTGGAGTTGATTCTGGTGCAGGGTGATATATAAGGATCTAGCTTTAGTTTTCTACATGTAGTTAACCAATTTTGCCAGCACCATTTACTGAAGAGGCTGTCTTTCTTCCATTCTATTGTTTTAGCTCCCTTATCGAAGATTAGATGGCTGTAGGACTGTAGGTTCATTTCTGGGTTTTCAATTCTATTCCATTGGTCCTGAGGTCTGTTCTTATGCCAGTACCAAGCTGTTTTGATTACTATGGCTTTGTAGTAGAGTTTGAAATTTGGTATTGATATTCCTCCAGCAGTGTTCTTTCCGTTGAGGAGTGTTTTTGCTATTCGGGGTCTTTAATTGTTCCATATGAATTTTTGGATTGCCTCTTCTATTTCCTTGAAGAATGAGGTTGGAATTTTGATAGGTATTGCGTTGAATTTGTAGATAGCCTTGGGAAGTATTGCCATTTTCACGATGTTAATCTTTCCAATACAGGAGCATGGGAGGCTTTGCCATTTTTTAAGTTCTGTGTTGATTTCCTTTTTCAAGATTTTAAAGTTTTCATCATAGAGGTCCTCCACTTCTTTAGTTAATTCCTAGGTATTTTATTTTTTGTGGGGCTATTTCAAATGGAGTTGCTTTCCTAATTTCAGCCACACTTTTCTCATTATTGGCATACAGAAAAGCTGTTGATTTTTGGGGGTTAATTTTATACCCTGCCACTTTGCCAAAGTTTTGAATCAGCTTGAGTAATTTGGGAGTGGAGTCTATGGGATTCTTTAAATACAAGATCATGTCATCTGCAAAGAGGGAGAGTTTTATTTCTTCTTTCCCTATTTGGATCCCCTTTATGTCTGCATCTTGTCTTATTGCTGTAGCTAGGCATTCTAATACTAGATTGAAAAGGAGTGGAGAGAGTGGGCATCCTTGTCTTGTTCCTGAGTTAAGAGGAAATGGCTTTAGTTTTTCACCATTGAGTATAATGCTGGCTGTAGGTTTGTCATATACAGCCTTTATTGTATTGAGGAATGTTCCATGGATTCCTAATTTTTCCAAAACCTTCATCATGAAGGGGTGTTGGATCTTGTCGAATGCTTTTTCTGCATCTATTTAGATAATCATGTGGTTCTTATTCCTGCTCCTGTTGATGTGATGAATAATATTAATTGATTTGCGTATATTGAACCAGCTTTGCATCCCTGAAATGAATCCTGTTTGATCGTGGTGTATGATTTTTTGGATGAAATGTTGAAGTCGATTGGCCAAAATTTTGTTGAGAAGTTTTGCATCAATATTCATCAAAGAGATGGGTCTATAGTTCTCTTTCTTTGATGAGTCTCTGCCTGGTTTTGGGATCAGGGTTATGATGGCTTCATAGAATGTGTTCGGTAGTGAGCTTTCTCTTTCAATTTCATTGAAGAGTTGGAGGAGTATTGGTGTGAGCTCTGCTTTGAAGGCCTTGTAAAATTCCGCTGTAAAACCATCTGGTCCTGGACTTTTCTTAGCTGGGAGGTCTCTTATTGCTGTTTCTATTTCAATGCTTGATATGGGCCTGTTAAGATAGTTTAACTCATCTTGGTTTAGTTTTGGCATGTCAATATTTGCTAGAAAAAGGTCCATTTCTGTCAAGTTCTCAAACTTATTAGCATAAAGTTTTGAGAAGTATTCCCTTATAATGTTCTGAATCTTGGTTGTTTCCGTGGTGATGTTTCCATTCTCATCTCTGAGTTTATTAATTTGGGTGTGTTCTCTTCTTTTTTTGATAAGATTTGCTAAGGGTTTGTGAATTTTGTTAAGTTTTTCGAAGAACCAACTCTTTGTTTTGTTGATTCTTTTTATAGTTTTTTTGGATTCTAATTCATTTAATTCTGATTTAATTTTGATTATTTCTTTCCATCTACTGGATTGGGGTTTATCTTGCTGTTCTTTTTCAAGGAGGTTTAGATGTGTCATTAAATTGTTAGTTTCCGATCTCTCCAATTTGTTGATGTAGGAGCTCAGAGCTATAAACTTGCCTCTGAGTACTGCCTTTGGTCTGTCCCAGGGTAGCTGGTAATTTGTGTGTTCATTTTTGTTGAATAGCATGAACATTTGGATTTCCTTTCTAATCTCTTCCATGACCCACTCATGATTCAGCAGTGTGTTGTTCAGCCTCCATGTGATGCCGGACTTTCTTTGGTGGCTTTTGGTATTGAGTTCTAATTTTATTCCCTTGTGGTCAGAGAGGATGCAAGGTATAACTTCAATGTTTCTGAATTTAGACAAGTTTGCTTTGTGGCCTAAAATGTGGTCTATTTTAGAAAAGGTTCCATGTGCTGCTGAGAAAAACGTGTATTCTGATGCTGCTGGGTGAAATGTTTGGTAGATGTCTGTTAAGTCTAGTTGATCTATGCAGCTGTTTAGATCTGCGGTTTCTCTGTTGAGTTTTTGCCGAGTTGATCTATCTCGTGGGGAGAGTGGTGTGTTAAAATCCCCAACAATTAATGTCTTTGGATCTATATGGGATTTGAGGGAAAGTAGTGTTTCTTTGATAAATTTGGGTGCTCCATTGTTTGGCAAATAGATATTTAGAATTGTAATATCGTCCTGAAAGAGAGATCCTTTGATTAGTATGTAGCGACCTTGTTTATCTCTTCTCATCAATTTTAATTTGAAATCTATTTTATCTGATATTAGGATTGCAACTCCCGCCTGTTTATGGGGGCCGTTTGCTTGGAAGATTTTGTTCCAGCCTTTAACATTGAAAATGTGTTTGTTTTTACGGGCAAGATGTGACTCTTTTTTTTTTATTTTTTATTTTATTTTATTTTATTTGTGAACATACTGTACAGAGGGGTTACAATTGCATGGGCAGGATAATGCGTACATTTCTTACCAAGCATTGCAGCCTCCTCCTTTGTTTACCCTTCCCATCCCTTCCCAGCCTCCCCCCTCCCCCCATCCCAATCCTTCTCCTTCTCCCCTCCCTCCCCCCCCGTCTCCCCCCACCACCCACGTTGTAAAGCTCGTTTTGGACATGACAACTTGTACTTCTCATTGTTGCATCAGATCCACCTGTATACTTAAACAACTGGTTTTTCCCCATCTCCTCCACAAGTTATACTGACATCAAATATAGTGAAAGCAGGGGTTATACTGTGGGGGAGGGACATACAAAGCAACAAAGAGATAATCTTATAAATTCATTAGAAACACATGTATGAAAGAAAAAACATTAAAATACATATCTAAGGGTTCATTTTCCTGACATCACTTATCTGACCTTTTCCGCTTGACTCGTACATATACTAGATATTGCAAATAAGGGAAACCATGGGACCTATGTTTCTTTGGGCCTGGCTTACTTCACTTAATATAATTTTTTCCAAGTTTTTCCATTTCCTAACAAATGGGGCAATGTCATTCTTTCTGATGGAGGCATAGAATTCCATTGTGTATATATACCACATTTTCTTGATCCATTCATCTACTGAGGGGCATCTGGGTTGATTCCATATCTTAGCTATGGTAAATAATGCTGCAATAAACATAGTTGTGGTGGTAGCTTTAGTGTGGTCTTGTTTGTAAGCATTTGGGTAAATGCCCAAAAGTGGGATTGCTGGGTCATAGGGGAGTTCTATGTGGAGTCTTTTGAGGAACCTCCATACTGCTTTCCAAAGTGGTTGGACAAGTTTACATTCCCACCAACAATGAAGTAAGGTTCCTTTCTGTCCACATCCCCTCCAGCATCTGTTGTTATTAGAGTTCTTGATTTTTGCCATTCTTTCTGGGGTGAGGTGATATCTCAATGTTGTTTTGATTTGCATTTCTTTTATGGCTAGGGATGTTGAACATTTCTTCATGTGTCTATTGGCCATCCTTCTTTCTTTTTCAGAGAAGTTTCTCTTTAAGTCTTTCGCCCACTTATTTATTGGGCAGTTGTTTCTTTGGGGATTTGTTGTTGGGGGGTTTAATTTTTTGAGTTCCAAGTATATTTTAGATATGAGACCCTTGTCCATTGTATGGCTAGTAAAGATCTTCTCCCAATCTGTGGGCTTTCTATTGATCTTGCTAGCTATGTCATTTGCCCTGCAGAAGCTCTGCAACTTTATGCAATCCCATTTGTCCAACCTTTCTTTGATTTGTTGTGTTTCCGGGTCTCTATTCAAAAAATTTCGGCCTGTGCCAAGGAGACCTAGGGTTTCTCCTACTCCATCCTGTAATGTTTTCAGAGTGTCTGCTTTGACTTCAAGGTCTTTGATCCATTTGGAGTTGATTCTGGTGCAGGGTGATATATAAGGATCTAGCTTTAGTTTTCTACATGTAGTTAACCAATTTTGCCAGCACCATTTACTGAAGAGGCTGTCTTTCTTCCATTCTATTGTTTTAGCTCCCTTATCGAAGATTAGATGGCTATAGGTCTGTAGGTTCATTTCTGAGTTTTCGATTCTATTCCATTGGTCCTGAGGTCTGTTCTTATGCCAGTACCAAGCTGTTTTGATTACTATGGCTTTGTAGTAGAGTTTGAAATTTGGTATTGATATTCCTCCAGCAGTGTTCTTTCCGTTGAGGAGTGTTTTTGCTATTCGGGGTCTTTAATTGTTCCATACGAATTTTTGGATTGCCTCTTCTATTTCCTTGAAGAATGAGGTTGGAATTTTGATAGGTATTGCGTTGAATTTGTAGATAGCCTTGGGAAGTATTGCCATTTTCACGATGTTA
The DNA here is from genome assembly GCF_000151885.1 of Dipodomys ordii. Classification (NCBI taxonomy): domain Eukaryota; kingdom Metazoa; phylum Chordata; class Mammalia; order Rodentia; family Heteromyidae; genus Dipodomys; species Dipodomys ordii. The sequence continues at coordinate 271,907 of NW_012285999.1, forward strand.
ATCTTTCCAATCCAGGAGCATGGGAGGCTTTGCCATTTTTTTAATTCTGTGTTGATTTCCTTTTTCAAGATTTTAAAGTTTTCATCATAGAGGTCCTTCACTTCTTTAGTTAAGTTAATTCCTAGGTATTTTATTTTTTGTTGGGCTATTACAAATGGAGTTGCTTTCCTAATTTCAGCCACACTTTTCTCATTATTGGCATACAGAAAAGCCGTTGATTTATGGGTGTTAATTTTATACCCTGCTACTTTGCCAAAGTTTTGAATCAGCTTGAGTAATTTGGGAGTGGAGTCTATGGGATTCTTTAAATACAAGATCATGTCATCTGCAAAGAGGGAGAGTTTTATTTCTTCTTTCCCTATTTGGATCCCCTTTATGTCTGCATCTTGTCTTATTGCTGTAGCTAGGCATTCTAATACTAGATTGAAAAGGAGTGGAGAGAGTGGGCATCCTTGTCTTGTTCCTGAGTTAAGAGGAAATGGCTTTAGTTTTTCACCATTGAGTATAATGCTGGCTGTAGGTTTGTCATATACAGCCTTTATTGTATTGAGGAATGTTCCATGGATTCCTAATTTTTCCAAAACCTTCATCATGAAGGGGTGTTGGATCTTGTCGAATGCTTTTTCTGCATCTATTGAGATAATCATGTGGTTCTTATTCCTGCTCCTGTTGATGTGATGAATAATATTAATTGATTTGCGTATATTGAACCAGCTTTGCATCCCTGAAATGAATCCTGTTTGATCGTGGTGTATGATTTTTTGGATGAAATGTTGAAGTCGATTGGCCAAAATTTTGTTGAGAAGTTTTGCATCAATATTCATCAAAGAGATGGGTCTATAGTTCTCTTTCTTTGATGAGTCTCTGCCTGGTTTTGGGATGAGGGTTATGATGGCTTCATAAAATGTGTTCGGTAGTGAGCTTTCTCTTTCAATTTCATTGAAGAGTTGGAGGAGTATTGGTGTGAGCTCTGCTTTGAAGGCCTTGTAAAATTCCGCTGTAAAACCATCTGGTCCTGGACTTTTCTTAGCTGGGAGGTCTCTTATTGCTGTTTCTATTTCAATGCTTGATATGGGCCTGTTAAGATAGTTTAACTCATCTTGGTTTAGTTTTGGCATGTCAATATTTGCTAGAAAAAGGTCCATTTCTGTCAAGTTCTCAAACTTATTAGCATAAAGTTTTGAGAAGTATTCCCTTATAATGTTCTGAATCTTGGTTGTTTCCGTGGTGATGTTTCCATTCTCATCTCTGAGTTTATTAATTTGGGTGTGTTCTCTTCTTTTTTTGATAAGATTTGCTAAGGGTTTGTCAATTTTGTTAAGTTTTTCGAAGAACCAACTCTTTGTTTTGTTGATTTTTTCTATAGTCTTTTTGGATTCTAATTCATTTAATTCTGATTTAATTTTGATTATTTCTTTCCGTCTACTGGAGTGGGGTTTATCTTGCTGTTCTTTTTCAAGGAGGTTTAGATGTGTCATTAAATTGTTAGTTTCAGATCTCTCCAATTTGTTGATGTAGGAGCTCAGAGCTACAAACTTGCCTCTGAGTAGTGCCTTTGCTGTGTCCCAGAGGAGCTGGTAATTTGTGTGTTCATTTTTGTTGAATAGCATGAACATTTGAATTTCCTTTCTAATCTCTTCCATGACCCACTCATGATTCAGCAGTGTGTTGTTCAGCCTCCATGTGATGCCCGGACTTTCTTTGGTGGCTTTTGGTATTGAGTTCTAATTTTATTCCCTTGTGGTCAGAGAGGATGCAAGGTATAACTTCAATGTTTCTGAATTTAGACAAGTTTGCTTTGTGGCGTAAAATGTGGTCTATTTTAGAAAATGTTCCATGTGCTGCTGAGAAAAACGTGTATTCTGATGCTGCTGGGTGAAATGTTCGGTAGATGTCTGTTAAGTCTAGTTGATCTATGCAGCTGTTTAGATCTGCGGTTTCTCTGTTGAGTTTTTGCCGAGTTGATCTATCTCGTGGGGAGAGTGGTGTGTTAAAATCCCCAACAATTAATGTCTTTGGATCTATATAGGATTTGAGGGAAAGTAGTGTTTCTTTGATAAATTTGGGTGCTCCATTGTTTGGCGAATAGATATTTAGAATTGTAATATCCTCCTGAAAGAGAGATCCTTTAATTAGTATGTAGCGACCTTCTTTATCTCTTCTCACCAATTTTAATTTGAAGTCTATTTTATCTGATATTAGGATTGCAACTCCCGCCTGTTTATGGGGGCCGTTTGCTTGGAAGATTTTGTTCCAGCCTTTAACATTGAAAATGTGTTTGTTTTTACGGGCAAGATGTGACTCCTGCAGGCAGCAGATAGAAGGGTCTTGTTTTTTAATCCAACTAGACAGTCTATGTCGCTTAATTGGAGAGTTCAGTCCGTTAACGTTAAGAGATAGGACTGAGAGGTATTTGGGAGTTCCTGCCATGTTATCCACCTTCTTGGGGGCTGCAAAAACTGGGTTCTTCCTATGGTTCTTGGATTCTTAGTTTGGGTGCAGTTTCTTGGCCTTTATTGCGGTCTTGTTGGTTTTCTATGTGTAGGACATCTTTAAGAATCTTTTGTAGGGCTGGTTGGTGGAGATGTATTGTTTCAATTTTTCTTTGCTATGGAAGGTTTTTATTTGGCCTTCAGTTATGAAGGAGAGTTTAGCTGGGTACAGTATTCTTGGTTGATAGTTGTTTGTTTTTAGGGCATGGCATACTTCATTCCAGGCTCTTCTTGCTTTGATTGTCTCTGCTGAGAAATCTGAGGTGATTCTGATTGGTTTCCCTTTATAGGTGATTACCCTTTTCTCCTTGACAGCTTTAAGGACCTTTTCCTTGGTCTGTGTTGTTCCTGTGTGGATTATAATGTGTCGGTGGGAGGTCCTATTCTGGTCTGGTCTGTTTGGGGTTCTAAAAGCTTCTTGTATCTGAATAGGCCTATCTTTTTGTATGTTTGGGAAGTTCTCTGCTAGGATCCTGTTAAACAAATTTCCTAGACCATTAACTTGTGTTTCTAGGTGCTCCTCTACACCCATTATCCTTAGATTAGGCCTTCTGATGGTGTCTTCCAGGTGTTGGATAGATCTATCATATTTCTTGGACTTGTCTTGGATGGTTGTATGTTCTTTCTCTATAATATCTAGGCTGTCTAAAATCCCTGAGATTCGATCTTCTGCATGGTCTAACCTGCTGTCAAGACTATCTACTTTGTTTTTTATCTCTTTTCCTTCTAGTTGGTCAGCTTTGATGGCTTCAAGTTCTTTGTTGAAGCTCTGTTTTAGGTCTTGTATGAATTTCTTTACTTCCTTTATTTGGTGTTCAGTGTTTGTTCTCAAATCACTTAGTTGATTGGTTATGGTTTCTTTGGATTCCCATTCTTTCTGTTGGGTTCCATTCAGCATTCCCTTTGTGGTCTCCCTGGCTTCCTTCAGCTCTTTGTTAATGGATTCCATGAATGCCTTTAGTGATCTTTGTGTATTCTCTACTTGGTCTCTCAATTCCTGAATTACTCTTTGATTAGCTGCCTTCTCTTCGTGGGATTCCTGCAGTTCTCTTTGAGTGTTCTCAGCCTGCTCATGCCATTCTTCCCTTTCTCTTTGAGTATTCTCAAGTTGTTCATGCAAATCCTGTATCAGCTTTTGAGAAGCTTCCTCACGGTTATGATATTGTTGTATAAGCTTTTGGGATGCCTCCTCTTTCTCCCTTTCACGCTCATACAGAATCCTTTGGAAGTTGTCAAACTTCTCATTTATCATGGTTGCCAGCAGTCCTTGTAGAGCTATTTGGGAACTCTCCTCTGGTTCATTCATTATCTGTTCTGACCCCTGATTGTCAAGATTGGGAAGTGAGATATCCGGATTTGCCATTTTTCTTGTGTTTTTCCGGCTTACTCTGCCTATTTCAGATGAAAATAGCACCAGTTTTGTGCTAGAACACTATCTTATGGCAACCATCAATCAAAGTTTGCTTTTGTACAGTTAATAGTCTACACATACAATCTAGTTCAACAGATACATCTATTCAATGTCAAACAACTATATGTTAATGGGCTTCGAACCGCAGAGAAGAATTTGGAAGACCAGAAATTATAAGGGTTAGGGAGAGATGTGGGTAAAAAATAGGATTAGATTGGTGTGGGGGGGCACAGGGAGAGTTAACTATGTCCTAAACCCTATGCAGGAAATAGGTTGTGTAGGATGCAAGTAGAGAGAGAGAGAAAAAGAAGAAAGGGAAAGTGAAATGAAAAGAGCCCAGAAAAAAATTTAGAAATGTAAAAAATTAATATTATATGGGGATTAAAAGACCATCTATTTAGAGAGGAATATGAGTATATTAAGATAAGGGAAGGGACATAGAAGAGAAGTGAAAAACTTAAAAAAATGCTTAAATATTATATAGGTATAAAGAGGTAGTACTGCTATTAAGGAGTTTAAATCTCGGAGGTTTTGAATTGGGTAATATATTTGTGGGTTAAGTGTGTACACAATGGGGGATAGGGTCTACTAGTTAACTGCGGGTTTATCTGAGGATGTGAAGGACAAGAGCTAAGTCACATAAAGAAGGTCAAAAAAAAGAATAGGTGAACAGGATAATAAAGGGAGGAAAAGAAAAAAAGATCAGAAGTTCGGTAGAGTTAGACAAAAAAAACAAAAAGATCGTTAAGAAAGAAAGAAAACGAGAGAGAAGACAAGAAAAGAAAGGAAACCGCACATTCACGTATTTCTAAAATAAAAATTATAAGAGGAAAAAAAAGTTACTGGAAAACCATTATTTTTCAAAAAAGGCAAAAATTAAAGATTAATAAAATTTTTAGAAAAGGAAAAAAAATTATATATATAAAGTACCAAAAAAAAAAGAAAGAAAAGAAAAAAAAAGTTTTTTGATTTTTTTTTCGGGGGGGAGGGGTGGGAAAAATCCTGTATCTCCCTTTAGTCTGTAGCCAGCCTCTTGTTGGAGTCTCTTGTCAGCTTGAGGTCCTGTGGCTTGATTGGTTTCTTAAGTCAGTTTGTTCGAACAGGCAGAAAAATGCTCTGCTTTACCCAAGATTTTGGGATCCCCCTCCCAGATTAGTTTAATGGGAGGCAGATCTGCTTTGAGAATCACAAAAGGGGGGGGGATGCAGTGGTGAGGCTAGGTTCTGGGTGGAGTTGAGGGCTTTCACCAATCAGTAGCTTTTCCCTGGGGCTGATTTGTGAAGAAAAGAAAAAAAAAACTCACAGAGCCCAGCCTGGAGCCGTTCTCAGGGTTTCTGTTTTTCCTTTGATTGTTGAGGCTGCTAGAGGGAGGGGCAGCCTCTGGCTCTGGTTACCCAGTGGGGAAAGCCACTCCAATGGCTGGTGCCTGAGCTGGGTGACTTTTCCCTGGATGGAGCTGAGTCTGGCAGGTCACTTCGCCATTAAGTTCTTGTGACCTGCTAAATGACTCGTTTTATTCCAAGGCCTGAGTTGGAGCTAGCAGCTCCGCTGAGCTTTGTCGGTATCCAAGATGGAGATCGCCGGTGCTGGGGGGGGGAGGGGTGGCCTTCCCTCCTCTGCTCCCTGAGAAGGAGTGAGGATGTCGGGCTTCTACTCACGCCGAGTCTTGGATCCTGGGTCGTCTTTGGTCTGCAAACTGCAGGATGAAGCTGTCTGCTCCTTGTCGGTTCTTGCTGGTGTTGAGTAGAATCCGCTCGCCTGCTGCGTCTGGCTCCTTCGTCCCGGACTCTCTGTGTGAGCGCTCAGGTATCGCCTGGCTGCGGTTTCCACCGCGACCCTGCCGCCGCCGCCGCCGCCGGCAGCTGCTGGCTGGTGTTCAGATGTGTATTCTTGCCTTGGCTTTCTCTCACTTGTCTAACTCTCTGTCCTGTGATGGCACACTTGGTGTGTTTCTCTGGCTTAGGACTGTTCACTGGAACTCTAAAACTGCTTTCTATGCGAGAGCTTGTTCAGATTCCAGCTTCTCCTCCGCCATCTTCCATATGAAGTCTTTTGAGGAACCTCCATACCCCTTACCAAAGTGGTTGAACAAGTTTACACTACCACCAACAATGCAGTAGGGTTCCCCTATCCACATCTCCTCCTGCATCTGTTGTTATTAGAGTTCTTGATTATAGCCATTCTAACTGGGGTGAGGTGGTATCTCAATGTTGTTTTGATTTGCATTTTTTATAGCTAAGGAGTTTGAGCATTTCTTCATGTGTCTATTGGCCATCTTTCCTTCCTCTTCAGAGTAGTTTCTCTTTAAGCCTTAAGCCCACTTATTTATTGGGCTGTTGATTCTTTTAGGATTTGTTTTTGGGGGATTTAATTTTTTGGAGTTCCAGATATATTTTAGATATGAGACCCTTGTCCATTGTATGGCTAGTGAAGATCTTCTCCCAATTTGTAAACTTTCTATGGATCTTGCTAGGTATGTCCTTTGCCATATAGAAGCTCTGCAATTTCATGCAGTTCCATTTGTCAACCTTTCTATGATTTGTTGTGTTTCTGGGTCTCTATTAAGCAATTTTTGGCCTATACCAAGGAGGTCTAGGGTTTCTCCTATTCCATCCTGTAATGTTTTCAGAGTGTCTTCATATTGTGAGGTCTTTGATCCATTTGGAGTTGATTCTGCTACAGGGTGATATATAAGGATCTAGATTTATTTTTCTACAAGTAGTTAACCAATTTTGAGAGCACCATTTACTGAAGAGGTGGTCTTTCTTCCATTCTATTTTTTTCAGCTCCCTTATCAAAGATTAGATGGCTGTAGGTCTTTAGGTTCATTTCAATTCTATTCCATTTGTCCTGAGGTCTGTTCTTGTGCCAGTACCAAGCTGTTTTGCTTACTATGGCTTTGTAGAAGAGTTTGAAATTTGGTACTGATTTTCCTCCAACACTGTTCTTCTGTTAAGGATCGTTTTTGCTATTCAGGGTCTTTTATTGTGCCATATGAATTTTTGGATTGCCTTTCCTATGTCCTTGAAGAATGAGGTTGGAATATTGATAGGTATCACATTCAATTTGTAGATAGCATTGGGAAATATTGCCATTATCACGATTTGATCTTTCCAATCTAGGAACATGGGAGTTTTTCCACTTTCTAAGTTTGTTTTGATTTCCTTTTTCAGCTATTTAAAGTTTTCATCATAGAGGTCCTTCACTCCTTTGATTAAGTTAATTCGTAGGTATTTTATTTTTGTGGGGCTATTACAAATGGAGCTCCTTTCTTAATTTCAGCCGCAATTTTCTCATTGTTGGCATACAGAAAAGCCATTGATTTTTGAGGGTTAATTTCATACCCTTCTGGTTTGCCCAAGTTTTGAGTAACCTTGAGTAACTTGGGAGCGGGGTCTTTAAATACAAGATCATGTCATCTGCAAAGAGGGAAAGTTATACTTCTTCTTTCCCTATTGGGTTTCTCTTTATATTTGCACTGAAGAGCAGTAGAGAGAGTGGACCTCCTTGTCTCGTTCCAGAGTTTAGAGGGAATAGCTTTAGATTTTCACAATTGAGTATAATGCTTTCTGTAGTTTTGTCATACACAACCTTTATTGTATTCAGGAATGTTCCATAGATTCCTAATTTTTCCAGGACCTTCACCATAAAGGGGTGTTGGATCTTGTCAAAGGCTTTCTCTGCAACTATTGAGATAACCATGTGGTTCTTATCCTTGCTCTGGTTGATATGATGAATTATGTTAATTGATTTGTGCATATTGAAGCAGCTTTGCATCCCTGAAATGAATCCTGTTTGCTCATGGTGTATGATTTTTTGGATGAATTGTTGAAGTTGATTAGCCAAAATTTTGGTGAGAGGCTTTGCATCAATGTTCATCAAAGAAATGGGTCTACAGTGCTCTTTCTTTGATGAGGGTTTGGGGATGAGGCTTATGATGGCTTCATAGAAAGTGTTCGGTAGTGAACTTTCTCTTTCAATATCATTGAAGAGTTGGAGGAGTATTGGTGTGAGCTCTGCTTTGAAGACCTTGTAGAATTCTGCTGTATAACCATCTATTCCTGGGTTTTTCTTAGATGGGAGTTCTCTTATTGCTCTTTCTATTTCAATGCTTGATATGGTCCTGTTAAGATGGTTTAACTCATCTTAGTTTCTGCATGTCAATATGTGCCAGGAAAATGTCCATTTCTGCCAAGTTCTCAAACATATTAGCATAAAGTTTTGAGCAGTATTCCTTTATAATGTTCTGAATCTTGGTTGTTTTTGTAGTGATGTTTCCATTCTCATCTCTGAGTTTATTAATTTGGGTGTGTTCTCTTCTTTTTCTTTTTTAAGGGTCTGTCAATTTTGTTAATTTTTTTGAAGAACCTTCTCATTTTGTTGAGTCTTCATATGGTTTTTTTTATTCTAATTCATTTAATTCTGATTGAATTTTAATTCTTTCTTTCCATCAACTGGATTGGGGTTTATCTTGATTCTCTTTTTCAAGGAGTGTCAGATCTCATTAAATTGTTGGTTCCAGGTCTCTCTAATTTGGTAATATAGGAACTCAGAGCTATAAACTTGCCTCTAATCGTGTCTTTTCTGTGTCCCAGAGGAGCAGAAAATCTCTGTGCTAGTTTTTGTTGAATAATATGAACATTTGAACTTCGATTCTAAGCTCTTCCATGACCCACTGGTGTTTGAACAGTGTGTTTTTTAGTCTCCATCTTTTACTGGACTTTCTTTGGTGGCTTTTTGTGTTGAGTTCCAATTTTATTCCCTTTTGGTCTGATAGAATGCAAGATATGAATTCAATGTTTCTGAATTTTTGACAAGTTTGATTTGGAAAATATTCCATGTGCTGCTGAGTAGAAATTGTACTCTGATGCTGCTGTATGAATATTTGCTAGATGTCTGCTAAATCAGTTGATGAATGCACTTGTTTAGATCTGCGGTTTCTCTGTTGAGTTTTTGCCGATTTGATTTATTTAGTGGGGATAGTGGTTTGTTAAAGTCCCCAACAATTAATGTGAGATTTAAAGTAGTATTTCTTGGATAAATTTGGGTGCACTATTGTTTGGCAAATATTTAGAATTTTAATATCCTCCTGAAAGAGATATCCCTTAATTAGTATGTAGTAACCTTCTTTATCTCTTCTCAATAATGTTAATTTGAAGTCTATTTTATCTGATATTAGAATTGCAACTCATGCCTGTTTTTGGGGGCCGTTTGCTTGGTAGATTTTGTTCCAGCCTTTCACTTTCAAAATGTGTTTGATTTTTATAGGCAATTTGTGATTCCTGAAGGTAGAAGATGGAAGAATCTTGCATTTTAAACCAACTAGACAGTCTATGTCACTTACTTGGAGAGTTACATCCCCTAATATTGAGATAGAGGAGTAAGAGGTATTTGGGTGCTCCTGCCATTTTATCCACCTTCTTGGGTGCTGCGCCTACTGGATTCTTTCTATGGTTCTGGATTCTGTTTGTATGTGGTTTCTTGGCCTTTATTGTGGTCTTGTTGGTTTCCTATGTTTAGGACATCTTTAAGTATCTTTTGTAGAGCTGATTTGGGGGAGATATATTGTTTGTTTTTCTTTGCTATGGAAGATTTTTATTAGACCTTCAATTATGAAGGAGAGTTTAGCTGGGTACATTATTCTTGGTTGATTGTCGTTTGTCTTTAGAGCATGGCATACACCATTCCAGGCTCTTCTTGCTTTAATTGTCTCTTTTGAGAAATGTGTGGTGATTCTAATTGGTTTTCCTTTATAGGTGACTGATCTTTGCTCCTTGACAGCTTTAAGGATCTTTTCCTTGGTCTGAATTGATCCTGTGTGGCTTATAATTAATTGGACGATGGGAAGTCCTGTTCTTGTCTGGTCTATTTAGAGTTTTAAAAGCTTCTTGTATCTGAATATGCCTATCTTTTTGCGTGTTGGGAAGTTCTTTGCTGGGATCCTGTTGAACAAATTTTCTAGACCATTACCTTCTGTCTCTATGTGCTCCTCTACACCCATTTCCCTCAGATAAGGCCTTCTGATGGTGTCTTGCAAGTGTTGAATAGATCTATCATATTTCTTGAATTTGTCTTGGATAGTTGTATGTTCTTTCTCTATAATACCTAGGCTGTCTTCAATGCCGGAGATTCAATCTTCTGCATAGTCTAACCTACTGTCAAGTCTTTCTACTTTATTTTTCATTTCTTTTCCTTTTAATTGGTCGGCTGTTATGGCTTAAATTCTTTGTTGGAGCTTTGTTTTAGGTCTTGTATGAAATTCTTTACTTCCTTAATTTGGTGTTCAGTGTTTACTCTCAAATCACTTAGTTGATTGGTTATGGTTTCCTTGGACTCCCATTCCTTCTGTTGGGCTCCATTCAACATTCCCTTTGTGGTCTCCCTGACTCCTTTCAGGTGACTGTTTATGGATTCCATGAATGGCTCTATTGATCTTTGTCTATGCTCATCCAGCTCTTGCAATTCTTGTATTACTCTTTGATTAGATTTCTCATGTTCATGTAACTTCTGTAGTTCTCTCTGACTGATCTCAGCCTGCTCACACAATTCCTTTATTTCTCTTTGAGTATTCTCAACCTGCTCATGCAATTCCAGTATCAATCTTTGAGTAGCTTTCTCAAGCCCATGGGCTTCCTGTTTTGATCTTTGGTTTGCCTCCTCTCTCTCCCTAACACGTTCACACTGAGTCCTTTACAGGGTTTCAAACTTTTCATTCACCATGTTTACCAGTAGTGTTTGTAGAGCTTTTTGGGAACTCTCCTCTGGATTATTCATTATCTGTTCTGTCACCTGATTATCTTGAGTGGGAATTGAGATAACCGGACTTGCCATTTTCCTTGTGTTTTTCTTGCTTGTTCTGCCCATTTGGGATGAAAGTAATGCCAGTTTTGTGTTAGAACACCATTTTAAGGCAAGCATCAACCAAAGTACTGTAATTGCATAGTCAAATGTTTGAAGACACAATCTAGTTCAACAGATACTGTCCATTCAACATTAAATAACTATGTTTTAATGGGCTAAGAATACCAAAGAATAATTTGACAAACCAGAAATTATTATGTTTAGGGAGAAATGTGGGGAAAACAGGGTTAGAGGGATGTGGAAAGGTAAAAGTAGAGTGAAATTAACCAAGTCCTAATCTCACAGAGGGAAATGGATTGGAAAGAATGATAGAAAAGAGAGAAGAAAAAATTTCAAAAAGGAGACAAGAAAAAATGGAAAGACAAATATTTAAATTTAAAAAGTGAAACTCTTAAAAGTAATGAAAATTTAAAGAAGTAAAATTGGGAGGTGAACGGGGATGAGAGGAGAGGAGGGATAGAAAGGAGACCTGAAAAACTAAAAAATAAAAATACTTCAAATAATTTATAGGTATAAATAAATAATAGTTATTAAGCAATTTAATCCTAAGAGGTTTTGAATTGAGTAATACATTTATGGATTAAGAATGTACACAATTGAGGATAAGGTCTTATAATCAATGACAGGTATATAGGAGGTGAACAGAACAACAAATAATTCATACAAAAAGAACAAAAGATGAAAAAGTAAAACGAATGAGAAAGAAAGAACAAAAAAGACCAACATGTCAGTAAACATATTTTTTTAAAAAGCACACACACACACATACACCTAAAATAAAAGTTATAAGAGGAAGAAAAAAAGATGAATGGAAACAATTTTATAATTAAAAAGTAAAAATTTAAAAAGATACAAAAAAAGACTTCTTTGATTTTGTTTTGGGGGGGTTGATGGGAAGATCCTGTATCTCCCTTGTGTCAGTAACCAGTCTCTTGGTGGAGTCTCTGGTTTGCTTATGGTGTTTGGTTTTCTGTGGCTTGATTGGTTTCTTAAGTCAGTTTGTTTGGGCAGGCAGAAAAAAATCTGTTGGTTTACCCAGAAGTTTGTGATCGCCACCCAGGCTAGTTCAGTGGGAGGGAGATCTGCTTTGAGTATCACAAAAGAGGGAGGTGGCTGTTTCCTCTATTTTGGAGTTGCTGTAATAAGGCTGGGTTCTGGGTAAAGTTGAGGCCTTTCAGCAAACAGTAGCTTTTCCCTGAGTGGCTAGCTTCTCAGACATTCACAGAACCCAGCCTGGAGCCATTCTCAGGGTTTATGTTTACTGAGTTTCAATTGATTGTCAGGGCTGTTGTAGGGAGGGGCAGCCTCTGGCTCTGTTTACCCAGTGAAGAAAGCCACTCCTTCGTGGGTATAGCTTTCTCTGCCTTGTTGTGGTGACTTTCCCATGGGTGGAATTGAGAATGGCAGGTCAGGGTAGATACTTGTGACTCGCTAAATGACTCTTTTGTTTTCATCACAGAACTGAGTTGGATCTAGCTACTTATCCAGGCTTTTGTTTACATCAAAAGTGGATATCTCAGGTGTTGGGGGGAAGGGTGTCCTTCCCTCCTCTGCTCCCTTTGAGAAGAAGTGAGGATGTTAGTTTTGAACTCATGCTGGAGTGTGGGTTCCTGGGTAGCCTCTGGTCTGCTATCTGCAGGATGAAGATATCTGCTACTTGTCAGTTCTTGCTCGTGTTGAGTAAAATCTGCTTGCCCGCTGCATCTGGCACATTTGTCCCAGACTCTCTGGGTTGTAGTTATGGTGGCTATGGATGGCACCACAGCCGCCACAGCAACCTCAGCCATGGCTGTTGGAAAATGCTCAGATCTGTCTCCTTACCTGGATTTTCCCCTCTGCCCAAACTCTCTGTACTGTGATGGCACACTTGGTGTGCCTAGGACTGTTCATTGGAACACTAGATCTGCTTTCTATGCAAAAGCTTGTTTAGCCACCAGATTCTCCTCCGCCATCTTCTTGAAATTTCTGAAGGTGTTTAAATATTACTGGAATTGTTTTGGAATAAATAATGTTCACCTTGACTATCTTGAGAAAGAAGAATTGGTTTCTCAGCACTATAGGTAAGAACTTGAGTGAAAGAAACAAAAGGAAAAATGAGGAACAACTCAACACATACATTCAAAAGAAACAAAACAACCCAAGAAAACACCAATTAACTCAGTACTCAAGAACCTGCAGGAAATGCAAAGATTTTTTTAAAAATAGCTATGATAAGCTTATGAAAATCCTGACTACGAGGGAGTATACTATTGTGAGGATAATGGTTAAAGCTCAGACTGGACAGAAAGATCTGTACACAATGCCAGGCTCTTGTTATTCTAAATTCCAGGAAGAATAACATAAAGTAGACTGAGCCCACGATCATACAAAAGTTGGAAGCGAGATTCTATCTGAAAGTTAATCAGGATAATTTAGGGCTAGGGGCATGCCAAAGTGGTAAGAACATCCATTTAGGAGACACAAGACAATTCAAATTCCAATCTTATGTGTATTAAAGAAAAAAAAACTATGACTTTAAATAATGGGAATAATTGCAAGATTTGAATATTTGAGTAGAGAAAAATCCATGAGAGAGGTAGAGTTTACCCATGTTGTAATACTTTCTACTTAAGTGATAATATTATGTGGTACACCAGACATAACAGAGTTACCTTGCAAATGAGCATGGATGTGCATTTGTGTGAAGGAAATACTCTATTTACACAGGTGTAAATTAAATACATTTGGGGGTAGATTTTAGTTCTTGTACTAAGAGCCTGGGTGATATCTCTGAGTCTTTTTTCTCAAGGCTATCACTCTACTACTATGAGCCACAGTTCCAATTCTGATTTTCTGTTGGTTGTTTGGAGATAAGAGGCTCATGGACTTTCCTGACCAGAATGGTTTCAAACCATGATCATCAGATCTCAGCCTCCTGAGTAACCAGGATTCCAGGCCTGAGTCACCCATGTTTTTAATAATTTAGTAAATTGTACAGTTACAGAAGTTATAATTTATCATTATAACCTTTATAATATATGTGTTTATATTTATATCAATGCATACATGTAGAAATATTTTAACATATTTTTGTATCTACAGTAGATTTATGAAATCATCCTTCATTGTAAAATAACATGTAAACAAGTTTAATGAGGAGCAAAACTAAGGGAATTGTCACATGTTTCTTGTTGTTGAATGAAATATGAATTGTGAGAATCAATTTGAGAAAACCATTTAACAAAATGGATAATGGCTATTAATTCCAATCCCTTTATTTGCCCATATTGTGCATCCTCACACATGAGTGTCAAAGTCAAACCACACTTTTTTGCCTTTGTATTTAAATCAAATGTTAAAATTTAGGGGATAGGTGAAGTAATCAAATAAAGATTAAAATAATACTAAGTGAGGCTATGAGTTAGAGCTGAAAATTATTTTAATTATGATAATAGCTAATTTAATTCCATATCTCTTACTTTTGCTTTATTGTCATATACCTCATTCCCACATTAGGAAATTACATAGAAGGTTCTCACTAAATTATGTGTAAAATTATGAAAAATGTATTAAAAGAATATGGGCACATCGGGGCTGTGAAAGTGGCTCAGTGGTAGAGCTCTTGCCTTGCATGCCTGAGGCCCTGGGTTTGATTTCTCAGCACCACATAAGCAAAAAGAAGAAAGCCAGAAGTGACGCGGTGGTAGATTGCTAGCCTTGAGCAAAAAAGCTGAGGGACAGCAACAGAGGAGCCCAGAGTTCAGGCCCCTCGACTCGAAAGAAAACAATAACAACAACAAAAGAATATGGGCACAGTGTGGTTTTAGCTGATTGGAACTTGTAGGGAGTAGTGTGTTTTTGAGGACCTGAAAAACATTGTGATGTAGATGAAGGAAGGGATGTGCTAATTCTGGAAAATTGGCTAGAGGATTGCTCCCAGAAAAACAGTGATGAATTTTTCCAAAAGTTTAGCGTAAAATCACTCTCACAATCATGTTCACTACTGCACTATACACCGTAGAGAATTTATGGAAACAGCCCAGACGCACTTTAGCAGAGGGATGGTTGGAGAAAGTGTTGCACATATACACAATGGGATTGCACCCATCCATTATAAAGACTGTTACAGCATTTGCAAAGAAATGGATTGAACTAAAATTATGTTAAGTAAACGAAGTCACAGCCAGACACAAAAAGTACGCGTATTTAGAAGCCAGAATTTTATGCAAGTTAAACAACAGTATTAACCAAAGCATGCTATTTGTAGAGGAGTATTTAACAGGTGTAATTTCTTATAAAATTTAACTTTTAATCCAACAAAATGAATACCAGGAGGCTACCACTTGGAAAATGTGAGGGGAAATCAAAGGGAAGAAATAAAGAGACTTATGGAAGTAGAGAGTGAAGCCATAATATTCAATGCAGATAGTATGAAACTAATAAAAACGAAAGTGGGTTGAGGTTTGGAAAGATGTGAGAAAGTTATGTAAACATCCATTGTACTTATAAACTGATTCGTTGAATGGAAAACATTTCGTACAACTATTTAATAAAAATATAATTAAAAACAATGGAGACATCTGATCTTAAACCATGAGTAAATATGATTCTTGCCTTCTCAGAAATTTTCTTTGCAAGTATTTTCCTCATAATGACAGAAAAGTGAACAACACAATGTATATCAATACATCACTTTGCATATCCTAAATAGACAATATAAAAATCACAGTAAAATATTAGAATATATCACATGATAAAATAAAAGTTAGAAAGTATCAAACTCTTGTTTTTCCAAGTACTTTACCTTTGGTATCTAATTTAATCGTCACAATAATCCCATAAAGTGAAACTATTTCTATTTTTAATTCTAAGGTGATGATATTTAAGTCTTCACAGTTGGAATTAGTAGTACAACATTCTACACCCGGTAAGTGTTAGCCTGTGTTCCATTCCCACTATATGAACTAACCTCATTCTATTTTATAACTAAATACCAGCACTCAGTCTACTAATTCTAGGAAAATTCCCAAAATTATTGTGCACACTCTAATAATATTTCCTTTATCTTTGTTAGAAAATACGTAACTAAGCCGGACACCGGTGGCTCACGCCTATAATGCTAGCTACTCAGGAGGCTGAGATCTGAGGATTGTGGTTCAAAGCCAGCTTGGGCAGGACAGACTGTGAGATTCTTATCTCTAATAAACCACTAGTAAACTGGAAGTGGCACTGTGGTCCAAGTGACAGAGCACTCGCCTTCAGTGGAAGAGCGCAGGGAGAGCACCCAAGCCCAGAGTTCAAGCCCCATGACCAACAACAACAAAAAAAGAAAATAAGTAACTGTAATAAGAAAACTCCAAGTTCATAATCAATTTATACCTCCCTGGTGAAAGGAACTGCTAAACTATAAAATTCTTGATTTCTAGCTCAAAATAGTAGAAATCATATTTTATGCCTTCACTCAACACTGAACTGCCTGGGGACCCCATCTCTGGTTAACACAGTCTTACTGAAAGAATGACCTGCCCAATTCCTGATGGAAACAGACTGCAGGCCTTTTGGAGCAATCGTTTCCACATTGTAGCGCACCTAAATTGTTTACAATTAGAAGTATTTTGATTGCTTTTTATACCCACCATTTTGAGAGAAATGTACTACTTTAAAATGTTATTAAAGAAAGACTGATATAAAATCACATTTGACCCCAGATAAATATTTTACCTTTCATATACCCAAAAATGCAGTCTTACCTATCATTAATGTTAGGAACGAGAGGTTTAAAATCATTGACAACAAGACCTAATTATGAATTAAAGACTCTCCAACTTGTGAATACAATTGGTTTACAAAGACATCAATACTACTGCATTTTTAAGTCCCTATGATAATGATAATGATTCGCTATGATAATCATAATGATAAACTATTAACACTTAAAAATAACTCATTTTCTTGGGAGTAGGACAAAAAGCACAAGGATAAACCTAATCATTTTAAAAGACCTTTATTTATACTAAAAGTTCACTCATAACTATAAAGATTCTAAAACTAACTGAAGTAGAGAGGAAATAATTTAACTGCATCATCTACATTCAATGGACTATTAATAGAAAACAAAATTATACTAATAATTAGCTTACCCAATTCACTTAATTCTTTTATTCTATTCCATTTACTTTCGTAAAAACTGGGTTTTCATAAAATGAAGCATAAAAAAGCCTATATACTCACTTACATTTTCAGATCTTAACAATATTTCAGAAATTTTAGCTCTACAGTCAATGAACTGAAATAACACTAAAATATTCAAAGGATTTTCAGAAATTGCAAGACTTCCTCTGAGATGTTATGTATATTGGAACAGATATTCAAAAAGCCTTATTTGTTAAAGTTGCCATAGTTTCTCCCACAAAAGAGCCATTAGTAAAGATACCTGTGCATATACAAAACACCTTCAAATGAGTCCACAATCTGGACATAACACTTGCTTTTTGTTTGTTCGTTTTTGAAAGGAATATCTAACAAGCATATCCACAATACTTATTTTCAATGAATAAGATGGGATATTCAAACATAATATAGGTTGGATTATCTCTTAGTGAGAATAGATATAATCTTGCAAAGAAAGTGATTTTCAACAGAAATTCGGAAAGAGTTTATCCAACTTGTGTTTCACAGGAATAATCAGAGAGTAATACCTGTTTGGTCAAGTCGGTCCAAATCACTCTATGAGTGTATCTTAAAAGTATAACCAATTTAAGAGGTCAAATACGTATTTTGTACTGACAATCATCTTATAACAACAACTTACTAACTAATTATGTCTGTATCTTCTTACCTAACATACAATAAGAGCTGAAAGCGGTCTCTTTTTCTAACTTAATATTGTAAATGCTTTGATTATGATGTTATTATTAGACAAATAATATGTACAAAGGCTGGTTCCACTGAAATGACATGACAGAACACTGATAAATAAAAACATTGCAACACAGTTAGCTTTTTTCAGCCTCACCCTGTCCACATTGGCAAGCAACATTGCAACAGCACACGCACACATATACACATACACACATGTTCGCACATGTACACACACATATACACGCATGCTACATTCAGGGTATATTGTACAAAAAAGTCCACATAAAATATTAGTGATTAGGACAAATGATAATATGCCTTATTACAAAATAATACATAAACCATTACCAAGCATGTTATATTTTACCTGCCTCTCCACATGCGACCACTTAATTTAGCTTTAATTAATTAATTATTTTATTAATTAATTTATTTGTTTGGTGCTAATACTAGGGCTTGAACTCAGGGCCTGGATTTGTCCCAGAATTTATTTTTTGTTTCAGTTTTCTCAAGGCTAGCATTTTACTGCTTGTACCACAGCTCCATTTCTAGCTTTTGCTGGTTACTTTCAAATCAGAATCTAATGGACTGTTTTTTCTTGGTCTGCTTTCAAACCACAATGCTCAGATTTCACCTTTCTGATTAACTACTACTAAAGGCATAAACCATCAGTGTGGCTTCTACTTTTTCCTATATAGTTATCTAATACACATACTTAGATGGAAATTTTAAAATGAGAGTATAGAAGCAAGATGTACAGTGATATACTGTCCTGTCAGAAATTCAAGTTAGTAATGTAAATTTATTCTTAAAACCATACACAAAAAATACCATGATATAGTGCAAGAGAAGTCACTATTGAACATATGAGCCTTAAGAGCTTTCTAATAGATCCATTATTTATTGGTACCCAACATTAGAAAAATGTATGAGGCACTGGTAAAATAGAAGTCCTTTGCATGACTACATACATTCCTTGTTTTTATAAGACAAATGTTTCACCTAAAAAGTAGGCCTGTCTATTGTCTTCATGTGATTTTGATGATTGAAAGTGCTTAGTGAGAAGGTCAAAATGTATTAGTAGTCCTTCACTATCAATTCTCATTCTCTTCTTGGAGAATATAATGATCAAATCAATAGTTCAGAATCGGCAAGCAATACTTCAGAATCATGCTTCCAGTGCAAGTGGATCACCAGTAAGAAATCGTCAATACCAATTTCCACAAAGTTTTCTCACAGATACAATCTCCCTGCCTTCTCTAGCTGCTTTACTACCCTCTTATTCCTTCATTGTACAAGAAAAGTATGATTCAACTGATTTCAGTCAGATCTGTTACTAGAACTATCAAGGATTTATTTTACTGTCTGTAATTTGATAAAGTTATGTCTCTTAACGTAGGCTACTAAAAATGTATTTACTAACTTCAAGTAAATACATAAATTCGATTTCCATCTCTTTTAAAAAATAAAATTTTGTTTGCTCTACAAATTGATCAGAGGCATGGATTTTGTGGCTAGCTACGTCATTACACATCTGTCTCTTTCTTTCTCTCTCCCTTTCATGGTTCTCATAGATAATATGATTGCTCCATAATTATCCTAATTTATTTTGCTTTTATATTTTTGGTTGTATCATTTCACTTTTTGCTCTGCCATTTCCCAAATCATTTATATAGAAGGCATTATTTCCTATTTTCTCATGCCTAGAATAAGCGGCACATGAAGACATCACTGATCCTCATTTTCAATGTGTACATTTGAATATGGAGGAATATCTTTTCCCTGCTCTCCATCAATTCCCTACTTTCCAGTTAGAATAATTTCGAATAGTATAATTGGAAAAAGAGAAAATAAATCATGGTGAATAAACAGTTGCAGAAAATTCACCAGATATTTCTGACCAGTTCAACCAATGTGAACTATTAGGGAAATACATGGACACCTCATTCCCACTGGCACTCAAAGTCTCTGGTTAGGCAATTCTTAGGAATGTGGGGAACAAGATGAAAAAGTACGGAATGGTATCAATTGCAAGAAAAAAAATGGAGAAGGATCCAAGCATATTTCTTCATTGGGCTGCCGAAAATATTCAGCTTACTACAGTGCGGAGACTTCTTTCCCAAAAGGCCACTTATGTGAATAGTAGGGATGATGATGAGTATACCCCTCTTTGAGAAGCCTACCATGGACACTTAGACATTGTCAGTGAGTTGATGTCTCAAGCGGCACATGCAATAACTGTAGATGACCGGACACCCCTGAACAGGGCATATACGTGGAATAATACCAGAGTGGCTTCTTTCTTACTTCATCATGGTACAGATACCAATGCCCAACCTAAAGGAGTCTTTTTTTTTAATTATTTTTGGTCTGTACGTGGGGCCTGAACTTTGGGCCTGGACGCTGTCCCTCATTTCTTCAGCTCAAGGCTAGCACTCTACCACTTGAGGCACAGCACCACTTCCCACTTTTTTTTCTGCTTATGTGGTGCTGGAGAATCGAACCTAGGGCCTCATGTATGCAAGGCAAGAGCTCTACCACTGAGCCACTTTCCCAGCCTAAATAATTTTGTTTGTTTGATTTTTGTTATTGTTGTGTTTTTTTTTTGGTCGGTCATGGGGCTTGAGCTCTGGGCTTGGGTGCTGCCCCTGTGCTCTTCAGCTCAAGGGGAGTGCTCTACCGCTTGAGCCACAGTAACACTTCCCCAAACTAAAGGACTCTTGACACCCTTATATCTTGCTGTTGAGAATTGAGATAGCAAAGATACGCTGGATCGCCTTCTATTGAACCATTATATAAATCCAGGCCTGAAGAACAACATAGAAGAAACTGTATTTGGTATTGCCAAAAGAATAAGTATGTATCACTACCTCTATGAAGTTGTGAAAGGCTGTAAAAATTGTTCAACGAAGTCCTAATGGTCAGGTTAAGTTTCTTAAATTTCAAAAATGCAAGTCCATCTTTTGTGTCCCTACAAAATATTTTCACAATCCAAATAAGAGCAATATCTTTTTTTTTGGTCGGTCATGGGGCTTGAACTCTGGGCCTGGAGCTATCCCTGTGATCTTCAGCTCAAGGTGAACCCTCTACCACTTGAGACACAGCTCCACTTCCAGTTTTCTAGTGGTTTATTTGAGATAAGAGTACCACAGACTTTCCTTCCCAGTCTGGCTTTGAACCATGATCCTCAGATCTCAGTCTCTTGTTTTGCTAGGATTATAGGCATGAACCACCAGTACCCCACAGCACCAATATTTTACTGTAAAAATTCATGGATTCCGCGGAATTCTTCCAAGTGAATTGCCTGCCTTGGATGGAAAAATGTATTCAATAGTTTTTGTAAACATGTATAATAATTTCTTCAGAGTTTGTGATTTTTAATAAGAAATAATTTTAATTTACCTGTTGAAATGAGTAGTACAGAAACTAAAATACTTCTGGTGCTTGTCTGAAAAAGTATATTTTAAAATATTCTATATTCTATGTTTGCATAATATTCATAATTTATTTTCTCCTAGATATACTTTGAATTCTATATTATTTTATAATATATGGGTTCATTAATGTGTCCTTTCCGATTGTATTCCGTATAGAAACAGTTTGATTCCTTTTTTTCTAGTTCTTAATATTATTTTTCTTTGGGATAATATGACAATGTTGTCTAATTTGAAAAGTTTTGTAAAGTTTATGCTATGTAAACGCCTTTCTGAGGTGATCTAATACACTGGTGTCAAACTAAATTTAATTATATGAATTACGTGTATTGTAACACTTGTAATTTTGTAATCAACTTTTTAATCACTTTTTTCATTTCTTGCATCTGAAGAATGAAAAATATGGAATACTTCTCAAATTTTCATATTATCCTTGTGCAAGTGCCATGTTAATCTCTGTATTGTAATTTGAGTATACGTGCTGCTGAAGCATGTAGTATCCTCTAAATTTAATAGTTAATGACGCAATCTTTATACAGGCTTATATCTATGGGTGCCTACTTGTAACAAGGAAACCTTATTGTTCCGAACAATGCTATCGATCTTATTTCCCTAAAATTCTGTGAATAGTGGAAAAAATTATATTGATCAGTCGATTGCTCACATTTGCAAACTTTTTTTGCCAATGAGTATCTTAAATCTTTTTATTTGGAATTTGATCATACTCTCTATTATTTATAGTTAGGTCCAAAGGTGATGGCTTTTACAAGTACTTATTTATCCAGCTTTGTGGACCTAATGGATTCAAACTAAGCGTTGCTTAAGAGCTACTTCTAAACTTCTTCAGCTGACATTTTCCCAAATGAGGTGTTACTGGCACAAATGTCTACCTGAGCCTTTACCCTTCTTCCATGTGGGAACAGACCAACCAGAATACCTTACCCTGACAGCAAAGATTTTCTTTCTAGAACAAAACTAATCTTGGTTACAAGGGATCATAGAGAGATGAACAGTTCAAACAGAACTGTTCAGACGAGAAGGTATTTTATCAAAATATAATTGTTTATTATACCTTCCATTTAAAAATAGCTAAAGCCAAGAAGGTGAAAAAATTTTTGTATGCATGATTACTTAATGTCCTGGCCTGTCTGTACGTTCCTGGCAGGAACTTACACTACTGCCTTTTTATCACCAAATATTTTCATAGTTGCAGGAGAAGTGCATATGTTTCTCCTCGTTATTAGGCATTAAATTGATAATGTTTTAATCACAGTGTTTCCTCTTGCCTCCATGCTGTAAATCTACAAATGATAAAGCTTTAGGTCTAACTCTATCACTGTAGTAGAGATAATGGAATCATACTTTAAAACATAGTTGCCTTTGATACAGTAACTACAACAGAACAATACAAAACGTGTGTCTTTTAATCATATTATATATAGTTATATATTTTATATTTATATGTGCTGATTTTATATTTCACACAATGAAACTTACTAGAATTAGTTGATAATTTGACAAATAAATTGATATTTATTTACTCCAATAAATAGAATTGGAATATAAATATTTAGGTTTCAAATATATATTAGACTAGAAAATGTATCAATGCAATCTTTTTGGTATAAACTTGTGATACATTATAACTGTTCTTGGTCTTCTGAATCCACATGATAAAAAAACAATGTTTTCCTCTAATCTGTAATGGATTTTACTCTGCTCCTCTGTTTATTGTTTTAACTCGCTTGTCCCAAAATATTTTTGTCCATATTTCTGAAGCATTCTTACTGATTATGCCCAAATTTTGCTAAGATGTCTAAAAAATATTATTATTCTGCAGTACCCATGGGTCCTAGGATCCCAAGGCCCAGTTACCTGCATCATCAGATAACAGGGGCAAGACTTTTCACCAAGGCCCATGCAACATATCAACACAAGGTAATTGAAGACCCAACTCAATTTCGAATTTACTACATTTCAGGGCCCCAATTCCTTGAGATGCAGGAATTAGCAGTAAGCAATTGTGAAATGCAAGACAACTTAAAATTAAGGATGAGATCACAAAATTTGAGAGAAAGTACTGTAATTCTAACATTCAACTTTCAAATGACCAGCCCATATGAGTGACCAAGTTCACAAAGTGTCATAAGATTATTTTTAATACCCCTCACCTATGATTAACGAAAGATTTTATTCCAACATAAGTGGGCCAAAAAATAGTTCCTAGAAGGAGAGATATATAATTGGTCTACCAAAGCCCAAAACTTGACTTAGAGGTCAAATGTAATTCAGAAAAAACATTTGAAGCACTAAGGAGTGCTTCAAAACAATGGGACTTCAGTACAACATGGTTCTGTGGTATAAAAATGCACTCTCAAACCAATGATAATCTACATTTCATCTCCTGAAAGCATATTCCTTTTCAAATAAACTTTTTAAAATCACTTTCTCCAAAATAACATTTGACAAGTTGATGATACTTAGTGACATTACAATTTTTTCAAGTGTAGGGAGCAAGTTACAATAGAGTTGAATTATTTACACACCACTAATGCCAAACATGTTCAACCATTCATTAAAGTGTAGAAATAGTACCACCCACAATTTGTGTTTTTCAGTATGGGCCTTTCAGAAATGTGTTTAATATGTCAGCCTCCTAAATTTCAAACCCAAACGTTAGCTAATAAATTTCATCATTTAATAAGGTACATTTTAAACAATCACAAATAGTTGCCTTATCATATGTTATTTTATGTTTTCCCTCTGTCTAACATAGTAAGAAATATGACTTTAAGTCTTGAATATGGGTACTAATCAGAGATATGACAAACATAATATCTGTCTTCTATTTCTATCATATTCCTATCTAGGAATAAATTTTAATTTTCTTCTTTTTCCAAAACTTATAGGTAGTAGAAAATATTATTCCATGTAAAATAAAAGAATCACAGCATTGTACAAAGCCATTTATAAAAATGCATAGTTAGGAATACATTCTAAGCCATTTTTTAACTTTCTTTTTGACTAAAGATTAATCTTTCAAACGGTTGAGGAAAAATCATGTTTAGGTGCTTCCCATCTCCAGTCTTGCAAATTGTTGCTGCAGATGAATGAATTATGGAAATATGAGCTGACATCATTTCAAGAATATGCAAGATTGAAACTCCATGGAATGTATATAAACCTTTCAAAGTATTAATAGACAGTTTAACAGAATGACTGTCAGGAAGTTGAAACCAAAGAGGAATTATAGTAAAGACATAGAATGAATGAAAAATGAACAAGGAGCAAATACAGCTACAATACTGAATGTACACATATGATGAAAGAAGTGGTAAATTGGAAATAAATCTTGGAGAAAGGGTTGGTTGAGAATGATAGAAGTAGTGACTCTGATCTAGGAGCATGGGACAATTAGATGGAAATATTTAATTTTAGCACAATTGCACAAACTTTTAAAATTCAGTTTAAAAACACAACTAGAAACAAAAACACACAAAAATCACAACCAAACAGCAATCTCTAGAGAGTGTGAATATGACCACTCAAAATTTTAATCAGTTAACACAAATACAATAAAAAATTTTAATCAGTTATTGAAGGGCAGTCTTGGGAAAAGCAAACAAAGCTGTTCAAAGAGGGAAGTTTGTGATAGGGGAGAATTTTGAAAAGAATTAAATAGATTGTCTAAGGTTATAAATCACCTACATGTGCTGCATACAGTATCTTACTTCTACGAGTTTTCTGTCTGAATTGGATAATCCAGTCCTGAGACACACTTGGTAGCTTGTGAGGTAGAATGGAAGAAACAAGATCAAGAACCCATTACTCCACTGGAGAGAAAACAATCTCTCTTCACTACTCTTTCTTCATACTTTTAAGTCAATTGATTTTGAATCATTCTCTAATCTCTCTTCACTACAAAAGTAATTGGTCAAAGTAATTTCATTAAATATTATTTGCCATTTTCTTCTTTCATGCTGTTTAATTGGCCAAGTGAGTCCATAAAACTTCCCTCTTGTATTTGGTTGCCATGAAACAACATCTATGTTAATAAGGAGAAATCTAATGTAAAACTTTGTCTCCAGAAAACAGTCCAAGAGGCTGTGATCACAAATATTTGGCTATATATTTTTTTCTTTTTTTCTTTTACCTTGAAAGACTTCTTGTGCCCACAAAAATAAGTACTCCATCACTTGTTGGTTCAATCAGAATTGTCTAACCTCAAAGAGATATTTTACTAAGAAGCTGCTTAGAGGAAACCAAAAAATACTGCACTTTTTATCTTCTCTCTTCAGATTCTCCTTAGATACCATATCAGGAACAGTGAAGTTATCCTATGCAAAATTATTTTAATAGATTATTTTTCTCTTGGTCTTGCATTTGTTCACCAAGATGTATGGAGGAGAATAGAGTTAAATCACCCATACCTTGGAAGAAAGTGTCTGTTACAAAAGGAAAATGCTTCTATGTCCTACTTCTATGTCCTACTCTTAGTCTTGCCAGAGTTCCAATTAATCACAGCTTCTTGGCTTCCAGTCTAGTGAAGCTGAAGGACCATATGGGCTCCACCACTGCTACATCTTCATTACTTCTCTTTTAAAACTCTTCAAGTTGCCTCATTTGGATGTGGAATGTATTTTCATGTCTTCATTCAATCAGTTCTGCATTGCAGTGAGCCAAATGGGCTCTGTAAAATCACTTTAGGGAGTAAAAATACTAACACAATTTACATCAAAAAGTTTTGGCCTCCCTTCACTGCTGAAGTCAATACTCTTAGCTAAGGCTTCTAAGAAAACTTTTATTATTATTTGTTCCATTTGCTCAATTCTTTTCTGAACTTTTTGGCATATGTAATAAAAGAAGTCTTCACTACCTCATATTAATAAGAATATTATTTTTTGTGAGCCACTTAGAAATGTGAAATCATTGGTTTGAAGTATCCAATCAAATTTTTTTCTGTGTTTCACTGCTTCACGTCCAAAGATATTGTGGAAAGTGTTACAAACAGAAATGTGTAATCCCAACACATTCTTTCATTGTGGAGGGCACTTTCTCCCTAAATATTTTGACTCAAATTATCTTTTTCAGAGAATTACTGTTTGGTAATTAAAGGTAAATTCACAAATCTTGATGCCTTAATTTTTAAAGAACTTTTAATTTAAATTCCAATACAACCTTCTTTCAAAGAGTGAGAATATAGTTCCTGGGTAAGGACAATTCCAAGGGAACCTACAGGATTTACAGCAAGGTTTCTGAGGTTTGTTTTTTTAGTTTGAAAAAGAGCCATCTTCATCCACATTGCTCCCTCTCTACTAAGGCTCCTTGGATTTCTTTGCATGAAAGCCTATTCTTCAAGGCAATTTTAAATTTTCTTAATAGGCTAAGTTATTAAAAATTTTGAACTATTAAATTTTACCTGTCATAAATTTAAAACTGTTGAAAATCCTTTATCAGAACCGTAAATTCACCAATCCTAATTCCACCTTTACCATCAAAATGTTAACATGCTGTTTTCATGATATAGTATCCATGCAGCTATTATTTTCCAGTGGCTTTGTTATGCATATATGTAACCATATTAGCTGATGCTAAGCAAAATGTATTCCAAGATATGGAACCAGTTTTTTTCATTTGTGGTTGTTGTTTTTGATGAACTATGTGATTTCTGTTTTCTCTGGGGTTTTCCCCTATGGTTTATCCCTGCTGTAAGATGAGACAATGGTGAGCATAATGGTGAGACAAAGGACAAAAGGCAAACCAATGCAATAGCAATACTCACAAGACAATATGTTGGAAATGTACTTTACAACTTGTGAGGAGTGAAGGGATGAAGGAAAACTGTGAGAAAAATGAGGGAGGGATAAAAAGTTTGAAATATTTTTTATTCACTACCTTACAATTACTGTAAAGTCACTGTACATCAATTTGATAATAAAATTGAAAAAATAAGCTGCATAAAATGTAATTTTACTGTAATGGCACAGTAAATATTATTCTTTATGTAGTAACATTTTAAAAATCAATACTATTGGCTTCTAATTTGAATTAATTACCCCTTATATATTAGTGGTTCATCAACTTGAATGTTATCCAACTAGACACTATTTTCACAATATACTTGCCAAATTTTTCAAAAAAGAATAAATTTAGTACTTTCTCATTCTAAAACAGAAAACAGGGTCTGGGAAGATGGCTCAGTGGTAATGCGCTTGCCTTGCATGCCTGAGGCCTTGGGTTCGATTTCTCAGCACCACATAAGCAAAAAGAAAAAAGCCGGAAGTGGTAGAACACTAGCCTTGAGCTGAAGAGCTTAGGGACAGCGCCCATGCCCAGAGTTCAGGCCCCACGACCGGACCCAGTTTAATATTATGGAAACCCATTATTTTAAAAGTAAGTAAGTTTTTAAGAGGACAGAATATATGTGTTCTTCAAAATTCCTATGACTAACAACTACTCATTTTTAAATTCTCAACATTCCTAAGAGATTCAAAACAGTACCTGTTTGCATGTTATGTAATTCTGCAATAGATGCAGTTTCCAATGGGGTGTTACAGATTGAGAAGTAAACAGAAAAATAGCCACATTCTTGTAGAGGATAAAACTATGAAGCATGTGTGATAATTAATTCTTCAAGAGTAAGCAATTGTTTATGAGTAAGCTATTATGTCTATGACCATCAATCCCAAGATTTATGCCATAAAGTCATCCTAGCCCAACAGTTTCCAACTTGTAAGGGACCCCTTAAAAGTCCTTAATTCACATCATGAATACCTTATCTCTATTTTGAAAAAATACTACACCTCTGCTAATGTGACACCCTCCTTGTTCTGAAAAGAACACCACAATAAACTGAGTCTGCCTCATTTTTCCTCCACTGGTATTCTTGAAATCAGAACACTTGCAAATATTATTTATATTTAGACTTTTTGAACTATCATAGATATTCAGTATGCTAAGATAGGAAAATTATGATTCAAAGCTTTCCCAGGAAGGAAGGTTTTTTAGAATCTTATCTCCAAAAAACTTCTCTGCAAAAGCAAGACTCAAGCGGCACTGAGGTTGAAGTGGTAGGGCTTGAGCCTTGAGCATAAACAGGATCAGAGTCCCTGTCCATGCCAAGAGTTCAAGTTCTAGGATGAATCAATAAAAAAATTGAAAAAAAAACCCAAACCAAGCATTTCTCTCTATGTATACAGAGGCACGTAAATAAGGATATGGCTTCCTGTGGTACATATTGGTAGAAGAAAGAAGATGTCACACAATTACTCTCATCATAACATATTAAACCAAACCTTTAAAAATTGGTTTTTCTAAATGTATAAATTAATGTCATCCATTTTGGGCAACTCTGTCTAGATTATTCATATTAACATGGTATACATGAACTCTGCGAATTATCTATTAACTATGTTCTAATTATAACTGTCGTGAAAGAATATCTAGGCAAATAGAATGCCAGAATTATTTGTGAATTTTTCAATTAATCCCTCTACTTTAAAAGAATTTTGTAGTATCCTATAGAATATGAAATTACAAACAAATCCAAAAAATATATTTTAAATCTAAATTCTAATTTAACAAGGTCTACAAAGTCCTACATTAAACAAACTTTGCTATTTCTCCAGACTTAAGCTTTTGTAATCCTTCAACATTTATTTGGAATCCAACAGAATGAGGGATGGGAATCATGAGCTATTTTGCATCTACCAATGTTCTGTAATGATGAGAGCATTTTAAAAAAAGTGAGGATATGTATGAGGTGCATTCAATAGGAAACTTGACTTCTCAAAACATAATGACAAAATTAGGCCAAACTTCCAACTGTGTATTCCTTTCTTGTTGTTTGGTTTGGTTTACTGAGACAAAATTATTCTACCTGGTCCAGGGAAGGTATCGTTATGTAATTCCATTCTCTTATCTCTTGTCTGAGTGCTAGAATTCCAGGCCTGTATCACATTGCCCTGCCATGGTTTGTTTATTTAATCTAGAAACAGACTAGAAATTCTGAACTTCTCCTATGATTTTATCCACTAGACTGACTGCTCAGACTGTTTATGTACTATTTTCAAAGGTGTTTTAACATTTGACACAGGATATGAACATTTCAGGTGCACCTGCAGGCTTCCCTGATTCATTCCACTATGTATCCTATCCCGTTAAGAATGATTGCTTGACTCTCTTACTATCTCTGGTCCCTACCTATGAAATATTCTCAATTTCTGGGGGAAAGTTCACTTGAAGGCTTTCTAATATTAAAAATTATCACTTGATTCTAGTCTTACTCAGGACCTATTTTCTATTGTTTTCTAACTTTTCTATATATTCTGAGAGTTGATTCATTTGTGTATTTTTGTGTGCACCTATAAGTGTGTAGGTTTATGTTTGTATGTATGTATGTATGCAAAAACTCAAAACTGTAATTCAGCAATCTTGCTCGTGACTGGTATCCCAGCTTTGGCTGGTTAATTATAGGTAGTGTCTCAAAGCCTATACTGTCCAAGCTGGATGCAAATTGAACTTCCAAGACTCCATTACATTCTTAGGTTTTATTTTTCCAGGAGTATCAACTTTTAAACTTCAAACACTTTTGTGAGTGTAAAGTCTAACTGTAGCCCAGATTTTTAACTCAAGAATTCATATAAAGATAGATGAACATATACATTACATATCTTGAGTGTACACTGTTAGAAATGTGATCATAAACCAAGTTGTTGTGAGATCTTAGGATTGGGTTTTAATGTCAGCACAGGTAGGAAAGTCCTGGAGACTCTTTTCTCCAGTAATTACCAGAAAACTGGAAGTGACACTGTAGCTCAAGTGGAAGAGCACTAGCCTTGAGCTGCGTTTCAGAGGGACAGCGCCCTGTCCCATATTTCAAGTGCCACAAAAAACAACAACAATAAAAAGGAATATAAGAAAAGGAAAGAAAAAGAAATGTGATCTTAGCCACCAGGTTCATTACTAGTATAATTCCTGTTCCCTCAAGATAGACTCTTTTTTTCCAGTTATGTCTATTCTCCCATATGTGACTTGCATTGGAAACAGAATCATTCTTCCATTCTCCTTTTTGCACATTTACAGGATTAGCAAGCGTGATTCAGAAAGGGAGTGGCCTCATGATTCATGTTCCACTTAGGGGTAATGCTTTCGCTATATCACTCCCATAAATCTACATACGGGACTTGGCTTTATTGTTTCATTTTGTATTTGTAGAGTCTTGTATATTATATTGAACACTTATACATACACACAGAACTTCTTTTTCTCCTATAATCGCTATTGTTTCTTTTACTGTTAACTCATGTACAGTTGGGAAATTAATGCACAGCATATAGACTCACAAAAAATGATCTGAGAACCTTCTTACCATTTAAAATTCACCTTAATTTACAGAGCACATGAGAAGTTTGAACAAAATATTCTCATGAATAATGTATTTATAAACAATTTAAGTTGCATTTGTCTTTCCTAATTTGTCTCTGAAACACGTGTTACCTCATGTCCAAAAGTGTCTTTGTGCTATTTCAATGAAGCCAGACAACATTCATTTTTTCTGGAGCAGCACCATAAATTTTTACTGGATGTAAGTGGAAGTAACTGTTACTGGATGTGGAAACTGATCCCAGGAGAGTAATTTAACATAGAGAAATGACAAAGTTCAAGTTAACTATTGCGTTCCTTTGTACTGTACAAGAAAAGAATCCAAGGCTGGAAGGAAACTCTGTCCCTGACTTTTTTGAGTGTGTCCTTTACTCATAGAAAACCTGTCTGTAAACTTCTGGTTGAGAGTATTGCAAAAGGAAACAATATGCCATTTGAAGGCAGGCATAGAACAAAAGGAAGTAACTTTGTTTTAAAAGTGTTCTACTGCAAAGAAGCAAAGACATGGAGGTTTTAAAGTGTCTTATGGATGGATGTTTCACTCCTGAGATTATTCTCTTGTTGCAGGAATCAGTTTTCAATTCCTTTAGTCTGGTCTTGAGTTTTCCATAGCAATAAGAATTCCAAAAAAGCAGGATCCAGTGAGTGTGATCAGCAAAACAGCCTCTTCTCAGACCACCACTATTTTAAGGAGAGTCCCAAAGAAATACCCAGGGTTTGTTTTGTTTGCTTGTTTGTTTAGTTTGTGGTGGTTCTGGGGCTTGAACTTAGAGACTGGCCCCTGTCCCTAAACAGTTGTCTTTCTTTCCTACCTGGCCCAAACCTAGTACTCCACTGATTGAGCCAAAACTCCACTTCTGGTTCTTTTGTGTTTAATTACAGGTAAGTGTTTGACAGACTCTCTTGCCTGAGTTGGCTTTGAACTAAGTAAGAAAGCAAAGTCACATCAACTCTATGGACTTCTCTTTTGAACCAAGAAATACTAGATGAAGTTTATTATAAAGCTAATATTTGACAATTTTTAAAGAAGAGAATATGTTTAGCAAAGAAGCCATAACAAATAACTCAGTAAAAGTAGGTGCACTAGTAAATCATTTGGGAAGATTACTATTGACTTCATCATTCCTTTGGGGGAAACTTAAACCTATATTTGCATTTTTTGTTGGTTGTGGGGATTGAACCTTGATCCTTGGCACTGTCCCTCAGCTCTTCAGCACAACTTGAGCACTCTACCACTTTAGCTCCAGCACCACTTCCGTGTTTCTGGGGTTAATTGAAGATAAGTGTTTCATGGACTTTCCTGACCAGGCTGGATTTGAACCACAATCCTCTGGACTCAACCTCCTGAGTAGCTAGGATTACAGGCATGAGCCACCAGCACCCTGCTCATATTTGCATTTATGTGCACTTAATGTCATTATGTAGAGAAAGAATGTTAATATGAACCATATGATGTGACATTGCAGCTTTTCAGAATAATTAAGTTAGCAATAAATATGTCCTCCTTTTCCATTTTGTTACATAAATGACTCATGAGCTATGAGACTCTTACATTAGCATCCTCTTTCATCTTTGTAGGTGTATTTAGTATTAGGAAATGTTCATAGATAAATGAAGCAAGACAGATTTTTAGAAAGCAAAGGAGATCAGGTATGAAAGATCAGCATAGAAGGAGATAAATTAATCAAACAGAGATTAAGAACTAGCCTAGGAGATTTTGAATGCCAAAGGCAATGAGGAATAAGCCTAGTTGATAACTAGTTCTTTAATAAGCAAAAATGGTTCCCTAGAACGGTTTCTGCTATATCTTAGTTAGGATCATTAATTCTTTCCATCTGGAGTTATTCCTTCTCTTCTATCACAACTGTTAATTAGCCTCTGCCTTTTTTGTAAGATGACTGGACAAAATAGTTTCTGAATCTCACTTACACTTTCCTTCTAATTGTGATTAGCAGTGACCCCACTCAAAAGCCTGCTATCTTTGAATTTCCAGAATTAATCTTCACCGGACATCTAAGCACATTCCTAGCATTAATTGCCGTGACCTAATGAACAAAACATTTTTTTCAACACAGTATCCTAACATAGGTAAAGTACATGTATTAGGAACTATTGTCAGGTATCAGTATGGAAGGAGCAATTATATATTCCAAGTATGTGTTCTTTTTTTAAAATTTAATTTAATTTTATTTGTGAATATACTGTACAGAGGGGTTACAATTACATGGGAAGGATAATGCGCACATTTCTTACCAAGCATTGCAGCCTCCTCCTTTGGTTTACCCTTCACATCCCTTACCAGCCTCCCCCCTCCCCCCATCCCAATCCTTCTCCTTCCCCCCCTTCTTCCCCCCCCCGCATCGAAGTTGTAAAACTCGTTTTTGACGTGACAACTTGTACTTCTCATTGTTGCAACAGGTCTGCCTGTATCATTAAACAACTGGTTTTTCCCCATCTCCTCCACAAGTTATACTGACATCAAATATAGTGAAAGCAGGGGTTATACTGTGGGGGAGGAACATACAAAGCAACAAAGAGATAATCTTATAAATGCATTAGAAACACATTCATGAAAGAAAAAACATTAAAATACATATCTAAGGGTTCATTTTCCTGACATCACATTATCTGACCTTTTCCGCTTGACTCATAGATATACTAGATATTGCAAATAAGGGAAACCATGGGACCTATGTTTATTTGGGCCTGGCTTACTTCACTTAATATAATTTTTTCCAAGTTTTTCCATTTCCTAACAAATGGGGCAATGTCATTCTTTCTGATTGCAGCATAGAATTCCATTGCATATATATACCACATTTTCTTGATCCATTCATCTGCTGAGGGGCATCTGGGTTGGTTCCATATCTTAGCTATGGTAAATAAGGCTGCAATAAACATTGTTGTGCTGGTAGCTTTAGTGTGGTCTTGTTTGTAAACATTTGGGTAAATGCCCAAAAGTGGGATTGCTGGGTCATAGGGGAAGTCTTTTGAGGAACCTCCATACTGTTTTCCAAAGTGGTTGAACAAGTTTACATTCCCACCAACAATGAAGTAAGGTTCCTTTCTGTCCACATCCCCTCCAGCATCTGTTGTTGTTAGAGTTCTTGATTTTTGCCATTCTAACTGGGGTGAGGTGATATCTCAATGTTGTTTTGATTTGCATTTCTTTTATGGCTAGGGATGTTGAACATTTCTTCATGTGTCTATTGGCCATCCTCCTTTCTTCTTCAGAGAAGTTTCTCTTTAAGTCTTTCGCCCACTTATTTATTGGGCAGTTGTTTCTTTGAGGATTTGTTGTTGGGGGGTTTAATTTTTTGAGTTCCAAGTATATTTTAGAT
This sequence comes from Dipodomys ordii, assembly GCF_000151885.1. NCBI lineage: Eukaryota > Metazoa > Chordata > Mammalia > Rodentia > Heteromyidae > Dipodomys > Dipodomys ordii. The sequence goes on from NW_012285999.1 coordinate 305,670, forward strand.
ATGAGACCCTTGTCCGTTGTATGGCTAGTAAAGATCTTCTCCCAATCCGTGGGCTTTCTATTGATCTTGCTAGCTATGTCATTTGTCCTGCAGAAGCTCTGCAACTTTATGCAATTCCATTTGTCCAACCTTTATTTGATTTGTTGTGTTTCCGGGTCTCTATTCAAAAAATTTCGGCCTGAGCCAAGGAGACCTAGGGTTTCTCCTATTCTATTCTGTAATGTTTTCAGAGTGTCTGCTTTGACTTCAAGGTCTTTGATCCATTTGGAGTTGATTCTGGTGCAGGGTGATATATAAGGATCTAGCTTTAGTTTTCTACAGGTAGTTAACCAATTTTGCCAGCACCATTTACTGAAGAGGCTGTCTTTCTTCCATTCTATTGTTTTAGCTCCCTTATCGAAGATTAGATGGCTATAGGTCTGTAAGTTCATTTCTGGGTTTTCAATTCTATTCCATTGGTCCTGAGGTCTGTTCTTATACCAATACCAAGCTGTTTTGATTACTATGGCTTTATAGTATAATTTGAAATTTGGTATTGATATTCCTCCAGCAGTGTTCTTCCGTTGAGGAGCGTTTTTGCTATTTGGTGTCTTTTATTGTTCCATATGAATTTTTGGATTGCCTCTTCTATTTCCTTGAAGAATGAGGTTGGAATTTTGATAGGTATTGCATTGAATTTGTAGATAGCCTTCGGAAGTATTGCCTTTTAACTAAATGTTCATTGTTGTTGTTGCTGTTGTTTTGGCAGTCCTGGGGCTGAAACTCGGTGCTTGGGAATTTTTCTTCAGCGTTTTTTTTTTTCCTCAAGGCTAACCCTCCACCACTTGAGGCACAGAACCACTTCCAGTGTTTCCTTTTCAATTTATGTGGTATTTCATACATGCTAGGCAATCACCATACCATGAAGCCACATTCCCAGAATCCTATACATTTTCATTCTATAACTGTGTATCATAATTTTAGCCAGGAATTTTTGCTAGAAGCCAGGAATTTTTGCTAGAAAAGAGCATTGAACACAGTACTGAGTCCAGTAAGGCTAGATGGACAATGGATCACAGAGGGACTTACCTCATGGAGCTGGTACAACAGACTGAGCGAGACAGCTCCTGACCCATAGCCTACGTCAACAATGAGAGCTCCACCTTGGTTCCAGTCACATGGGGATGCTGGACCACCTCCTCCAGCACCCATTGAATCAGTTCCTGAGAGATAAAGCGAAAGAAAGAAGGTCAGAATTACACTTAAGCCAGGTGCTGGTGGCTCAGGCCTATAATCCTAAGTACAATGGAGGCTGAGATATGAAGACTGTGGTTTATAGCCAGCCCGGGCAGGAACACCTTTGAGACTCTTATCTCCAAAGAACCACCAAAAAACTGGAAGTGGTGCTGTGATTCAAGTGGTAGAGTGATATCTTTGAGCTGAGGAGCTCAGGGAGCTGCCCTAGGCCCAAAGTTCAATCCCCATGACTGAAAAGAAGTGGACTTCCCACCACAAGAAGTGGACTGAATAGTACCCATTGTCCTAGGGAGCATGGCAGAGAAGTCAGGCCAATCTTCCTGTCAGCTGGGAGTCATTAGTAAGTCACCCGGCTTCTCTGTGCCTCAGTTTCCCCAGCTTCAAAACTGAACAAAGGGAAGGATCCCGTTACTCATGGGGATAGAGTAATAAATAAAGAGAGCCATGTTTTGTTTCATAATCCCATAACTGTTGCACCATTAATAACACACACCATCTGACATCTTTCCGGGTATCTTCATATCATATGCTCACAGAATTGCCAAGAACAGTATCATATGCCCCCCCTCTGTGCCTTTCCCTGCTCCAGAGATCCCTCTGTATCAATCCCTTGTTTCCTCACAACTGTCCCATGAGGAGATTGAAGTCCAATGGTTGAGGCCCAACCCAGAGATTCACCTCTGGTCAAGAATCGGCTGCCGTGGACTGAGTTTGAGTCAATCCATCTAAACCAATGACTGAGCATGTCACTACATATCTACCATCCCAACTACAGAAGAACGGGCCTCGTGGCTCAGGCCTGTCACAGATAGGAGGACCATGATCCAGCCCAGAATGAGCATATATTAATTCTCCATCTCAGAAATGCCCAAGACAGAAAAGCTTGACTCGCATGGTAGAAGACTTGACTGGCAAGCCTAAGGCCTTGAGGTCAAACCCTAATATACCAAAAAGAACCAGAGTCCCAGTGCCAGAGGCCCATGCCTATAATACTAGGTACTCAGGACGCTGAGATCTGAAGATCACAGCTCAAGATTTAAAATAGGGTTGGCCTCGCCCATCAGACGTCATTATGAGAAGACCCAGAGACTGACCTATGCTGTTGCATTCCATACTAGCAGAACTCATATGCTTACTAAGAGTTGGCCATGCTCTCTGTCCTCCTGGGAAGCCATCCCCTGCAGGCCACACTCCCAGGTCCTCCCAAGCTCCCACTGCCACCAACCAGGCCCAAGGGAGTACACAACTCCATTGCACACAGATCCCTTGTTCTTGTAATTTAACTGTGCTGTGTCCCCTTCAAGCCTCTCACCTTTGAAGCCCATACATGCCCCAAAGGTAACAGGTAGAAGTTACCAAAGCATTCGGCCTCCTTGTTACAACCCACTTCCTCCTTGTTACAACCCACTTCTACACACACACACACACACACACATCCAGACAGGTGACAGAAGACTCCTACTCCTCCATGTAGCACCTGCAATTTGCCAACAGATCACTCACCTGAGCACACTCTGTCTCTCTGTCTCTGTCTCTGTATCTCTCTGTCTCTCTGTCTCTGTCTCTCTTTCTCTCTTTCTCTTTCTCTCTCTCTCTCTGTCTCTCTGTCTCTCTGTATTCAGTCTCTCTGTATTCAGGTGAAAGTTAGTTTGACTGAGCACAGAAGACAAGAGCTCACACAGCAAGGGTGTCTATCTTCTGCAAAGGAAAAAAAACCCAGAAGGCATATGTAGACATGCTGCTCCCCACCTCTGACTAAAGCCACTGGGTTCCCACCAGGGAGTGGAAGGGCTTAGATGTGCTGCTGTGTGGCTCCCACTGCTCCAGGCCAGGGGATCTTTGGCACCCACTTCTCATCCAACCTGCATCTCCCGGTATCCTGAACACTAGCCGCTGGGGATGGGGGTGGCATCCTCTGGTCAACCCCTACCACCACCCCTGGGGCACATTTGTGGCAGGGCATGGGCCAGACTATGGGGCACAGGGGAGGTGCAGTCCGGGTCGGAGGGGGGTAGTGGTGTCAACAAACAGAACGAATCAAGGTGCTACTGGGCAGCAAGGAATGTGGGCGTGGCCACCATTCTTGTATCCCATTGGTCAGAAAGAACCATGAAACAATAGAGGTGTGTCTGGAATCTTCTGATGCAGGCAGAATGGGTGGAGTCAAAATGAAGGCAGCCCCTTTCCCATGGAACTCTGTCCAATCCAATTGGGGACAAGAGAGTGACCCACTTTAGCTGGATGGCTGCACAGATTGTTGTGTATTTCGGTTTGTTCCCAGACCTTGAACTCAGGATCTGGGCACAATCTGTGAGTTGTTTTTAATCAAGGCTAGCTCTCTACCACTGGAGCCACATGGCTTTACTTCTGTCTTTGATGGCACAAGTTGGACAGGAGTCTCAAGGACTTTCCTGCCTAGGGTGACTTTGACCATGATTTTTCTTTCACAGCCTTGTAAGTTTTAAGTAGGACTGCTGAGAGCCACTGATGCCTGGTTTTGCTGATGTTCTTGGACAGACCTGTGAGTTCCCTATCCTCAGGTTTAAGTGGTAGGAGCTGGAGCCCACAGCTTGAATCCCGGTTCTGCCAACAACAAATGGCAAGAGATCCTATGAAATTCATTCCTATTCATATGATTACCAAAGGAATGTGATGTATGTCATGATTAAATGGGCAGTACTTGAATGATTCGAGGATAAAATTATACACAATTACATAATAGGACACTGGTCGATATTAATTATTACTTTATGAAGCATTTAAACAATCACCTTCATTAAATGGAGGCCAAATGAATTACCTACGAATTGTGCATCACATAGCATAGAGATGCCATTTTTTTCTGCCAGGACTGGGATTTGAACTCATGGTCTAGGTAACCCTGCTGTTGCACTGTGTGGGATGGGGAAGCTTGCCTCCTTGAATTCAAGAAATTCAAGTCTGTTTCTTAGGCCTGAAATCGATGCCCACCACTAGAAAACATACTATATGTTTACATTTTAAATATATGATTTATATTTTTAAACATATGGTGATTCCATATTGCATTCAGTGTATTTTATTTTTTGTTTTATTCATGTACTGACTACTCATTTTATTAACTATTATGACACATAGAACAGTGATTACATTGATTACATAGGATATAGGTTTGCATATGTATTACACGTCCTTCCTGACACCCAGGACTTTCACAGAAAAGGAAAACGTGTCACCATCAGGTTCTTACTACACGGTTCATTTTTTGGGAGTGCTGGCATCCGAACTCACAGCCTTCAAGGCCCAATTCATGAATGGGTGAGTGTCAGTCTGCCATCCTGTGGCAAATTGAGCTTACAGGCAGTCCCGAGTACCTGAGATCGAGCCCGCTGGGACCCCCGCCCCACAAGAGGATCTTGGAAATCTCCCAGTTCCTCCAGGGTTGTGGTGCAAGCACATCTGCCTCAACAACCATTTAGGAATCGGAGTGGCCATCCTCACAAAGGAAAATGAAAGTAAAACAGACAAATGACAGGACAAGACAAATTAACAAAGACAGCTCTGTATTACCTTTGGAGTCTGAGATCTCGCGGGTCTTTGGGGGGATCCCGGACAAGCCCTCACTAATATGTTATACCCAGGTCACAGGATCCACGCCAAGAAGACCATCGAGAGTCAGACTTTACAGCTGTTTTAAGGTTTTATTTAAACGGGCTGCATCTTGGGTCTCATCCTACACTCCAACACAGCGGAGCCTAGGAGGAGAACCCCGAGCTAAAGTTTTGCAGGGTTTATAAAGGCACACAACCAACCAGGTGTTTGGATTACCACCACGTGTTGCTCTGCTAGAAACAAGCAACAAGTGGTCACTGCCTCAAAACTTTAACCCTTCACATGAAGACTCTACTAGTGTGTTCTAGACAACCTTGGAAACACAAAACACTCATAATTATTAGATCATTTTATAGGCAAAAGGAGCAATGCAGACTGTATGAGGATCATTCCAGCTTTCAGTCCTCATATCCTGAGACAGTAAATTCACAGCAGCACAATGCTAAGTGACAGAACTGGCATGTACTGTGGATATTTGCTCCCAAATCCTGTGACACTCATTTCTCACTTTTGGCCTCAAACCTGTGACCAGAGGGGAAGATGAGGAGAGAAAATCCTTCTATGGGAAAGCAGCTATAAATAACATTGGATAGTTTGCTTATAAATTAAAACCTTGGGAATGACCCTGTTAAGAAGTCAGATTGTCCAGATCAAAAAATGAAGAAGAGAAGAAATAAAGTGCCAGTGGCTGCTGTCTGTAATCCCAGGACCTCAGGAGGCTGAGATGTAGAGAAACTTAGTTTGAATCCAGCAAGTGTAGGTAAGTCCATGACACAGTTATTTCTAAGAGATCACAGAAATACCCAGAAGTGGTGCTCGGACTCAAGCTTAATGCAGTACCCTTGAGCAAAAGGAGCCCAGGGACCATGAATAGGATCATATTTCCACCCCAGGACCTGCCCCCTCAAAAGAAGCCTGTACTTCCATGTCTTTGTATTCTTATTGGTGAAATTCCCGAGTAGCTATGCTGAATGGCACCAACCTAGGAAATTTGTATTCAGTACAATGAGTTCATAACAGAGAGACTTCTTTCAAGATAGTGCATGTTCCGGGGCTCCCCTCACTGTTCACAGTGTAACCTGAGGGTTTCTCTGCATCACAGGGCTGCTGGAGGAAGTCTCTCTCATTGTCTGGACAGGCACACAAAAGTCCTCACTCCTTTACAGCTAAGTAACAAACAACTCCATCTAGGCCAGTTAGTGAGGATGAGGGTCAGTGGGCTCTGAAGGTCAGGAAAAAATGGCCTTTTTGTACCCTTAGCTATCTCTCTCCCCAGTGCTCTGTTTTAACAGGAGACCTTCATTTGTGCCACCTCTCATGGCAGGCCAAGTTCTGTGCACTTATCCTGCCTTTGTGAGACTATATTCTGTTGTTCAGTTACAGTGCTCAATATAATTCAGGAGTCAATCAGTCAATATAATTCAGTTGTCAGGCAGACAACTAAGGCACTGAACATAATGAAATGATTCATTGCAAGCAATGTTGGGCCTATGATGCCTTTCCTATGTTTCTGGAAGCTTGGGAAATCCAAGCACATGTTGGATATCACAAAGCTTCCTGTCATCTAGGACTGGTGAAGCTCATCAGGTTTTGAAACCTTGGACTTCTCCTAGCTGGTCCCTGGGTGGCCAGGTTTTGGGGTTGAACATAGGGCATGAGTGCTGACCATGAGCTCAGTGCAGAAGCCCAGTGCTTTCCCATTTTGTGCAACAACATCTCTTCTGGTCTGTGAGTGTATGTGTGGGTGTGTGGGGGTGGGTGGGTGTGTGCGTGCACAGATATATATGAGTCCTGAAGCTTGACCTCAGGACCTGAGGACTGTACCTAGTTTCTCTTGTACAATGATATCCCTCTCCCACTTGAGCCACAGAGCCACTTCAGGCTTTGTCCTAGTCATATGGTCCTGAGAAATGAAGCCCACGATTTTATATATGCAAAGTATTCTACCACTAAGGCACATTCCCAGCCCTCTATTTCAGCTTTGTTAGTTTATTTCTGTCTTTTTTATTGTTGATGTTGTCAATTGAAGGAGTTGAAGTCTTGGTGTGGGTTCTGTCTCTGACACCTTCAGCTCAAGTCTTGTGCTCTACCACTTGAGCCACAGAGCTACTTCCGGTTTTCTTGTGGTTCATTGGTGCTAAGTTTCTCAAGGACTTTCCTGCTTAGGCTAGCTTTGAACCATGATCCTCAGATCTCATACTCCTGAGTAGGTAGGATAACCAACATGAGCTCAAGCACCCAGCTTCCCCTTCAGGTTCTTAGTAGGGAATTGGAGATAATATTCTCATAGTATCTTTTGTGTCTGAGATAGTTTGGAACCCAGATCTTTATAACTCAGCTTCCCTAGAAGGCAGGATGACAGACTTCACCTACTGACCCCTTGGCCATAGCCTCTGCTGCAAGGGGGTCCATGGCTCCACGTGGTGGAGTGCTAGCCATGAGCCCAAGAGCTCAGCCCCGAGTTCAAGATTCATCACCAAGAAAAAACCAAACCAAACCATTGTCTGCTGTAGACAACTCATGAGTCTTCAGTAATACATAATTTTGTCCCTGACATGGGGGCCTATCTGAGCCTCAATATTCTTGTCTGTATAATCATCTAAGTTGTGGAGCTCTTACATAGACAAGATGTAAGAATGCACCCGGTTAAGGACATAGCACATGGCACTCTTTGTACCACTCAGCACACAACATCCTGTGAAAGATTCAGCACACAGCACCCAACGCAGGACTCAACACACTGCATCCTGTGAAAGACTCAGCACATAGCACCCTGTGCAGGACTCAGAATGGAGCACCCAATGGAGGACTCAGCACATAGCTCCATTCCACAAGCTGTCATTAGAATTAGGGTACTTTCATCAGTATCACCATTCTTTGAGGAAAATTTACAAACCATAAAAGTTCACATTTAATGGTTTAGTGGGGTGTTTTTCTGGGGAGAGGGTGTTAGCCATGGGGCTTGAACTCAAAGCTCTACCACTTGGAGCCACATTTTGAGGTGTCTCTCAGACTTCCTGCCAGGACTGGGTTTTAAAGCCTCTGAGCAGCTAGGATAACGGGCATAAGCCAGGATGACATGGGTAACCCGTGGAGCAGGGTTGCAGCAGTTTACATGTGACTAAGTCAGGTTAGGTGGCAGCTGTCAGCACCAGACTTCTAGCTTGATCTGTAATGAGGTATTTGAAGTTCTGTCCTTCTATAGAATATCCTACCTTTTTTTGGCATCATACCTGGGGCTTGAGTAAGAGCTTACCCTGTCCCTAAACGTTTGTGCTCAAGGCTAGCACTCGATTGAAAGACAGCAGAACTTCTGAGTTTTCTGTTTTGTGGCACTGAGGAATCGAACCCAGGGCTTCGTGCTTAATATGAAAGCACTCAACCACCGAACCTCAGGAGTGAACGAGGTATAAATAGATAGAGACTGTTGTATATAAATATTATATACACAGAAAGAGATTTCTGCATAATATTAAATTATAGATAATATTGCTACCAATACTTAGGTATTAAATTATGTCTCCATTTAATGATGTGTCCCAGTTAACAATTAATAAAGCATTAATTAATAATTACTCAATATCCCATAACTGTTTATCATATATATACATATATCCATACATATAATTTGATATTTCATAGAATGAGAACAATGTCTACATGTTATTAAATTATGCATCATGCGTTACTCCCAATTATTAGTTGTTTAATTATGTCACCTTGTAATTTTTATTTTGTTAATGCTTAATAAAATATTAATTAAACTTAGTGCACATCCTACACTTATTGCATGTAATGTTATCCTAGAATGATTCACTACTAATTCAATCTGTTTATCATTTACTGTAGTGGTAATTCTTCTACCTATGATGTTTTCTACCTTTATTACATCCTATTACATAGCATTTAGATTTGCATCCAAATTATACATCCTACCTGACACTGAGCACTTTCAAAGAAAAGGAAAACATGTGTTGTGCTCAGCTTCTCACTCCAAGATTACATTTTTGGGAGTGCTGGGATCTAAAATCAGGGCAAAGAAGGCTTAGTTCATGAATGGGGGACTGCCAGCACAGCAGCCCCTAGCCAATTCAGCTGCCTGGCAGTTCCCAGGCCCTGAGATTGAGCCCTGTATGTTGACTCCAAATTGTGCTTAGAGTAGTTATTCATTTAATTTTTTTATTCATTTACCATTTATTTTATTGACTGCTATAACACATGGAATATTTACTACATTTATTACATAGGATATAGAATTGCCTATGCATGAAACTTCACACCTGACACCCAGGACTTTCACAGAAAAAGAAAACATGTGTCACCCTGTGATCTACTGCATGATTCAATTTTTGTTAGTGCTGGCATCTGAAGTCACAGCCTACAAGGCCCAGTTCATGAATGGGTGTGTGTCAGTACGCCAGCCTGGGGCATATGGAGTCAACAAGCAGTTTCCAGCACCTGAGATTTAGCCCCAGGGGTTGACAAAACAAGAACAGATGGACATGCAGATGGTAGTACACAAATAAATATAGATCTTTATAGAGTACCAGAGATGTCTATATATTATTTAGTTATATAGGCTACATTCCTACCAATTCTTGGGTATTTATTATGCCTCCATGTAATTAATATTACTGTTTTCATCCTTAATGAATTATTAATTATATTGACCATTGTCCTGAAACTGTTGTGTCCATGTAATTAATAGTATTCTTTTAATGTGTTAAAATATTCATTAAAATCCATCAGCCTGCTAAAATCACTCTGTAATTTTATGCTAGTATCATTCAGGAACAAGTAATACAGCCTTGACATTAATAACGTTCCATCGGTATTCCTATGAATAGGAACGAGAATCTTAGGATCTCCCTTCATTGGTAGGGGTCAGGACCCAGCTTCAAACACAGGGCCTATGTTGTCATGTTGGCCCATGGCTTCCCTGGAAGCATTCAGCAATGCCAGGTTACCAACACTTTTCAGCCCTGTCATTTAGACCCAGGATGGTCACCTTGAAAATAAAACAAATGTAAAACTGGCAGCCATCTGCAAGTTACTGGGTTTTTTTTCTGTGTCTTTTCATTTATTTATTTTTCCTGTCAGCCTTTGAGGCCCAGGAACCAAGGTTCGGCTGTGAGTCCAGTGGCTGCAACCCAGGCTAGAGTGATCAAAGATGAGAAGAGTTGCCATGCCCTGAGTTCAAGCCCTGTGCTTGGCAAAATAAAAATACGTAATACATACATGCATACGTACATATATACATTAAAAATATTTAGCAATTATTAGGCTACTTGGAGTTGTATTCACACCATTTTTTTCTGCCGGGCCTGGGATTTGAACTCAGGGTCTGGGTAAATCTGCAGTACTGTGGGGGAAGGGAAAGCTCACAGTGCTGGAAGATAAGAAAGACAGGCCTGTTCCTAGCACTTGCAAAATAATATTTGTATACATTTTAAATACATGATTTATACTTACATACACATATTTACTGCATATTGCAGTTAGTGTAGTTATTCATTTTATTTTGTTTTTTATTCATTCATTATATATTTTAGAGAGTATGATTACATGTATAACATTTTTTACATCCTATTACACAGAACATAGATTTGCCTATGCATTATACATCATTCCTGAGACCCAGGACATTCACTGATAAGGAAAACAAGTGGGACACTTGCCTTCTTCCAACAGGATTAAGTTTTTGGCAGTTCTTTGATTTGAACACTGGGCCTAGAAGGCCCACTTCATGAATGGGTCAATGTTAGCCCACCAGTCTGATGCAAGTGATGTTGTTGAGCAAATTTGAGGACCAGAGATGAAACCCTAGGAGTGGCCAATATATAAACAGATAGATGTGTAGATTGAAGCGTGTGTGTATGTATTTACATATGTATATGAATCTATAAATAAAGTTATATAGAGAGACAGATAGACATTTATGTAGATTCTAGTGTATAACTCTATACAAAGAATGATGACCTATATCTTATTTTTATATATTCTATTACTATGAATTATTTGGTCTAAAATTATGCCTCCATTAATTAATCACGGTAGGAGACTTAATAAAGTATTAATTAAATTAATCAATGACCTATATTTATTGTGTACAATCTTATACTACAATGACTAGCTAATTAGTAGTTCAATTGGTACATTACAAAGATTCTATCATTGTTCTTATAGATAGGAACGAGTAGGTGAAAGTCCCAGGATCAAACTGAGGGCCTAGGTGTCTTGGTTGGGCTCAGGCTTCACTAACAGCCCACCAGCCTTCGGCCATGCAAGGACATGTACAATTTTCAAGCCGAGGCATTGAGAGCCAGGATGGTCACCGTGCAAAGGAAACAAAGGTAAAACTATTGTCTAAAACTTTCTGGTTTTTTCTCCTCCATCTTGCTTGCTTTATTTTTTTTGACAGAGCTGGGAGTTGAACTCGGGTCGTAGGATCCCTGGATCATCTTTAGGTGTAAAAGCTGCACCCCAGCCTAGGGTAATCAAGGCTGAGGTAGAGTTGTGGTGACCTGAGGTCAAGCTCCGTGCCTGCCCTCCAAAAAAAGTTAAGGTCTTAGCTAGGAGTTTGGGCCATTTTATCTGCCATACCTGGAATTTGAACTCAGGGACTACGTAACACTATTGTGTTCTGGGTGAAATGAAAGCTAACCTCCTAGAAGAAAAAAAAATCCGGAGCATTTACCAGTGTGTTAATTCCAGCCCTAGAAATGGCAAAAAATAATATTTATATACATGTATAATATCTATCATATACATGTATTTGCATAGATATTACATATTGTATCTGGGCACAATATTTCCACAGAAAGGAAATCAGGTCAACATTGGCATCTTACTCCACCTATTGACTTCAGCACTCCTGGGATTTGAATTCAGGGCCTGGAATGTCTAAATCATCAAGGGGTCAGTTTAAGGACAGCAGCCTCAAATAAATTCAATGCCAGGCAGTTCTCAGGACCTGAGTTCTAGCCACATGAGTGTCCAATATATAAATAGATAGATGTGCTGCAAATACGTGTATATAAGTATATATAGTGAGAGAAAGAGATATAGTGAGAGAAAGAGAGAGATGTATATGTATATTCCACTGTACATTTAAATATGTCTATATATTATTAAATTACATGTAATATATTACTAATAATTATTAGGTATTAAATTATGCCTCCATTTAATTATGCCTCCATTTAATGAAGTATCATGGATTAAGGCACAATAAAGTGCTTCCTTGTGTAAATGGAGCTCTGGGACAATTTCTAGTCTCATAGTTCAAGCCTCAGGATCTGCACTAAAAAAAAGCCAGTAATTGCATGTGTCTGTGTATATATGCATGTGTTTCTATCAGTGAACATCCATAGTCGCTATGAACAATAGCACCCAGCTAACAAATTTGCTTTGAATAGAATGATGTCATAGCACAGAGAGTGCTTTCAAGACAGTGCATGTTCCTAGTCAAAAAAAATTTAAGACCGTGGCTTGGAATTTGCACCATTTTTCTGACAGGCCTGGGATGTCAACTCAGGGTCTGATTATCTCTCTGGCACTGTGGGGGAGGGGAAACCCACCATCGTTGAAGACAAGAATTTCAGACCAGTTTCCAGGGACTGAATTCAAGCCCCAGTACTGGAAAAAATAATATTCATACATGAGATCTATTTACATACATGTGTTTAGTTTACTCCATATGACATTTATTACCCTTATTTATTTTTTAATTATTTTATTTAGTATTATCACATATATAAAATTTATTTCATTTATTACATCTTATGAATTTATTTGCATACAGATTATACATCATACAGAGACCCAGGACTTTCACAGAGAAGGAAAAAAATGGGTCAAAATTGGCTTCTGACTCCCATATAACCTTTTGGCCATGCTGGGATTTAGCCTCACAGCCCACAATGCACAAATCATGAATGGGCCAGTTGTAAAACAAAAGCCTTTGGCAAACTGAACTGCCAGCCACTTCTGAGGATCTGTGATCAAGCAATAGTAGTGGCGGATAGATAGATAGATAGATAGATACATGTGTAGTTTGCTATGTATATGAGAGAAAATGTGAGGATATTAAATTATATATATTATGGATTATTAGTTATTAAATTATGCCTCCTTTGAATGAAATGAAGTATCATGGTTGGGTACTTATTAAAGCATTAATGTAAAAGTAGGCAGTATTCCTTAATTGGGAGAATCATACCATGGTGCTAGAATGGAAGACAATACTTTTTGTGTGGCATTCTATAAGACAATCATGAACTAACTGCAAATTTAATTGTTACTTTTATAACATTCCATTAGGCATTCCCATGGATAGGAATGATTTCTCAAGGTCTCCCTCCATTTGTAGGTGTCAGTCCAGGCACTTCAACTCCAGGCCTAGGTATTTTACTTCAAAATGCAAACCATTGGAATGACACTGTGAAGATTTCAGATTGTCAAGATGAAAGAAAAGAATGAGAAGAAAAGAAAGCAAAGTGTCAGTGAATCCTACCGGTAATCCTATATCTTCAGGAGGCTGAGAGGTAGAGAATGCCAGTTTGAATTCAGCCAGGACAGGAAATCCCATCACACTCTTATTTCTGAGGGATTACAGGAATAAAAAATTCCTATGAATGGGGCTATGACTCAAGGGCAAAGCACTACCCTTGAGCAAATGGAGCTCAGGAACATTGCCTGGGCCCATAGTAAAACCCCCGAACCTTCCAATAAAAAAAGCCAGTAACAACATGTCACTCCCTGTATGTATGCACGTATTTCTATTGGTGAAGGTCTAGAGTTCCTATGATGAAAGGTATCCAGCTAGGAAATTTACTTTGAATAGAATGATTTCATAGAACAGAGAGAGTTTTCAAGACAGTGCATCTTCCAGGGCTCCTCTCACTGTTCCCATTGTAGCCTGAGGTTTTCTCCACATCAGGGACTGCTGGAAGAAGTCTTCCTCATTGTTGGAACAGACCTCACTCCTGTACAACTGAGTGAGTAAAAAAACTCCTTCTAGGCCAATTAGTGAGGAGTGTGTGTGGGCTCTGAAGGCCAGGAGAAAAAGGCCTCTATGTACCTCAACCTATCTCTCTTCAGAGAGCTCTTTTGTGACAGGAAGACTTCATTTGTGCACCTCCCGTGGCCAAGTTCCCTGCAATTATCCTGTCTTTGTTAGACTATGTTCCAGTGTTGAAATAACCTGCTACAATTAATTCAAGGGTCCTTCTGACAGACAACTAGGGAGCTGAACCTAATGAAATGATTCATTATTGGCAATGATCCTCCCTGCGTTTCAGAAGCTTGCTAAATCAAAGCACATGTGTAATATCACTGTGCTTCCTGTCATCTAGGGCTGGTGAAACTCATCAGATTTTGAAATTTTGACCTCTCCTAGTTGGACCCTGGATGGCTGTGTTTCAGGGTTGAACACAGTACCTGGGTACTGACTATGAACTCATTGCAGAAGCTCAGTTCTTTATCATTTGGTGTCACAGCTTTACTTCTGGTATCTGTGTGTGTATGTTTGTGTGCATATATGTGTGTTCATATACTTGTCCTGGAGCTTCAACTCAGGACCTGAACACTGTCCCTGAGTTTCTCCTGTACAAGGATAGCACTCTACCACTTGAGGCACACAGCCACTTCAGGCTTTTTTCTAGAGATGTAGTACTAAGAAATCAAACCCAGGGATTCACACATGCAAAGCACTGTACTCCTAAGACACATTCCCAGCAATCTACTTCAGGTTTCTTTCCTTTGTTGGAAATTGGACGAATTTAAATCTAGGCCTGGGTGTTATCCTTGAGCTCTTTAGCGAAAGCCAATTGCTCTACCACTTAAGCAACAGCACACATTCAGGTTTTTGGTGGGTCACTGGAGAGAAGCGTCTCAAGGAATTTCCTGCCCAGGCTGGCTTTGGACCGTGATCCTCAGCTCTCAGCATCCTGAGTACCTAGGATGACAGGCACAAGTCAGCAGCAACTAGCTTCCACTTCAAGTTTCTAAGTGGTGAATAGGAGATAATAGTCTCATGGGACCTTTTGTGTCTGGGATAGTTTTGAACCCAGATCGTCAGATCTCAGTTTCCTGAGTAGGCAGGATGACAGACCTCAGCTACTACATGACTAGACTGTAACACTCTGTTGCAAGGGGGTCCTTGGCTCCACATGGTAGGGTGCTACCCATGATCCCTACTGGTAAGTGTCAGTGGCTAGGCCCTCAGTTCAAGGTTCATGATCCAGAAACATAAATTAAAACAATTGTCTGCAGGAGACAACTCACTAGTGTTAGGTACATACATAATTTTGGCCCTGACATGAGGACCTATCTGAGCCACAAGTTTCTCATCTGCACAATCATCTTACTTGTGTAGCTCTTACAAGAACAAGATGAAAAAATGAAAAATTGCACCCCATGAAGGACTCAGCACACAACTCATGAAAGACTCATCACATAGCTGTAACCCACATAATGTCATTAGAAATAGGGGGCTTTCATCAGTATCACCATTCTTTCAGAAACACGCCACATACAGTCCAAATTTAAATTTTAGAGGGGGGAGATTTTTTGCGGGGGAGTCAGCCACGGGGATTGCACTGAAATGTTGGGGGTACTGTCATAAGATCTTTTGATCAGACTAGAACTCTAACAATTTAAGCCACAGCTCAGTGTTTTACAGACTTCCTGCCAGGGTTGGGTTTTAAACCCACCAGTGTCATATCTCATCCCCCGAGTATCTTGGATGACAGGATGAGCAAGCCAGCAGCATCTAGTTCATGGAACTGGGTTGCAGCGGTTTACCTCTGGCTAATTCAGGTTAGATGGCAAATGTCAGTACTAGACTCCCAGCTTGCTCTGGGATGAGGTATTTGCAGACCTATCCTTATATAGTTGCAGTCAGAACATTCTCTTTTCCTTTTTTTTTTGTTTTGGTGCCAGTCCTCGGTCTTGAGTAAGGGTCTAGACACAGTCCCTAAGCTAGTCCTCGAATGTTTGAGCTACAGCAAAACTTCTGGATTTTTCTATGCACATGGTAGTGAGGAATCGAACCAAGGGCTATGTACTTACTCAGTGAGCACTCTAGGCCCAGTAGTGACAAGTGTATAAACAGAAAAATGTGTAGATTGGTAGATAGACAGACAGACAGATAGATAGATAGATACATGTAGATATATTTAATTAGAGATGTCTGTAAATTATGAAATTGCATATATGACATTTCTACCAAATATTGCCAATTAAATTATTCTTTCCTTTTTTAAGTATCATGATTAAATGCATAATAAAGTATTAATTGAAAAGTAGTCAATGTAGTATAATTGTTGTGAATAATTTTATAATATAGTCGTACACTACTAATGTGATTGTTACTTTTACAACATTCTATTTGTACAGATGCCTACTGGAAAGCATTTCTTTTTTAATTTTAATTTTAATTTGTTTTAATTTTTTGGGGGAGGTCCGGTCGTGGGGCCTGAACTCTGGGCCTGGTCGCTGTTTCTCAGCTCTTCAGCTCAAGGCTAGCACTCTACCACTTGAGCCACAGAGCCAATTGTGGCTTTTTTCTTTTTGCTTATGTTGTGCTGAGGAATCGAACCCAGGGCCTCTAGCATGCAACAAAAGCACTCTACCACTGAGCCACCTTCACAGCCCTGGAAAGCGTTTCTTAGAATCTCCCGCCAGCCTTTCATTATTGGGAGTCCCGGGATTCAACCTTCAGAACTAAGTTGCTGATTTCGGCTTGGCTTCCCTAATATCCCGCCAAATATCAGCAATGTAAGGTCATGTACATTGTCTAGGCATTGTTATTTAGCCCCAGGATGGTACAATACAAAGGGAAAAAAAGTAAAACCCCCTTATTGAACTTCTCAGTTTTCCTTTTCCTTTTTCTTTTTATTTTTTGCCAGTCCTGAGATTTGAACTAAGGACCTAAGATCCCAGGATCGTCTTTGGCAGAGATGCCAAGACTTGAGTTCAAGCTCGGTACTTGGACTACAACCAAATAATAATAATAACAACAACAACAACAATAATAAGGCTCTGGCTTGGAATTTGCACCATCTTACTGGCAGGCCTGGAATTTAAACTAAGGGTCTGGGTAACTCTGAGGCACTGTGGGTGAAGGGGAAGATCACCGTCCTAGAAGACAAGAAGTTCAGAAAAGTTCCAAGGGCTTGAATTGAAGTCCCAGTATTGAAAAAATAATACTCATATATGAGATCTATTTATATACATGGGTTTATTCCATATGATATTTTACCCTTATTATTTAGTATTATTACACATAAAACATTTATTTTATTACATCAGATCACATATACTGAGACCCAGGACTTTCACAGAGAAGGAAAAAAATGGGACAAAATTGGCTTCTTACTCCATGAATACATTATTGGCCATGCTGGGATTTCAACTCACAGCCTACAATGTCCAATCCATAAATGGGGTCACAGTATTAGCCCACCAGCCTCCAGAAAACTGAGCTGCAGCCAGGAAGTTCTGAGGACCTGTGATCCAGCCACAGTAGTGCTGTATATATATGTATATATATATATATATATATATATATATATTTATATATGTATGTGTGTGTGTGTGTGCTTGTGAGCACATGTGCATGAGTGCATCTTGGTAGTAGGGCTTGAATTTAGGACCCGTGCTCTGTCCCTCAGTTTTTTCATCCAAGGATAGCTTTCCAGCTTTCAGGTGGTTCTTGGGAGAGGAGAGTCTCATCCAGCTTTCAGGTGGTTCTTGGGAGAGGAGAGTCTCACAGACATTTCTTGTTGGGCTGCATCTTAATGTTAGTCCTCCGATCTCAGCGTGCTGAGGGAGCAAAGAATATGAGAGCATGAGCCATTAGCATCTGGCCACACCCATCTACAGCTATCCCTCCTTCCCCTTCCCCTAACCCTCCAGGTTTCAGAGGAAACATACTCTCCCTTGAGGACAAAGAAATAGGATGCACTGACAGGTTTTAGCATTATGTTCTCCACAGAATCAGGGGCTGCTGTGAGTTGATGTAGAGGTCAGAGATCTAGGCCAGGGAAAGTAGACAGCTGTTAGAACAGGAAGTATGAAAAGACATCCGTGCAGCTGCATGCCAGTGGTTCATGCCTATAACCCTAGCTACTCAAGGCTGACACTGGAGGATCAATCAAGATTCAAAGCTAGCCTGGGCATACTCTTATCTCCAAAGAATCACCAAAAACCTGGGAAGAAGAAATATTATAATTCAAATGTTAGAGCACTAAACTTGTGCAAACAAGCTAAAGGTTACCACCTAGGCTCTTCAAGCCTTGGTAAACACACACACACGCACGCCCACACACACACACACGCACACGCACACACACACACACCATGTGCATTCAAAATCAGGGATTTTTACACTGTAACCATTGGGTATTCTCTACCTTTTTCCCCACTAAGTCTGGTGGTTGTTGGCCTAGGAGTTCGATGCATCCAACACCACCTGACATCTATAATTTTGGGAAACAGACTGACTATAACATCAGTCTTACCCAATCGCAGCTCCTTGATTGGGTCATGGTCTATCCAGACCCTTTGCGATTCCTTTTACAGACTTGCCAAGATCCTTTAAAGAGGCATCACATGCTGGGCACTGGTGGCTCATGCCTATTATCCTAGCTACTCAGAAAGGTGAGATCTGCCTTCCAAGCCAGCTTGGGTAGGAAAGTTTGTGAGACTCTTATTCTCAAAGAAACATCACAAAACAAGAAGTGTCCCTGTGGCTCAAGTGGTAGAGTGCAAGCCTTGAGAAAAAGAGCTCAGGGACAATGCTCATGGACAACAACAACAAGGAGAGGCATTGCATGTTGGCTTTGGGATTGACATGGGCCAAATATTGGAAATTTCAAGAGTGCCAAGATAAAGCAATACCTCCTTTAGTCCCATGCTTTTCTATCTTGTCCAATCCCTGTCCTTGGCCGTGCTTCAGGTCAGGATGGCTCTGGCTTAACAGCAAGGCTCCAAGGACGAAGATCCCAGATGAATTGCCCTGGCTCCTTCCTCCCTGCTCACACTGCTGATTCTGCTCTTTGCCATAGACGCTCTTCCTGAAATCCATCCATGAGATCATTGACACCAACACAGTGGGGAATGGTGGGTCCAGCCTAACTCAGGGAAGTCAGAGGTGGAAGCGAGCCTGGGACTAGGCTTCTACTCTGGGTGTGGGCTGAAGCCAGGGCTGACATTTATTTCATTCTGAGCCTTGCAGGGGTAGGGAGACAGTGTAGACACAACATTGAGTCAGGTAAGATGGGAATCTGTAGCACCACTTGTGTGGGGGAGGCTGTGGCATTCGGGGGGCACTGTTCTTGGTACTCCTCTTTCAGACTTCCCTCTCCCTCTCTCATCCCTCAATAGTAAAAGAGAAACTTTAAATAAGGGTGTCGAAGAAGTGGCAGGGAAGTATTTCCGTGTGAACCAGACTTGTGCTTCATATTCGCCCTAGCCCCTAATTCCTATTTATCTGAGGATTGGCCATATGGATTTGGGGGAGGGGATCATCCTAGCTGAGAATGTGTCTCAGTGATAGAATGGTCACCTAGCAAGTCTGAAGCCCTGGGTTTGATTCCACAAAGATAAAGCTGGAAGGGGAGGTGGGGCTCAACTTGTAGACCACCAGTCTTGATCAAATAGAGCTCAAGGACAGTGGCCAGGCCCTGAGTTCAAGCCCCATAACTGGAAAAACAAATCCTTGTGGAGGCTTTATTTTCCCTTTGGAAACAATTTATGCTTTGTGATAAGCATAACATGGGGCTCTTCCCTGGCCACCAATGGGCCATTAGATGTCCCTGGAATTTGGGCTTCCTCCCAGCAGCCTCTGCTCTACTCGACCCACAGGGTACCCTTCCTATCACCAGGTAGATGGAGGCCTAGAGAACTCCACCTGGCCACCTAGTTCTGGTGGCTGCTGAGCATTTGGGAACTCAGTATGTCACATAGGGAGTCATCATCCCCATCAGTCTACAGAGAAAAGGGATGGAGCACTGCAAGCCTGAGTGCACCAGCTGTGGGTAGTTCTGGATGTGGGGATCTGCAGCAGGACATGCAGTGCGGGGGAGTCCTGTATGGGGCAGCGAACCCTGACTTCTCCTCTTGCAGTTTCCACACTATCCTGAAGTAGCAATTTTTCAAAACCTTTTTGTGCCTTCCTCATTTTGCCTACCCAGGAGCCTGAGGCCTCTGAAGAAGCTGGACTGGTGGAGAGCTCAGCCTGTGTCGGTATCTGGAGCCCCGTGTAGGAGCAACAGAAACGCTTGCAGCTATCTACTCTTCATATTCTCCTGGGAAAGCCGGCACATGCACTCGGCTTTCTCCTGACACAGCTGATCCAGAATGAACATCTGTACTTTACATGCCAAAAGGGATTCCTGGACGGTGCGGATATGTGCCGACAGCTGGTTGCATCGATGGTGGAGTTCATCTGCAGGACTCTGGAAGTCCACCTCATCAGGCAGGTTGCAGATGAACCAGATTTTCTTCTTGGATGCCCACATGTCCCACTTCTCATTCTCTCATGTGTTGTGGTGGCATCTCACGGGGCGGGGGACCTGTGGCTCCAGCTCTATCTGGTACTGAACTGTCCGGGGAAGGGGGAGTGCCTGCAGCAGTCCGGCAGGAGTTTCCCCCTGTGGATCTCAGCCTGCGAGAGTGCTAACAGAACCACATCCCTTTCAGTTTGGGGGACATCTCCATCCTCTGCCATAGGCACATTGAGGAGAGTCGCTTCCTCAGCTTTTGCTTCTCCAGGGTTCACAGCTTCCCCTTCCCCAGGGAAAGCCAGGAAGCTCAGCTGGGCCTGCAGGTGTTCCTCCTGTGGACTGGTCACTTTCAGGCACTTGAAACTGTCCTGCCACTTTGGGGGCACCACCTAGTCCCTCCATTTGGTCGGACCCTGCACTTGTTTCAGCTGCTCCAACTGCTGGGTCTGCTTCTGCAGGTGCTACTGCAGGACCTACTACTTGGAGCAAAGCTGCTCATTTGAAGTGATGTGCTGCTCGCAGGTGGCTCTGAGCTCCTGCAGCTAGGCCAGGGACTGCTTCTGCTGCCCCTGCAGCTCCCGAGTTGCTTGGCTCTCTCTCTCAGCCACCTCTTTCCATTCCTCTATCTTCTCTGAGCAGTCCAGCTGTTCCCGCAGATGTTTCTTCATCTGCTGCACTGAGTCCACGATGCTGGTGAGATCCTCCTTCTCACTGTTCACCCTGCAGAGAGCGTCCCGCAGCAAGGCCACCTGATCCTCCAGCTGTGGGTTGGACACACATGCATATCTTGGGGTCTCGGGGATCTCCTGCCGATCTTTGGTTTTCTCCTCTAGTCTTCCCAGTTGCTCCTGCTGCTCCGCAATCTGCAGATGGAGCCTCTGATTTGCCTGGACCTAGATGTGAAGTTGTTTCTCCAGGTTTTTCAACCCCATCTGCGTGCAGTAGGCATGGGCCTGCGATGTTCCTCTTGAGATGGACCCTTGGGGGGGCATGGTTCTGCCAGCTTCGTTCTCAGTTCCCCCAACTATTCTCTAGGTGCAGCACCTACCTTGATCCTCACTCCTTCTCCTCTGTCAATTGGTTTACCTGCTCAGTCAGCCACCAGGCCTCCTCCTTCGGCATGGACCTTTCAATGCTCAGGTTCGGGGAGAAGGTGTCTGTCTCCAGATTTGCTGTGGTCACCATTCAGCTCAGGTTTTCCTGTAGCCTCTTTAGTACATCACGCCTCTGCAGCACTTGTTGGAACTTGGAGATTCTGTTCTTCCTGTTGCTCCTCTATGTCAAGAGTGCTTCCAGCTTCTCCGAAAACTCTGTGTTCACTTGCTCCAGGTCATAGAAGCTTCTGGTCTTTTCCTTGAGCTGAAGTGTTACATCATTCAGGTGTTCAAACAACATTTCAGTATCCTTCTGTAAGAAGTAACCACAGAAGCCACCATCTCCAGCTCCCCCATGCACTGTTCTGCACCCTGTAGGCAGCTGGTGAGAGCTTTATGCTTCATTTCTCTGTCATCGGCAGCGAGCTGCATGTGGGCTGGTGCCGACTGTAAATCACTTTCTGCTAAAACCAACCACTGTATGGGTAGCTTGTGGATGTCTAGCTCTGTTCTTGGTGCTTTGTGCACTTGGGCTACCTTCTCCTGCTCTTTCGCTTGTCAATCTTGCAGGTCTTTCTTTTCCTGCTTCAGTGGTTGGATCTTGGCACAGAGCACCTGGTTTCTTCTTTTGCTGCAGTCCAGGGAAGGCACCACATGTCGGTAGCATCTCTGCAGATTCTTGGTGGTATCTGGACCCTTGACACTCTGGACCCTGGTGGCTGTGACTGTGGTAAGCATCACCTTTGGCCAGACCCTCCGTTGAATATGGCCAGACCCTCCGTTGAATAACCCTCCCCCCTTTTTTGTATTCTTTGTTTTCTTGATTTGTATTCTTTGTTTTCTTGAATGTTGAAGGTCTGACGTGAGGATTCTTCTGCTGCCCGCAGCTCTGTCTCAGAATATTGTTGTTTCACACATCACACATCTGAGCGCTTGGATGGGAAAGATGGGCTGGCCATCCTCTATTCTCCCACTCACTGACTAGGTTGCCAATTTCCTATTGTACTCCAAATTCGCCTCGAGACTCTTGCTTACCACTCAGTTACCTCTACTTTCCACAACTTCTGGTAGTGGTGTCAACCAACAGACAGCCGCATGGCTACACAGATTGTTGTGTATGTCTCTTTGTTGCCAGTCCCGGACATTGAACTCAGGACCTAGGCACAGTTCATGAGCTGCTTTTGCTCAAAGATACCCCTCTACCACTGTAGCCACATGGCTCTACTTCTGGATTTGTTGACACTGAAGTTGGACAGGCGTCTCAAGCACTTTCCAGCCTAGGGTGACTTTGACCATGAATCTCTTTCACAGCTTTGTAAGTATCATGGAGGACTGCTGAGAGCCACTCGTGCCTACTTAATCATTGGTCTTGCTGATATTCTTGGACAGACCAGTGAATTCCCTATCTTTGGGTTTAAGTGGTGGGAGCTGAGCCCACAATTCGAATCCTGGTCCTGCCACCTACAAATGGCAGGAAATGCTAAGAAACTCATTTTTTCCCAGAAAAGGTGCCATATTAATCTTTCTTTTTTAATTTTAATTTTTTGTGAACATACTGTAGAGAGGGGTTACAATTACATGGGCAAGATAATGAGTACATTTCTTATAAAGAATTGCAGCCTTCTCCTTTGTTGACACTTCACATCCCTTCCCAGCCTTTCAACCAACCCAACTGCCAATCCTCCCCATCTCCCCCTCACCAAAGTTGTAAAGTTCGTTTTCGACATGACAACTTGTACTTTTCATTGTTGCAAAAAGTTCACCTGTATCCTTAAACAACTGGGTTTTCCCCATCTCCTCCAGAAATTATACCTACATCAAATATAGTGAAAGCAGGGGTTATAGTGTGGGGGAGGGACATACAAAGAAACAAAGAAATAATCTTATAAATGTGTTAGAAACAAATGCATGAAAAAAAAACATTAAAATACATATCTAAGGGTTCATTTTTCTAAGATCACATTATTTAACCTTTTCTGCTTTACTCATAATTATACTAGATATTGCAAATAAGGTAAACCATGGTAACTATGTTTATTTGGGCTTGGCTTACTTCACTTAATTTAATTTTTTCCAAGTCTTTCCATTTCCTAACAAATGGGGCAATGTCATTCTTTCTGATGGAGGCATAGAATTCCATTGTGTATATATCCCACACCTTCTGAATCCATTCATCTACTGAGGGGGATCTGGGTTGGTTCCAATCTTAGCTATGATAAATAATGCTGCAATACACATAGTTGTGCTGGTAGATTTAGTGTGGTCTTGTTTGTAAACATTTGGGTAAATGCCCAAAAGATGGATTGCTGGGTCATAGGGGAGCTCTATGTGAAGTCTTTTGAGGAACCCCCATACTGCTTTCCTAAGTGCTTGAACAATTTTACACTCCCACCAACAATGCAGTAAGGTTCCCTTCTGTCCACATCCCCTCCAGCATCTGCTGTTGTTAGAGACCTTGATTTTTGCCATTCTAACTGGGGTGAGGTGGTATCTCAATGTTGATTTGATTTGCATTTTTTTATGGGTAGGGAGGTTGAGCATTTCTTCGTGTGTCTATTAGCCAACCTTCTTTCTACTTCAGAGAAGTTTCTCTTTAAGTCTTTAGCCCACTTATTTATTGGGCAGTTGTTTCTTTGAGGATTTGTTGTTACGGGATTTATTTTTTTGAGTTCCAAGTATATTTTAGATATGAGACCCTTGTCCGTTGTATGGCTAGTGAAGCTCTTCTACCATTCCGTAGACTTTTTATTGATCTTGCTAGCTATGTCCTTTGCCATGCAGAAGCTTTGAAACTTCATACAATCCCATTTGTCCAACTTTTATTTGTTGTGTTTCCGGGTCTCCATTAAGAAAATTTCGGCCTGGGCCAAAGAGACCTAGGGTTTCTCCTATTCCATTCTGTAATGTTTTCAGAGTGTCTGCTTTGACTCCGAGGTCTTTGATCCATTTGGAGTTGATTCTGGTGCAAGGTGATATATAAGGATCTAGGTTTATTTTTCTACAAGTAGTTAACCAATTTTGCCAGCACCATTTACTGAAGAGGTTGTCTTTCTTCCATTCTATTGTTTTCGCTCCCTTATCAAAGATTAGATGGCTATAAGTCTGTAGGTTCATTTCTGGGATTTCAAATCTATTCCATTGTTCCTGAGGTCTGTTCTTATATCAATACCAAGCTGTTTTGATTACTATGGCTTTATAGTAGAGTTTGAAATTTGATAATGATATTCCTCCAGCAGTGTTCTTGCCGTTGAGTAGCATTTTAGCTATTCAGTGTCTTTTATTGTTCCATATGAATTTTTGGATTGCCTCTTCTACTTCCTTGAAGAATGACGTTGGAATTTTGATAGGATTCACAATGAATTTGTAGATAGCCTTGGGAAGTATTGCCATTTTCATGATGTTAATCTTTCCAATCCAGGATCATGGGAGGTTTTGCCATTTTCTAAGTTCTGTTTTGATTTTATTTTTCAAGGTTTTTAAGTTTTCATCATAGAGGTCCTTCACTTCTTTGGTAAAGTTAATTCCAAGGTCTTTTATTTTTTGTGGGGCTATTACAAATGGAGTTGCTTTCCTAATTTCAGCCACACTTTTGTCATTGTTGGCATACAGAAAAGCCATTGATTTTGGGGGGTTAATTTTATACCCTACTTCTTTTCCAAAGTTTTGAATCAGCTTGAGTAATTTGGGAGTGGATTCTATGGGATTCTTTAAATACAAGATCTTATCATCTGCAAAGAGGGAGAGTTTTATTTCTTCTTTCCCTATTTGGATCATCTTTATGTTTGCATCTTGTCTTATTGCTGTAGCTAGGCATTCTAATACTAGATTGAAGAGAAGTGGAGAGAGCGGACATCCTTGTCTTGTTCCTGAGTTATAAGGAAATGGTTTTAGTTTTTCAACATTGAGTATAATACTGGCTGTAGGTTTGGCATATTCAGCCTTTATTGTATTGAGGAATGTTCCATGGATTCTTAATTTTTCCAAAACCTTCATCATAAAGTGGTGTTAGATCTTGTGTAATGCTTTTTCTGCATCTATTGAGATAACCATGTGGTTCTTATTCTTGCTCCCCTTGATGTGATGAATAATATTAATTGATTTGCATATATTGAACCAGCATTGCATCCCCGAAATGAATCCTGTTTGATCGTGGTGTATGATTTTTTGGATGAATTGTTGAACTCGATAGGCTAAAATTTTGTTGAGAATTTTTGCATCAATATTCATCAAAGTAATGGGTCTATAGTTCTATTTCTTTGATGACTCCCTGCCTGGTTTTGGGATGAGGGTTATGATGGCTTCATAGAATGTGTTCGGTAGTGAACTTTTTCTTTCAATTTCATTGAAGACATGGAGGAGTATTGGTGTGAGCTCTCCTTTTAAGGCCTTGTAAAATTCCCTGTAAAACCATCTGGTCCTGGACTTTTCTTGGCTGGAAGGTCTCTTATTGCAGTTTCTATTTCAGTGCTTGATATGGGCCAGTTAAAATGGTTTAACTTATCTTGGTTTAGTTTTGGCATGTCAGTATTTGCTAGAAAAATATCCATTTCTTTCAAGTTCTCAAACTTATTAGCATAAAGTTTTGAGAAGTATTCCCTTATAATGGTCTGAATCTTGGTTGTTTCCATGGTGATGTTTCCATTCTCATCTATGAGTTTATTAATTTGGGTGCATTCTCTCTTTATCTGATAAGATTTGCTAAGGTTCTGTCAATTTTGTTAATTTTGTCGAAGAACCAACTCTTTGTATTGTTGATTCTTTCTATAGTTTTTTTGGATTATAATTCATTTAATTCTGATAAGTCAGAATTAATTAATTAATTAATTTCCATCTACTGGATTGGGGTTTATCTTGCTGCTCTTTTTCAAGGAGATTTAGATGTGTCATTAAATTGTTGGTTTCAGATCTCCCCAATTTGTTGATGTAGGATCTCAGAGCTATAAACTTAGCTCTGAGTACTGCCTTTGCTGTGTCCCAGAGGAGCTGGAAAATTTTGCGCTCATTTTTGTTGAATAGCATGAACATTTGAATTTCCTTTCTAATCTCTTCCACTCGTGATTCAGCAGTGTGTTGTTCAGCCTCTATGTGTTACTGTACTTTTTTTGGTGGATTTTGGTGTTGAGTTCTAATTTTGTTCCCTTGTGGTCCGAGAGAATGCAAGGTATAACTTCAATGTTTCTGAATTTAGACAAGTTTGCTTTGTGGCCTAAACTGTGGTCTATTTTAGAAAATGTTCTATGTGCTGCTGAGAAAAACATGTATTCTGATGCTGCTGGGTAAAATATTCGGTAGATGTCTGTTAAATCTAGTTGATCTATGCAGCTTTTTAGATCTGCGGTTTCTCTGTTGAGTTGATCTCTCTAGTGGGAAGAGTGGTGTGTTAAAATCCCCAAAAATTAATGTATTTGGATCTATGTGGGATTTGAGGGAACGTAGTGTTTCTTGGATAAATTTGAGTCTTGTTCGTTTTCTATATGCAGGACATCTTTAAGAATCTTTTGTAGGGCTGGTTTGGTGGAGATGTATTGTTTCAATTTTTCTTTGCTATGGAAGTTTTTTAATTGGCCTTCAGTTATGAAGAAGATTTTAGCTGGGTACAGTATTCTTGCTTGATAGTTGTTTGATTTTAAGGCATGACATACATCATATCAGACTCTTGTTGATTTGTCTCTGCTGAGAAATGTGAGGTGATTCTGATTGGTTTCCCTTTTTTGGTGATTAATCTTTTCTCCTTGACAGCTTTAATGATCTTTTCCTTGGTCTGAATTGATCCCGTGTGGATTATAGTGTGATGATGGGATGTCCTATTCTAGTCTGGTCTATTTGGAGTTCTAAAAGCTTCTTGTATCTGAATAGGCCTATCTTTTTGCATGTTTGGGAAGTTCTCTTCTAGGATCCTGTTAAACAAGTTTCCTAGACCATTAACTTCTGTTTCTAGGTTCTCCTCTGCACCCATTATCCTTAGATTAGGCCTTCTCATGGTGTCTTCCAAGTTTTGGATATATCTATCATATTTCTTGGACTTGTCTTGGATAGTTTTATGTTCTTTCTCTATAATACCTAGTATGACTTCAATCCCCGAGATTCAATCTTCTGCATGGTCTAACCTGCTGTCAAAACTTTCTTCTTTGTTTTTTATTTCTTTTCCTTCTAATTGGGCAGCTTTGATGGCTTTAAATTCTTTGTTGAAGCATTGTTTTAGATCTTGTATGAACTTCTTTACTTCCTTAATTTGGTGTTCAGTGTTTATTCTCAAATCACTTAGATTATGGGTTATGGTTTCCTTGGGCTCCCATTCTTTCTGTTGGGTTCCATTCAGCATTCCCTTTGTTGTCTCCCTGACTTCCTTCAACTCTTTGTTATTGGAGCCCATGAATGCCTTTAGTGATCTTTATGTATTCTCATCCTATACTCTCCATTCCTGTATTACTCTTTCCTTAGGTTCCTCCTACTCCCATTCATGCCATTCCTGTAGTTCTCTTTGAGTGTTCTCAGCCTGTTAACGCCATTCCTGCCTTTCTGTTTGAGTATTCTCAAGCTGCTCACGCAAATCCTGTACCAGTTTTTGAATAGCTTCGTCACGCTCATGATATTCTTGTATAAACCTTTGGATTGCCTTCTCTCTCTCCCTATCACGCCCATACAGAGTTTTTGTAGGTTTTCAATCTTTTCCTGCATTGACCTTTTTTTTGCCTCCTCTCTCTCCTTATCACGCCCATACAGGGTCCTTTGTATGTTTTCAAACTTTTCATTTATCATGTTTGCCAGCAGTGTTTGTAGAGCTATTTGGGAACTCTCCTCTGGATTATTCATTATCTGTTCTGTCCCCTGCTTATTATGAGTGGGAGTTGAGATACCCGGACTTGCAATTTTTCTTCTGTTTTTCTGCCCATTTGGGATAAAAATAGCACCAGTTTTGTGCTAGAACACTAACTTAAGGCAAGCATCAACCAAAATCTGAATTTTGCACAGTCAATAATCTGCAGATACAATATAGATCAACAGATACATCTACTCAACACCAAACAACTATATATTAATGGGCTATGAACTGCAAAGATGAATTTGGAAAACCAGAAATTATTAGGGTTAGGGAGAAATGTGGGTTAAAATAGGAATAGAGTGATGTGTGAAGGCACAGGTAGAGTTAAAGAAGTCCTTATCTCAAAGCAGGAAATAGGTTGGATAAGATGAAAGTATAGAGAGAGAGAAAAAGAAGAAAGTGAAAGGAAAAAGAAAAGAGACCAGAAAAAATAGAAAATAATAATTAATAATATTATGCATATCGAAAACAAACTATTCAGAGGAGAACATGAATATAATGGGAGAAGGGAAGGGATATAAAGGAGATGTGAAAAAATTAAAAATAAAAATGCTTAAAATATTATATAGGTATAAAAAGTTAGTACATGTATTAAGGAATTTAAGTCTCAGAGGTTTTGAATTGAGTAAAAAATTTGTGAATTATGTGTGTACACAATGGGGGATAGGGTCTATTAATCAACTATGGGTTTATCTGAGCATGTGCAGGACAACAATTAAGTCACATAAAGAAGAATGAAAGAGAAGAAAAAGTGAAAAGGATAAGAAAGGAAGAAAAAACAGAAGTCCAGTAGAGCTAAACAAAAAACAAAAAGAAATTTTTTAAAAAAGAAAGAAAAACACAAACACATATGTATCCCTGAAATAAAAATTATAAGAGGAAAATAAATTTACTAGAAAACAATATTTTTCAAAAAAGGTAAAAATTATAGATTAAAAAAGTTTTAGAAAAGAAAAAAAATTATAAAAGGTACCAAAAAAGAAAGAAGAAGAAGAAGAAGAACAAGAAGAAGAAGAAGAAGAAGAAGAAGAAGAACAAGAAGAAGAAGAACAAGGAGAAGAAGAACAAGAAGAAGAAGAAGAAGAAGAAGAAGAAGAAGAAGAAGAAGAAGAAGAAGAAGAAGAAGAAGAAGAAGAAGAAGAAGAAGAAGAATTAGTTCTTTAATTTTTTGGGAGGGGTGGGAAAAATCTTGTATCTCCCTTGTGTCCGTAATCAGCCTCTTGTTGTAGTCTCTGGTCTGCTTTTGGTCCTGTGGCTTTGTTGGTTTCTTAAGTCAGTTTGTTCGAACAGGCAGAAAAATGTTCTGCTTTATCCAGGGTTTTGCGATCGTCCTCCCAGGGTAGTTAAATGGGAGTAGGATCTGCTTTGAGTATTACAAAAGAGGGAAATGGCTTTTTCCTCAAGTTTGGAGATACTGTGATGAGGCTAGGTTCTGAGTAGAGTTGAGGCACTTCAACAAACAGTAGCTTTTCCGGGGATAGTTTGTGAGAAACTCACAGAGCCCAGCATAGGGCTATTCTCAGGGTTTCTGTTTACTTAATTTCAGTTGATTGTTGAGGTTGCTAAAGGGAGGGGCAGCTTCTGGATCTGATAACCCAGTGAAGAAAGCCACTCCTAGCTCTGGCACCCGAGCTGGGTGATTTTTCCCTGGGTATAGCTGAGTCTGGCAGGTCAGGATAAGTTCTTGTGATCTGCTAAATGACTCTAGTTTTATTCAAAGGCTTGAGTTGGAGCTAGCAGCTCAGCCGAGCTTTGTCGGTATCCAAGATGGAGATCTCTGGTACTGGGGAGTGGAAGGGGTAGCCTTCCCTCCTCTGCTCCCTGAGAAGGAGTGAGGACGTCAGGCTTCTACTTACGCCGAGTCTTGGTTCTTGGGTTGTCTCTGGTATGCAAACTGCAGGATGAAGATGTCCCAAGGAACTCATTTTTGTCCATATGAATACCAATGGAATGTGATGTATGTCATGATTGAATGGGCAATTCTTGAGTGATTCTACGATAAAATTATATACAATTATATTCTAGGATACTGATTGATATTAATCAATACTTTATGAAGTGTTTAAAAAATTACATTCATTAAAAGGAGAAATAATGAAATACATAAGAATTGGTTGTCACATAGCATAGAGATGCCATTTTTTTCTGCCAGGACTGGGATTGCAACTCATGGTCTGGGTAACTCTGTTGCACTGTGTAGGAAGGGGAAGCTTGCTTTCTTGAAGTCAAGAAATTTAAGTCTATTCCTTACGCCTGAAATCGATCCCCACCACTAGCAAACATCCTATTTGTGTACATTTTAAATATATTATTTATATTTACATACATATATTGTCTCCATATTGCATTCAGTGTAGTTATTCATTTTACCTTTTGTTTTGTTCATGTAGTAACCAGTTATTTTGTTGACTATTATGGCACATAGAATATTGATTACATAGGATATAGGTCTGCATATGTATTCCACTTCATACCTGACACGCAGGATGTTCACAGAAAAGGAAAACATGTGTCACCATCTGTTTTTTACTCCACGATTCATTGTTTGGGCGTGCAGGCATATGAACTCATGGCCTACAGGGCCAAATTCATGAATTATTGAGTGTCAACATGCCATCCTGGGTCAAACTGAGCTGACAGGCATTTCCCAGGACCTGAGATTGAGGCCCTTGGGTTGACAAAATAATTACAGATTGGCATGCACATCGTAGTATGCTAATAAAAATATATATTTATAGTGTGCCAGAGATGTCTATCCATTATTCAGTAATATAGACTACATTCCTAACAATTCTTCGGTATTTATTATGCTTCCATATAATTAATATTATTATTTTCATCCTTAATAAACTATTAATTAAATCAATGTCCTGAAATTTTTGTGTCCCTGTAAGAAATACAAACAAGACCACACTAAAACTCCCAGCACACCTTTGTTTATTTACCATAGCTAAGATATGGAACCAACCCAGATGCCCCTCAGTAGATGAATAGATCAAGAAAATGTGGTATATATACATAATGGAATTCTATTCCTCCATCAGAAAGAATGACATTGCCCCATTTGTTCGGAAATAGAAAGACTTGGAAAAAATATAGTAAGTGAAATAAGCCAGACCCAAAGAAACATAGCTCCCATGGTCTCCTATATTTGTAGTAACTAAAATATGTCTGAGTCAAGCAGAATAGGTCAGATAAGTTGATGTTAGGGAAATGAACCCTAAGATATGTATTCAAATTTTTTTTTCTTTCATGGGCTTGTTTCTAACACATTTATAAGATTATTTCTTTGTAGCTTTGCATGTCCCTCCCCCATGGTATAACCCCTGTTTTAACTGTATTGATGTCGGTATAATTTCTGGAGGGGAAGGGCAAAAACAAATCAAGTAAATAGGGATACAGGTGGACTCATTGCAACAATAAGATGTACAAGTCATTATGTCGAAATCGAACTTTGCAACTTTGGTGTGGGGAGGAGGATTGGGTGGAGGCGCCGGGGGAGGATGGGAAGGGATGGATAGGAGAAACAAAGTAGGAGGCTACAATGCTTGACAAGAAATGTATTCATTGTCTTGCACAGGTAATTTTAACCCCTCTGTACAGTATTTTCACAAGAAAAAATAATAAATTTAAAAAAAGAAAAAAACAGAAGAAAAAAATCATGAAGATGTCATGATCTTGTATTTAATGGATTCCATGGACTCCACTCCCAAGTTACTTGAGCTGTTATGAAACTTTGGCTAAGTAGCAGAATATAATTTTGCCTCAATAAAACCAACCAAGAAAGGAATAAAAAATAAACAAGAAAGGAAGACACAGTTGGATATTTGGGCTAATTTTGTCATTATGTTTTGAGAATTCAAGTTTCCTATAGAAATGCAACTCATATATAATCCTCAGTTGTGTTTTAAATGTTGTCTTAATTACATAACATTTCTAGATGCAAAAGAGCTCATGATTCCCAACCAAAAATTTGAAAAAGTAAGCATCATTCTGTTAGATTCCAAAGAAATGATGAAGAATTACAAAAGGTTAAGCCTGGAGAAATAGGAAAGTTCATTTAATATAGGACTTTGTAGACTTGCCTAAATTAGAATTAGATTTAAAATAGATAATTTTTGTTTGTAATTTAATATTCTATAGGATACTGCAAAATTCTTTTCAAATAAAAGATTCAATTTACAAATTCACAAATGATTCTGGCATTCTAATTGACTAGAGTAGTCTTTCAAGTGAGGTATAATAAGAACTTAGTTAATAGATAATTCCAACAGTTCATGTGTAAAATGATAATGTGAATAATCTAGACAAGTTGTCAACAAATTGATGATATTAATTTATAAATATAGAAAAAGAGCAATCTTTTGAGACTTTGGTGTAATAAGGTATGAAGAGAGTAATTGTGTGACATCTTTTTTTCTACCTTTACATAACACAGGCAGTAATTTCTTAATTATGTACCTCTGTATACAATGAGAAAAATGCTAGGTTTGAGGGGTTTTTAAATTTTGTTTTTGTTGTTTGGTTTGTCCTGGGGCTTAACCCCTGGGCTTGTGCACTGTCCCTGAGCCTGTTTTTGCTCAAGGCTACTGCTCTACCACTTGAACCTCAGTGCCACTTTGGTCTGGCTTTTCCTTATGAGTTCATTGGAGATAAGAATCCAAGGAACTTTCCTGCCTGGGTGGGCTTTCAACCATAATCTTCAAATCTTAATATTAAGATATACAGATCTCCTGAATATCTATGATAGATAATATATATATATATAGTAAAATAAATATAAAATAAAAATAAATTCTCTTTGCAAGTGTTCTGGTCTCAAGAATACCACTGTTGGGAAAATGCTGTAGCAAAGTTAAGTATATTATTCTTTCCACAATAGGAAGGGTATCACATTAGCAAAAGTGTAGTATTTTTTCACAATATTGATAAACTAGTTTATGATATAAATTTAGGGAATTTTAACGTGCACCTTACAAGTTGGAAACTGTTGGGCTAGGATGACTTTAAGGCATAAAAACTTGGGATTGATTGTCATAGAAATAATAGTTAATCTGATGAACAAAAGTTTACTCTTACGGAATTTTTATTGGAAGTGGCACTGTGGCTCAAGTGGTAGAGTGCTCACCTTGAGCTGCAGAGTGCAGGGACAGTGCCCAAGCCCAGAGTTCAAGCCCCACGACTTACCAAAAAAAATTAATTATTATAGTTACTTCATAGTTTTATACTCTACAAGATTGTGTCTATTTTTCTGTTGACTTTTAAATATGTAATGCCTCATTGAAAACTGCATCTATTGCAGAATTAAATAAAATACAAACAGGTACTCTTTTGAATGTCTCTGGTATGGCATGTTCAGAATTTGAAAATGAGTAGTTAGTAGTCATAGGAATGATGAGGAACAGATATATTCTCTCCTCTTAACAATTAGTAAGTTTTCAAAGTTAGGAGTTTACATAGAATTCAACGATTTTCTGTTTTAGTATGAG
Organism: Dipodomys ordii; assembly: GCF_000151885.1. Lineage (NCBI taxonomy): Eukaryota > Metazoa > Chordata > Mammalia > Rodentia > Heteromyidae > Dipodomys > Dipodomys ordii. The sequence goes on from NW_012285999.1 coordinate 339,415, forward strand.
ACAACACTAAAAATAATGTTTTTTTCCAAATAATGCAAAGTATATTCTGAAAATATTGTATAGTTTGATAACATTCCAGTTGATGTCTGATAAAGAAAGAGGTAATTCAAATTAGCAACCAAAATGTTCATTTTTAAAGGTAATACACATAGAGTAATATTTACTATACCAATACAGTGAAATTATATTTTATGTAGCTCATTTTTAAGTTAATTTTATTGTCAAGGTGATATATAGAAGGGGTTGCAGTAATTGTAAGGTATTGAATACATAACATGTCAAAATTTTTACCCCCTCCCTCATTTTTCTCACACTTTTTCTTCACCCCAATACCACTCACAAATTGTAATGTAAATTTCCAACATATTGTCCTGTGACTATTGCTATTGCATTGGTTTGCCTTTTGTCCTTTGTCTCACCATTTCATTGTTCTTCTTCCCTTGCCAAATGAAGATAAATGTATATACAATACACAGGATAATGAATCCAAATACAACAATGGACAAACCATAGGGGAAAACACAAAAGAAAAAGCAAATCACAAAGTACATTAAAAACAACAACCACAAAGAAAAACCTCTCTTTCCATATCTAGGAGTTTATTTTGCACAGCATCATTTTATATGGTCATTTATACATAGCTATTGATTCCATCTGCTCATCTGCTAAGACTATCAGATATTTCCCAGTTATTACAAATGAGGGAAACCATGAAATCTGTTTCTTTGTGTCTTGCTTATTTTTAGTAGGATTTTTCCAAGGAAGCATAGAAGTACTCCGTACATATATAAACTACTCCGTACATATATAAACCACATTTTGTCAATTCATTTATCTACTGAGTGGCATATTGTTTTAAAACATGATTGCATGTAAGTATCACTTAAGGCCATTCAAAAATGACAGATGCTGCCTCACCAGATATACTAATATCATGATTTCTATGTAAGATAATATTTTATGGTGGTACAAATGTTGAGATATAGGATGAGTCTAATGTATATCTTGCACGAATTAGCCAGGAAGATATCCAATATCATCTAGGATAAAAATGGTAGTGACAAAATGTTTAACTTGAAAAAGATATAGGAGGCTGCCAGAAATATGAAGTAGTTCAGATAAATTTGAAGAATTTAGAAATACAAACTCAATTATGTCTCTTTAAATAATAATTATGTAAGTGGAAGGGCAAAAAAAGGGTAAGAGAAGAAAATAACTGACAGCAGATCATTATCCCAAGTTAGAGTACAAAAAGACATAATCTATAACTTCCAAGTTAAAGAGATACCAATATAATACGTCCCACTTAATTTAGGTACATGCAAAATATTTACTTGGCTTTTCCCTACTTAAATGCTCCAAAATAAATGAACACTTACAAGAAAAGTTATGTTATTGCCATTGTTTCAACACTAACTGTGATCAGCCCTCTTTTTCTCACTTTGCACTTGGTAAATTGATGATGTTGTGGCTGATTAGAGTCAGAATTAGGGGCTTCTACTTGTACAATTATCCCAGAACAGTTTAAAGCAGTTTTCTGCCCAAGATATCCAACTACATTGTCTGAAACTGTATTTTGAACACACCCTCACACCTGAACACATTATTTGAAATTATACTTTAGCTTTTCTTGGCACATTCTACTTTGTGTCTTTGTCTTCTTTGCACATTCCTTTTGAGTTCATAGTTGCTCGATTTCCATTTCATCTGTACAAACTGCTAAGAACATTGTTCAACTACCACTTCTTGTTTGTACATGCCCAGTCTATGTATGAAGGTACTTTGTCCATGTTAAGCAATAGGGTAATACTCTCTGAGGAGAAAAGTTCCACAATATAACCCTATGCCCACATTAAAGGATGTAGAATTTAAAGCATTTTGAGACAGTGATATTAGAATTGAAAGGCTCCTTAGGGACATTTTCATGGAGTTCATTAGTTTACCCAGGAGAAATATAAATATCCACAAAATTTGGAGCTAATTAGTAAGTATCCAAATTAACATTAGATCCTAGATGTTGTGTTAATACAAGTCACGATTGTCTTATTGTTAAATCAGAATCCTTCACTACTTGACAGTGTGTATGAGAAAGTGAAAGAAAAGCATTAAAGCAAAAGGTCTTATCTTGTTAGGCATTTAATCTTAGTGGTGAGAGTAATGTCTGAATTTTTCCATTCAATAAAAGCTTGAAGTTTATAAGAACATTTTCCTACATATAAGAATTTGTGTCAGGTTGGTTGACATTGTTATTGCAGCATGGAGATATGCCTAACAAGATTTAGATTTCAATAGTGTATATGGCAATTATGATGTGTCAATTGCTATTGAGGCATTTTCTATTCTAAATAGGAATCAATTCCAGGAGTCTTCAGTCACATTATTACAGCTGTATGTTCAACCTAATACTTGGTGTTACTTGTCCTACATTTATAATGAGTAGGCTGATAGGATATCCAAACACATCGAAATATATTTCAATAAAATCCCAAACTGATATGCATAGATGGTTCACTAATTGGAACTGTAGGACAAATTAGGCTTTTTTGTGCTGTAGTTCAATCTATAAGCTCCTAGCTAAATAAAGTTTTCAAAAATATTCACAGAATACCACTAAGAAAAGTTCATGACAGTTATATCTGTATAATATTTCTAAGGTCAGGATTAAAGCATTTCTTCCCAACATTTAGAATCAACAGGATCTGTTAAATTAATCGATCCAGAATTTTGTCCTCACATTCACATCTCAACATTTTATCAATATAACTTTCACCAAAACACTGTTCTTATTGAACTTGTCTATGTCCTTTTACTGTTCAAATCCAAATAGTAGGTTTCCTTCAATATCTTCCTGAAAATTCTTTCCTTCCTTTTCTTCTGTATATCTGTGTTTATTCTTTTTTGTTTCCTTATTTATCACTTTCCTCCAATCTTGTCCACTCTGGTACTCACATTCTTCACACTTTCGTCAGAACATTCTTTTTCCTCTTCCCTTTAATAATGTCCCTGATTTTATTACTTTTCATATTCATGGTCATGAATATTTTGATGATGTCCAAACAGACCTATTTTTGCATCTGTTTAACATAAATCTTAGAACTATCAGAGAGTTTTTTCCTCTAAATCCTTCTTTATTACCAAGATAAATCCATCTAAATCCATCCTTATCACCAATAATGTAACTAACACAGTTAGGAGACAGAGATGTGGAAAAACTTTAGATTTCCTCCTACCCTACCTCCATCCATTAGATAAGATGAATGATCAAGATTTTCTCAGTTTCTGTCACTAATGTAATTTCCATGTACTTCTTTTTATGACCCTGACACACAAGCCTATTGCAAATACTCATCACCAGTCACTCAGTCCTAAAACAACTGTTTACTAAGTATGCATTTCTCCCCATAGTCTTTTCATATTGGTCCTCTCCATCACCCAATGACTCTCCTTGTAAGCACACAGAGTGAAGAACTCAGACAAAAATTCTAATATCATTATTTACTCACAAAATTGAATGTTGGTCTTACATTTAATGGATGTAATCTGCCAGAAATATTGAAGAATATATTTGTTGACTTCTAGAGCAAGGAAAAAGAAAGTAAACAGTCCTTACATTTTCTACCTTAGCTTACAAATAAGGAAAGAGTCAAATTCAGTTTGTTGGTATAAAGTCAGAAATAGGTTCATGCAGAAATAAAAATAAATTTTAACTCCTGGCTCTGCAGCTTGTGTCCTTTTATGGTAACTGCAGATATGTAAGTAGTATTATGTAAATTTTGTCATGTGTTTACAGCTGAAATGAAGAACATACTCTTAATACATCATTTGAAAACATTGGTTATTGAGTGGTATCTATATGAGAATGTTATTTGAACTAATCACACGAAGTTGAAACCTACATCTTAGTCCATCAAAATGTGGAAATAAATGATTTTATTTATAAGAAAATAATACCACCAAGAACAGTGAGTGTATATACATTAGAAAGACTGCTGGAATAACATTAGGGTTTTTACTGTCTGTACCTGTTTATGTGATTGTAATTCTTGATATTCTAACTCTCCTTTTGTTATTCTGTTTTGTTTTGTTTTGTTTGGTTCGTCATGGGGCCTGGACTCTTGGCCTGGCACTGTCCCTCAGCTCTTCAGCTCAATGCACTCTACCACTTGAGCCACAGTGCCACTTCCCGCTTTTTCTGCTTATGTGGTGCTGAGGAATCAAACCCAGAGCCTCAGGTAGACAAGACCAGCACTCTGCTACTGAGCCACCTTCCCAACCCTCCTCCTCTTATTCTTATTGTATGTAATCCAACGCTGTTTATAACTATGCATTCAATGTGGGAAATCCAGCTTCAAAGATATCTACGTATTTTTTTCCTTTTCAATCACAACATCGTCATTATCAGGCTAAATTGTGGTCATCATCCTCCCCATCAAAATTATTATTAGCAACATAAGTGCTAATTATTGAATGTCGGATATGTGTCTATGATTTTATTATTTGTCTTTTGATTAATAATTTTAATGTTACCACTGTGCATGAATCCATATTGAAATTTTGAACAAATAAACAAAAAACCTAAACCATATCAGGTAGTTTGACTATGTGCTTATAACAAATTATGGAATAGATTTTTTAAAGCATTGCAATTTCCTAATCAGTATGAATTAACTTCCTTTCTTCCCCTAACTACAATCAAATATTTAAGAGTTTAGGCAGAACCTTTTCAAGTAATATACTGTAAATGTTACTATAATATCATGTGTATATCTAAAATTCCCTTGAAAGTAATAAACTCTACTTTCTCTTGAAATATTAGTTATTTTATTCTAGGAAACTTTTAGAAAAATAGACTGTATATCTTTGAAATGAAAAAGGTCAAAAATAGTAGCATAAAATTTTTAGAGCGAGTCTGTCTTCTCTCTCTTTCTCTCTCTCTATATCTGGTTCTCTCTGTATATATAAATGTTATGTGTAGAATAGTATATTTTTAGAGATTATTTGTCCTCAGAAATATATACATATATCTAAATTTATGTGTAGAATGATATACATTATAGTGAAACAAGTATCTTAAAATATAATTAAAATTTAAAAAAAAACTTCATGAAATCAAGTGCTGGTAACTCACCGTTATAATAAGAACTATTCTGGGTGCTGAGATCTTAGAATTGTTTCCGAAACTAGCCCAGACAGAAAAGTACTTGTTAGATTCTTATCTCCAATTAACCACTAAAAACAACACCCACAACAAAAAATGTAGCACATTAATTTCACAAAAGCATCTTTAACTGCTGTGAAGATTTCTTAGAAACATGAATACATACCCCTGGAAAATGTCAAGTAAAAAAGTATAGAACATTTAGGTCCATGTTAAAGACATGATTATTTAGATTGTTTAAGATATTTAGGTAATGATTAGAAGTTAAGAATAATGATAGGTACGTCATATATTGGGGCAGATTTTTTTATTTTATTTTACAATAGTAATAAAATGATATTTATAATGATTATATAATGATTACTCTTGCTTGGTATTTGAATTATCATAAGTGATAAATATTTTTAAATGATTTCCAAAGCAAAGGAGTATCAATTCTTTTGTAATTTCAAAACAATTAAGAAAATTATTTCAAGGCTGGTTCACTCTAAGTCTATATTTCTTTTCTTGTTCTAGTTTTCCTATGTTAGTAGAAATTAAAATTCCAAAAATTTAATGGATATTGGCATTTAGGAACATCTTCACATACACTAATATTGGAGTCCCTTCAGTGGAATTATTTTATTTCATTTGTTACTTTCACAAATAAATCAAGATGATTGTGTATTTTGTTATTTTCACTGTTTTTGGCTCTTATCTTGAGAATACGTTTTTCCTAGAAAACTAGAGATAAGCAATTAGATTGAGCATGTAACATATGACTTTCATAAAATGCAGATGCATTGATTTGTGTCTTTTGTCATTTGCTAAAAGTTTCTTCCAGAAAAGTTTCTCAATTACTTAGAAGTTTTACCTCTTCCCCTCCACAATTATACTGACATCAAATACAGTGAAAGCAGGGGTTATACTGTGGGGGAGAAACATACAAAGCAACAAAGAAATAATCATAAATATGTTAGAAACAATCGCACGAAAGAAAAGAAAACATTTGAATACCTACCTTAGGGTTCATTTCCCTAACATCACCTTATCTGACCTTTTCTGCTTGACTCAGACATATACTAGATATTGCAAATAAGGGAAACCATGGGAAAACAATAGGGATACAGGTGGACTCATTTCAACAATGAGATGTACAAGTCGTTATGTCGAAAAATGAACTTTACAACTTTGAGGGGGGAGCAGGGAGGATTGTGTGGGGGACAGGGAGAGAATGGGAAGGGATGGGAAGGGGAAACAAAGGGAGAGGCTACAATGCTTGATAAGAAATGTACTCATTATCTTGCCCATGTAATTGTAACCCATCTGTACAGTATTTTCACAATAAAAAATAATAAAAAATTACTTAGATGATGCATAATTCCTAGGTATTCCAGTTATCATATATACTTTTGGATTGAGTTATCTCTGTATAAACCCAAACGGACAAAATACCCTCAAAATAAACAGAAATCACATCTTTGTTTTAAACGCAGTAGTTTACAAAGAGTTTTTAGCCAACACCAAAACATCTTTTTAGCTATTCTGCATTTTGTGTGAAGAAGTTTTAACAATAGTTTTTTTCCTGACATGCAATTCACTTACAATATATTATCTCCTTTTATTGTATACGTTTTAGTGCTTTGGAAGTGAACTGTGCCAGATTTTCACAAACTTGCATTCCTTCAAATAGAAATGCTGTAAATTTTAGAACAGACATTAAAAATAGATATAAAATTCAGTTACAGGAATTTGCCCAGCATACATCCTCTATAGTGTGTCTTTTCAAAATTTGTTTTTGCGGATCATTTCCAGGGTCTCACACATAATATTCAAGTTCACTGTCAATTAACTACATTCTCTATCCAAAAAAGTTTTTTACTTCTGTTAATACATTCATAGAAGTGTAATGCCTGGATCCTATAAAATTCTCTTTCACCTTTTGAAGACTTGAAATCTTATTTGCTAAAATGATTGTAGTATTATACAAATCGATCACTATCAGAAGTATATCAATTTCTCCACAAATGCATTAATATATTTTGTGTCCTCTTTTTATATTATGGACTTATTAGTGAGTTTTTATTATTTCTTAGACACTAAAAAGGAGCTTATTTCATATGCTCCTCCTATTAACTATTAATTTGCATATGTTATTTAACGAAATATACTATTCAGGAAAAAAATATATATAGAATTAGAAAATATAAAAATACTTAAGTTTCAGGGGCTGGGAAGGTGGCTCAGTGGTAGAGCGATGCCTTGCATTCCTGAGGCCCTGGGTTCGATTCCGTAGCATCACATAAGCAAAAAAAAAGCCAGAAGTTGCTCTGTGGCTCAAGTGGTAGAGCGCTAACCTTGAGCTGAAGAGCTGAAGGACAACGCCCAGGCCCAGAGTTCAGGCCCCACAACCGGACCCCTCCCAAAAAACACTTAAGTTTCATAATCATTGTAGCATTAACATTGTAGCATTAACACATATATGCCCTCTATCTGTTGGATATGGTTTCGTTTCTGTTATAGTGTCCTTTGAATTATGAAAGGTTATCACTTGATATAACCCACTTCTTGCTTCTCTTTAGCTACTAATGTTTTCCATGTCAAATTTTTAGGAACCTTTACTAATCCGATGTCATGAACTTTTAAATTTATGTTTTACAGGTTTTTACATCTCATATTTAGTTTGATAATCATTCTTTATAAGGTTTGAGGGAGGCCAGGTACCGGTGGCTCACGCCTGTAATCCTAGCTACTGAGGAGGCTGAGATCTGAGCATGGTGGTTTAAAGCTATCCTGGGCAGGAAAGTCTATCAGACTCTTATCTCCAATAAACCACTAGAAAACTGGCAGTTTTGCTGTTGCTCAAGTGGTAGAGTGCTCACCTTGAGCTGAAGAGCACATGGACAACTCCCAAGCCCAGAGTTCAAACCCCATGACCGACATACATACACACAAAGGATTGAGGTAATATTCTAAGATCATTCTTTAAATCTAGATAGGCAATAGTGCCAATACAACCATTTAAGATTCTGTTTTTATTTCATAAAGTCTCATAGCATCCTTTTCAAAATCTGTGGAACATAAAACTAAGAATTTATTTTTGAAAAATCTGTTACCTTCTTCTATGCGTCTCTTCTTATAATAGAACTAGGTTATCTTCACTAAACATGGTAATCCGATTCAAAGCTTGTATGAAGGCTCAAGTTACACCATTTTACAAGATTGTTATGAATTCCTTGAATTTACATACGGGATTATTGAGCAGGTGGACCAATATTCTCCAGAGATATCTGGATGTTTGATAGTCACTCATATTTGACACCTTGTGGAAACACAAACCCCTGATATTATATATAGATAAATGTTTTTAGTGATTGCTCAAAGCAACTAAAATTAATTTAGGAATGAGTTAAGATTTAGATAACATTATAGCATAATAAAGCTGAATGATAACTACTTGAGCTGTACTGCAGAAGAGAGAGAGATGGGGAAGAATGGTGGATCACATAGGAGCTGTATGTCATTGGTATTGTTTCAAAAAACAGAAAGCCTTCAGAGAAGAGAAGGAGAAAAATAAAGTGTCCTGATTCAAGTTTCTTTTTAATCCACCTGATAGTTTGGACTGAAAGTCAGATAACATAGAAAAAATAAAATAGAAAACAAAGCATTGTATAGAGCTGTTAAAATGTAAAAAAGTTGTAATAGGAATATAATTCATTTCCAAAGAAATAAGAGAAAGAATAAAACTAACAATTGCTAATGTGGATAGAAGATGGATCACATTTTAACATATATAATTTTGAAAAAGCATACTAGGAATGAAAATTTTAAAAAGTCATAATTTAAAACACAATTTGTATTATAACTAGACAGTATAGTTCAGTGATAAAACTTTGGCCTAACATATGTGAAGCAATTGTGTGATCTCCCAAACATTACAAAGCACACACAAAGCACACACACACAAAACCCACATAAACAAACACACACATAGCACATACACACATTTGGAATATTGTTATTATCATATTAAACAGAGGAAATTATCACAAACAGTAAAAGTATTTTAATATATGAAATCAAAATATTGCTCATACTATTTAAAAGTTTAGTAGAAATAAAACAGTCACAAGATACTTGGATTGTTATAGATTAAGTTAATTGAAAATTAAGAAATAAAAGACATGAGAAATTTGCAAACAAGTTTTAAATAATAAACATTTGAAACATGTATACTTTTATTTTGATAAAGGATTAATGGATGTTACTGGTGTTTTAACTCAAGATTTAGTATATGATAACCAGGTGCTCTATGTCTTGCTAGGCATGGCTATATCTCTAATCATTTCACTCTGAAAATTTTATGATAAGGTCTCATTGTTTCCCAGTCTCTCCCGAATTACAAACCCTATTTACACTACCCACCGTAGTTAGAAAATGGAAACCACAAATCACTATGTGCAGCTCAGTTATTTTTTTAATTCAAGTATAAATATTTCCAAAAAGTGACCGTGTAATGCAGCCTTTTTTAATAAAGTATGTGCTTCTTGAAAATACAGTATTCATTACTTGAACAAATATGTTTAGAACTTTAAGAAATTAAATTTAAATTTAAGAAATTAAATTTAAATTCATCAACCATATAAAATTTAAGAAAATAATTTTTAAATATTCACATGATAACTATTTTGAAAGCAAAAAATATATCTCTGAATAATTTACATGTGTTAAAATTATGCAAAACTAAATTAACTAATCCTACAACTCTGAAAAAAGAATTACCCTAAAGAAACAAAAGAAAATAATTAAGTTCAAAATTTAGAAAATAAAATGAAGTGTACCTTTAGTTGACTTAAATAACTGTAAGCCCTCTGTATATCAATTTTATAATAAAAAATGCATGAAGAAAGAAAAGTACCCATTGGTCAATATCGACAGGAAAAGCATCAGTAGTTTTATTTTTGAGTGTGCAAAAAAATCAATGGAAGCGTTAAATATGTTACTTGCATAATAAATGTATTCATTACTTTATTTAGGTAACTGTATCCCCTCGGTAAATTACCTTTACAATAAAATTAAATTGAAATTAAAATTAAACTAAATAATATACCAATAAAGAATTCATAGAGAGCTAGGAAGGTGGCTCAGTGGTAGAATTCTTGCTTTGCATGTTTGAGTCCCTGGGTTCAATTCCTCAGCATCACATAAACAGAAAAGAAAACTGGAAGTGGCGCTGTGGATCAAGTGGTCGAGTGGTAGCCTTGAACTAGCCTTGAGGAACAGCGCCCAGGCCCAGAATTCAGGTCCCACGATCCGACACCCCCTCCCAAAAAAACAGAATTACTAGAAACCATTGGTTTAAAACTTTTTTAAAAACTGCCCTAAGTACCCAAGTAATATAATTTATGATACTATTTAAATACTTCAACTTCAGCAGAGAAGCCAAAAGTTTAAAAACTGTTACAAAGTAAATTAATAAATCTGAATATATTACTATTAATAATAATCATAAGATGAATTTATAGTGGTAGTCAAATAGGTAAGAAATGAGGCAATTTGCCATTCGTTGGATTTAATATGTAAGAAAGAATTTTCTAGGTTTTCTAAAATATATAATCAGTTTAATGAAGAAACTATTCTGTCACATCATATGATAATTAGATGAAGCTGATATTAGAGCAAAGAGCAGATTGTACTAAGTTTTGCATGTTAAAGTATATGCTTATTTTGGTTGTGGGAAATTGTGTTCAACTTGGGTATTGTTTTTGTAGACTGGTGTCATATCAGTGGTTAATTTTAGGATAGGGGTTCCCTTTCAAAAGAACATGCATCTGATCTGACTTTTTAGCCTTCCCATTATCAAGGGCATAAGAGTTGCACACCAAATTGTCTTGCTTCCTAACTTGGTTGGCCTGGATACGGCAGCCCTTCCAATCTTAACCTGTACATAGTGCAGGATGGTGGAAATGATCCAATGCACTCAACTATAGATTGAGAAGGAAGTCCACTAAACTTTTGGCCTGGGTTCTGTTCTCAAGCCCCCTCAGTAGTTAAGAGTTCAGATGGGAGCCCCTGGTGCCAAGCAATAAGAGTATTTCTTAAAGCAACTAGACATATATATGACTTAGGCATGTGAACACCTCAGGACAAGAATAAAAAAGCAGTGAAGTATAGAGGACAGGCCCAATTTTATCTAGCTACTTGGAGGCTGAGTAAGATTAGCTAGCTACTCTGGTGGCTGAGATATGAAGACCACTATTCAAAGCCAGTCCAATCATAAAAATACATGCGATTATCTCCATAAAACCAGAAGTGGAACAATGGCTCAGTGGTAAACCAAAATCCTTGGACACAGAAGCTTAAGGATGATGAATGAATAAATGAGCACTTGCATATGCGCATGCGTGTATACACGTGCATGTACACACACACACATACACACACACACACACACACATATGAGTATTTCAATGCGAAGTTCTTTTTTTAACTTGGTGTACCCTATTTCCCTGTATTAGTTTACAAATTACATAGAACTCATCATGTACTCATCATGTTTCTCTAAAGTCAACTCTCTTTTTAGAAACATGCTTTTATTTGACCCATAGTTTGATTCTTCTCCCTCAATTCTGTAGAATTAGATGATTGTTTAGCTTTGCCCTAGCAATACAATTTTGTGAAATCTTGCATCAAGCAACGTATTTCTTTCACTAGAATGCAAGCCTCTGTCAAGCAATTAATAATAGGATTTTCTTCTCTTTGCTTGCATCTGTAGTTTTATTATCTTCATAGATTTTATGATGATCTGTCTGTGCATGGCAAAGACTGCTGTGAAAATAAAAAAAACCCGTCGCAGCACTTATCATTTATATACCATCCATAGATATGAAGATGTTTAAATATTACTGAAATTGCTTTGTAATAAATCATGTTCACCTTGACTATCATGAAAAAGAAGAATTGGTTTCTCAGCACTTTAGGTAAGAACTTGATTGAAAGAAACAAAAGGACAAGTGAGGAACAACTCAACACATACATTCAAATGAAACAACACAAGCCAAGAAAACAAATTAATTCAATAGTCAAGGACCTTCAAGAAATGCAAAGACTTAAAAAAACATCAGCTATCACAAACTTATGAAAATCCTGACTACATGGGAGTCTACTCTTGAGAGGATAGAGGTTAAAGCCCAGACTGGACAGACACATCAGTACAAAATGCCATGCACCTGTTATTCTAAATTCCAGGAAGAATAACATAACGTGGACTGAGCCCAAGGTCATGCACAAGGATCTGAAAAATAATCAGGATAATTTAGTGCTGGGGACATGACAAACTGGTAAGAACACCCATTTAGGGCGCACAAGACATTCAATTCAAACTCTAATATTTGCGTATTAAAGTAAAAAGCTTTGATTTTAAATAATTGGAATAATTGTAAGATTTGAATATTTGAGTGGAAAAATGCATGAGAGAGATTGAATGAACCCACGTTCCAATGCTTTCAACTTAAGTGAAACTATTTTATGGTACTTCAGACAAAACAGAATTACCTTGCAAATGAGCATGGTTGTGCATTTGGGTGATGGAAATGCTTTAATTACACAGCTGTAAATTAAATAGATTTTATTTGGGTAGATTGTACTTCTTAAACTAAGAATCTGGATGATGTCCCTGAGATTTTTCTCTCAAGGCTACCACTCTACTATTTGAACCACAGTTCCAATTCTGATTTTCTGTTGGTTGTTTGGTGATAAGAGGCTCCTGGACATTCTTGCCCAGAATGGCTTCAAACTATGATTGTCAGATCTCAGCCTCCCGAGTATCCAGGATGCCAGGCATGAGCCGTCGATAGTTTTAATAATTTAGTAAATTGTACAGTTACTGAAATTATACATTATCATTATAACCTGCATAATATATGTGTGTATGTATATATCAATGCATACAGATAAAAATATTTTAACATATTTTTGTATCTACAGTAGATTTATGAAATCATCCATTATAAAATAAAATGGAAAAAAAAGTTAATAAGGAGCAAAACAAAGGAAATTATCACATGTTTCTTGTTGTTGAATGGAATACGAATTCAAGAATCAGGTTGGGAAAATCATCTCTACGTTAACAAAATGGATAAAAGCTATTAATTCCAATCCATCTATTTGCCCACGTTGTGCAACCTTACAAATGAGTGTCAAAATCAAACCACATTGTTTTGCCTTTGCTTTTAACTCACCTGATATAATTTACGGGTTAGATGAAGTAATCAAATAAAGATTAAAATAATATTATGTGAGGCTATGAATTAGAGATGAACATGATTTTAAATATGATAATAGCTAATTAAGTTGCATATTTCTAACGTTTACTCTTTCATGTCCCTCATTCCCACATTAGGAAAGTATATAGAAGGTTCTCACTAAATTATATGTACAATTATGAAAAAAATGTTTTGAAAGAATATGGGCACAGTGGTGTTTTAGCTTATTGAAACCTGTAGGGGTAAGTGTGTTTTTGAGGACTTGCAATACATTGTGATGAAGATGAAGGAGGGGTGTTCTCATTCTGGAAAACTGGATAGAGTATTGCTCCCACAAAGGAAGTGATGAATTATTCAAAAACGTAACAGTAAAATCACTTTCACAACCATGTTCACTGCTGCACTATTCATTGTAGCCAAGTTACGGAAACAGCCCAGATTCCCTTTGTCAGAGTGATGATTAGAGAAAGTGTGGCACATATACACAATTGGATTGAACCCATCCATTTTGAAGACTGTTACATTATTTGCAACGAAATGGATAGATCTAAAAATATATTAATGGAACTAAGTCAGAGCCATATTTGGAAGCTAGAAATTTATACAAGTTTACACAAAAATATTAACCAAAGCATGCTATTTGCAGAAGAGTATTTCAAAGGTGTAATTTCTTATAAAATTGAACTTTACTCCAACAAAATGAATACCAGTAAACTATCACTTGGCATATGTGAGTGGAAGTAAAAAGAAAGGAATAAAGAGAGTTATGGAGGAAGAGAGTGAAGGTATAATATTCAATGCAGATAGTATGAAACTAGAAAAAATTAAAGTGGGGTGAGGTTTGGAAGGGCGTGGAAAAGTTATATAAAGATCCATTTTACTTAAAAAAATGATATGTTGAATGAAAATTCCCTTGTACAAGTATTTAAGATAATAAGAATATAATTAAAAACAATGGAGACATCTGATCTTAAATTCTATTTCCATCTCTTTTAAAAAATAAATTTATGTGCTCTATAATTTGATGAGAGGGACGGATTTTGTGGCTAGTTAGATCATTGCACATCTGTCTCTTTCTTCCTCTCTCTCTTTCATGGTTCTCATTGGTAATATGATTGCTCCATAATTATCCTAATTTTTTGCATCATTTCCCTTTCTGCTCTGCCATATCCCTATTCATTTACATAGAAGACATTATTTCCTGTTTTCTCATTCTTAGAATAAGCTGCACATGAAGACAACACTGGTCCTCATTTTCAGTCTGTACCTTTAAATACGGAGGAAAATCTTTCCTCTGCTCTCTACCAATTTCCTACTATCCAGTTAGAATAATTTAGAATAGTAAAAATTAAAAAAGAGAAAATAAATAATAGTGAAAAAACAGATGCAGAAAATTCACCAGATTTTTCTGACCATTTCATCCAATGTGAACTATTGGGGAAATACATGGACAGCTCATTCTCACTGGCACTCAAAGTCTCTGGTTAGGCAATTCTGATGAAGTTGAGGAACAAGATGAAAAAGTGACAAATGGTATCAATTGCAAGAAAAAAATGAAATAGTATCCAAGCAAATTTCTTCTTTGTTCTGCTGAAAATAATCGCCTTACTACAGTGCAGAGACTACTTTCCAAAAAGGCCACTCATGTGATTACTAGGGATGACGATGAGTGTACTCCTCTTCATCGAGAAGCCTACAGTGGACACTTAGATATTGTCCATGATTTGGTGGCTCAAGGCAGATATCCATGCAATAACTGCGAATGGCTGGACATCCCTGCACAGTACTTATACATGGAATAATAACAGAGTGGCTTCTTTATTTCATCATGATGCAGATACCAATGGCCAAGTTAAAGGCCTCTTGATCCCCATGCATCTTGCTGCTGGGAATAGATGTAGCAAAGATACGCTGGATCTCCTTCTGTTGAACCATTATATCAAGCCAGGTCTGAAGCACAACTTGGAAGAAACTGCATTTGATATTGCCAAAAGGATAAGTATGTATCACTACCTCTTTGAAGTTGTGGAAAGCTGTACAAATTGTTCTCCTAAATCCTAATTGATCAGTTATGTTTCTTAAATTTCAAAATTGCCAGTCCATCCTATGTGTCCATAGAAAATATTTTCACAATACAAAGCAACAGCAATACCTTACTTTAAAAATTCATGTATTCCATGGTATTCTTCCAAGTGAATTGCCTGACTTTGATGTGAAAATATATTCGAGTTGTTTGTATACATCTATAATGATTTCTATAGAGTTTGTGATTTTTTAAATCAGAAATAATTTTAACTTATCTGTTGAAATGAGTAGTACAGAAACTAAAGATACTTCTAGTGCTTGTCTGAAAAAGTATATTTTAAAATATTTAGTATTCTGTTTGTATAATATCCATAATCTATTTCATTCGCTCCTAGATATGATACATACGTTCATTAATAAATGGGTCCTTTCAGATTGCATTCCATATAGAAACATTTTAAGATTCTTTTTAATTCCTAGGTCCTTATAGAATTTTATTTCTTTGGGATAAAATGATAATGTTATCTTATTTCAAAAGTTTTATAAAGGTTATGCTATGTAAAGGCCTTTCTAAAACGGTGAAGATTGAATACACTGATGTCAAACTAACTTTTATTTCTATGAATTACATATATTATTACACTTGTATATTTGTAATCAACTTTTGAATAACTGTTTTTCATTTCTTGCGTCTGAAGAATGAAAAATATGGAATACTTCACAAATTTTCCTATCATCCTTGTGCAAGAGCCATGTAAATCTCTGTATTGTAATTCGGGTAGACCTGATCCTGAAGCATGTAGTATCCTATAAACTTAAGTAATTAATGATGCAATCTTAATACAGGCATATATCCTTGGTTGCCTATTTGTAACAAGGAAACCTTATTGTTCCCAAAATTGCTATTGAACTTATTTCTGTAAAATTCTCTGTATGGTGGGAAAAACTTATATTGTTTGTTCGATTGCTCACATTTGCCAGTTTTTGTAAATGACTATTTTAAGTCTTTTTCATTTGAAATTTGATCATACTTTGAAGCCTTTATAGATAGGTGCAAAGGTGATGGATTTTCAAGTACTTATTTATTAACTGATTTAGCTTTGTGGAGCTAATGGATTCAAAGTAACCCTTGCTTAAGAGCTACTTCTAAACTTCTGCAGCTTAAAATTTCCCAAATGAGGTCTTGCTGGCACAAATGTCTCTTTGACCTTTTACCCTTGCTTCATGTAGGAAGAGCCCAACCAGAATGTCTTACCCTGACAGCATAGATTGTCTTACTGGAGCAAAACTAATCTTAGTTACAAGGGACAATAGAGAGACGAACAGTTCAGACAGAACTGTTCGGACTAGAAGGTATTTTTTCAAATTATAACTGCTTATTACACCCTACCTTTTCAAAAGTAGCTAAAGCCAAGAAGGTGAAAAAATTGTTCATATGCATGATTCCCTAATGTCCTGGCCTGACTACCATCCAACCATGAAGGAAGTTACACCACTGATATTCTTTTTTTTAAATTTAATTTAATTTTATTTGTGAACATACTGTACAGAGGAGTTACAATTACATGGGCAGGATAATGCATACATTTCTTACCAAGCATTGCAGCCTCCTCCTTTGTTTACCCTTCACATCCGTTCCCAGCCTCCCCCCTCCACCCAAACCCAATCCTTTTCCATCCCTCCCTTCCCCCCTACCCACCCCCGGCACCGGCGTTGTAAAGCACGATTTGTACATGACAACTTGTACTTCTCATTGTTGCAAGAGGTCCACCTGTATCCTTAAACAACTGGTTTTTCCCCATCTCTTCCACAGGTTATACTGACATCAAATATAGTGAAAGCAGGGGTTATAGTGTGGGGGAGGGACATACAAAGCAACAAAGAGATAATCTTATAAATGCGTTAGAAAAACATACATGAAAGAAAAAAACATTAAAATACATATCTAAGGGTTCATTTTCCTGACATCACATTATCTGAACTTTTCGCTTGACTCATACCTATACTAGATATTAGAAATAAGGGAAACCATGGGACCTATGTTTCTTTGGGCCTGGCCTACTTCACTTAATATAATTTATTCCAAGTTTTTCCATTTCCTAACAAATGGGGCAATGCCATTCTTTCTGATGGAGGCATAGAATTCCATTGTGTATATATACCACATTTTCTTGATCCATTCATCTACTGAGGGGCATCTGGATTGGTTCCATATCTTAGCTATGGTAAATAGTGCTGCAATAAACATTGGTGTGCTGGTAGCTTTAGTGTGGTCTTGTTTGTAAACATTTGGGTAAATGCCCAAAAGCGGTATTGCTGGGTCATAGGGGAGTTCTATGTGAAGTCTTTTGAGGAACCTCCATACTGCTTTCCAAAGTGGTTGAACAAGTTCACACTCCCACCAACAATGAAGTAAGGTTCCTTTCTGTCAACATCCCCTCCAGCATCTATTGTTGTTAGAGTTCTCGATTTTTGCCGTTCTATGTGGAGTGAGGTGATATCTCAATGTTGTTTTGATTTGCATTTCTTTTATGGCTAGGGATGTTGAACATTTCTTCATGTGTTTATTGGCCATCCTTCTTTCTTCTTCAGAGAAGTTTCTCTTTGTCTTTCACCCACTTATTTATTGGGCAGTTGTTTCTTTGAGGATTTGTTGTTGGGGGGTTTAATTTTTTGAGTTCCAAGTATATTTTATATATGAGACCCTTGTCCGTTGTATGGCTAGTAAAGATCTCCCAATCTGTGGGCTTTCTGTTGATCTTGGTAGCTATGCCCTTAGACATCCAGAAGCTTTGCAACTCTATGCAATCCCATTTGTCCAACCTTTCTTTGATTTGTTGTGTTTCCAGGTCTCTATTCAGAAAGTTTCGGCCTGAGCCAAGTAGACCTAAGGTTTCTCCTATTCCATCCTGTAATGTTTTCAGAGTGTCTGCTTTGAATTCAAGGTCTTTGATCCATTTGGAGTTGATTCTGGTACAGGGTGATATATAAGGATCTAGCTTTAGTTTTCTACATGTAGTTAACCAATTTTGCCAGCAACATTTACTGAAGAGGCTGTATTTCTTCCATTCTATTGTTTTAGCTCCCTTATCGAAGATTAGATGGCTATAGGTAAGTAGGTTCATTTCTGGGTTTTCAATTCTATTCCATTGGTCCTGAGGTCTGTTCTTATGCGAGTACCAAGTTGTTTGATTACTATGGCTTTATAGTATAATTTGAAATTTGGTATTGATATTCCTCCAGCAATGTTCTTTCCGTTGAGGAGCGTTTTTGCTTTTCGGTGTCTTTTATTGTTCCATATGAAATTTTGGATTGCCTCTTCTATTTCCTTGAAGAATGAGGTTGGAATTTTGATAGGTATTGCATTGAATTTGTAGATTGCCTTGGGAAGTATTGCCATTTTCACGATGTTAATCTTTCCAATCCAGGAGCATGGAGCATTTTGCCATTTTTTAAGTTCTGTGTTGATTTCCTTTTTTAAGATTTTAAAGTTTTCATCATAGAGGTCCTTCACTTCTTTAGTTAATTCCTAGGTATTTTATTTTTTGGGGCTATTACAAATGGAGTTGCTTTCCTAATTTCAGCCACACTTTTCTCATTGTTGGCATACAGAAAAGCCATTGAATTTGGGAGGTTAATTTTATAACCTGCTACTTTGCCAAAGTTTTGAATCAGCTTGAGTAATTAGGGATTGAAGTCTATGGGATTCTTTAACTTCAAGATCATGTCATCTGCAAAGAGGGAGACTTTTATTTCTTCTTTCCCTATTTGGATCCCCTTTATATCTGCATCTTGTCTTATTGCTGTAGCTAGACATTCAAATACTAGATTGAAGAGAAGTGGAGAGAGTGGGCATCCTTGTCTTGTTCCTGAGTTAAGAGGAAATGGCTTTAGTTTTTCAACATTGAGTATAATGCTGGCTGCAGGTTTGGCATATTCAGCCTTTATTGTATTGAGGAATGTTCCATGGATTCTTAATTTTTCCAAAACCTTCATCGTAAAGGGGTGTTGTATCTTGTCGAATGCTTTTTCTGCATCTATTAAAGTGACCATGTGGTTATTATTCTTGCTCCTGATGATTTGATGATATTAATTGATTTACATATATTGAACCAGCTTTGCATCCCTGAAATAAATCCTGTTTGATTGTGATGTTTGATATTTGGATGAGTTGTTGAAGTTGATTGGCCAAAATTTTGTTGAGAAATTTTGCATCAATGTTCATCAAAGAAATGGGTCTCTAGTTCTCTTTCTTTGATGAGTTCCTGCCTGGTTTTGGGATGAGGGTTATGATGGCTACATAGAATGTATTCGATAGTGAGCTTTCTCTTTCAATTTCATTGAAGATTTGGAGGAGTATTGGTTTGAGCTCTGCTTTGAAGGCCTGGTAAAATTCCGCTGTAACACCATCTGGTCCTGGACTTTTCTAATCTGGGAGGTCTCTTATTGCTGATTCTATTTCAGTGCTTGTTATGGGCCTGTTAAGATAGTTTAACTCATCTTGGTTTAGTTTTGGCATGTCAATATTTGCTAGTAAAAGGTCCATTCCTGTCAAGTTCTCAAATTTATTAGCGTAAAATTTTGAGAAGTATTCCCTTATAATATTCAGCACCTTGGTTGTTTCCCTGGTGATGTTTCCATTCTCATCTCTGAGTTTATTAATTTGGGTGGGTTCTCTTCTTTTTCTGATAAGACTTGCTAAGGGTCTGTCAATTTTGTTCAGTTTTTTGAAGAACCAACTCTTTGTTTTGTTGATTCTTTCTATAGATTTTTTGGATTCTAATTCATTTAATTCTGATTTAATTTTGATTATTTCTTTCCATCTACTGGATTGGGGTTTACCTTGCTGCTCTTTTTCAAGGAGGTTTAGATATGTCATTAAGTTGCTAGTTTCAGATCTCTCCAATTTGTTGATGTAGGAGCTCAGAGCTATAAACTTGTCTCTGAGTACTGCCTTGGCTGTGTCCCAGAGGAGCTGGTAATTTGTGTGTTCATTTTTGTTGAATAGCATGAACATTTGAATTTCCTTTCTAATCTCTTCCATGACCCACTCATGATTCAGCAGTGTGTTGTTCAGCCTCCATGTGATACCAGATTTTCTTTGGTGGCTTTTAGTGGTGAGTGTTAATGTTATTCCGTCGTGGTCAGAGAGAATCCAAGGTATAACTTCAGTGTTTCTGCATTTAGACAATTTTGTTTTGTGACCTAAAATGTGGTCTCTTTTAGAAAACGTTCCATGTGCTGCTGTGAAAAACGTGCATTGTGATGCTTCTGGGTGAAATGTTCGGTAGATATCTATAAGTCTAGTTGATCTATGCAGCTGTTTAGATCTTTGGTTTTTCTGTTGAGTTTTTGCCGAGTTGATCTATCTAGTGGGGAGAGTGGTGGGTTAAAATCCCCAACAATTAATGTCTTTGGATCTATATGGGATTTGAGGGAAAGTAGTGTTTCTTTGATAAATTTGGGTGCTCCATTGTTTGGCAAATAGATATTTAGAATTGTAATATCATCGTGAAGGAGACATCCTTTAATTAGTATGGAGCGATCTTCTTTATCTCTTCTCACCAATTTTAATTTGAAGTCTATTTTATCTAATATTAGGATTGCAACTCCCGTCTGTTTATGGGGGCCGTTTGCTTGGTAGATTTTGTTCCAGCCTTTAATATTGAAAATGTGTTTGTTTTTACAGGCAAGATGTGACTCCTGTAGGCAGCAGATAGAAGGGTCTTGTTTTTTAACCCAACTAGACAGTGTATGTCGCTTTATTGGAGAGTTCAGTCCCTTAATTTTAAGAGATAGGACTGAGAGGTATTTGGGAGTTCCTGCCATGTTATCCACCTTCTTGGGGGTTGCGAAAACTGGGTTTTTCCTATGGTTCTTGGATTCTCAGTTTGGGTGCAGTTTCTTGGCCTTTTTTGCGGTCTTGTTGGTTTTCTATGTGTAGGACATCTTTAAGAATCTTTTGTAGGGCTGGTTTGGTGGAGATGTATTGTTTCAATTTTTCTTTGCTATGAAAGGTTTTTATTTGGCCTTCATTTATGAAGGAGAGTTTAGCTGGGTACAGTATTCTTGGTTGATAGTTGTTTGTTTTTAGGGCATGGCATACATCATTCCAGGCTCTTCTTGCTTTGATTGTCTTTGCTGAGAAATCTGAGGTGATTCTAATTGGTTTCCCTTTATAGGTGATTACCTTTTTCTCCTTGACAGCTTTAAGGATCTTTTCCTTGGTCTGAGTTGATCCTGTGTGGATTATAATGTGACAGTGGGATGTCCTATCCTGGTCTGGTCTATTTGGGGTTCTAAAAGCTTCTTGTATCTGAATAGGCCTATCTTTTTGTATGTTTGGGAAGTTCTCTGCTAGGATACTGTTTAACAAATTTCCTAGACCATTAACTTCTTTTTCTAGGTGCTCCTCTACACCCATTATCCTTATATTAGGCCTTCTCATGGTGTCTTCTAGGTGTTGGATAGATCTATCATATTTCTTGGATTTGTCTTGGATGGTTGTATGTTCTTTCTCTATAATATCTAGCCTGTCTTTGATCCCTGAGATTCGATCTTCTGCACGGTCTAACCTGCTGTCAAGGCTCTCTACTTTGTTTTTTATCTCTTTTCCTTTTAATTGGTCAGCTTTGATGGATTTAAGTTCTTTGTTGAAGCTCTGTTTTTGGTCTTGTATGAATTTCTTTACTTCCTTAATTTGGTGTTCAATGTTTGTTTTCAAATCACTTAGTTGATTGGTTATGGTTTCTTTGGACTCCCATTCCTTCTGTTGGGTTCCATTCAGCATTCCTTTTGTGGTCTCCCTGACTTCCTTCAGCTCTTTGTTAATGGATTCCATGAATGCCTTTAGTGATCTTTGTGTATTCTCTACCTGGTCTCTCAATTCCTGGATTACTCTTTGATTAGCTTCCTCCTGTTCATGGGATTCCTGCAGATCTCTTAACTCCCGTTCGTGGGATTCCTGCAGTTCTCTTTGAGTGTTCTCAGCTTCTTCACGCCATTCCTCCCTTTCTCTTTTTGTATTCTCAAGTTGTTCACCAAAATCCTGTATCAGTTTTTGACTAGCTTCCTCTCGCTTATTATATTCCTGTATAAATTTTTGGGATGCCTCCTCTTTCCTTATCACTCTCATACAGAGTCCTTTGTAAGTTGTCAAACTTCTCATTTATCATGTTTGCCAGCAGTGTTTATAGAGTTATTTGGGAACTCTCCTCTGGATTATTCATTATCTGTTCTGACCCCTGATTATCAAGATTGGGAATTGAGATATCCTGATTTGCCATTTTTCTTGTGTTTTTCCGGCTTACTCTGCCCATTTGAGATGAAAATAGCACCAGTTTTGTGCTAGAACACTATCTTGAGGCAACCATCAGCCAAAGTTTGCATTTGTACAGTCAATAGTCTACAGATACAATCTAGTTAAACAGATACATCTATTCAACATCCAACAGCTATATGTTAATGGGCTTCGAACCGCAGAGAAGAATTTAGAAAACCAGAAATTTTTAGGGTTAGGGAGAGATGTGGGTAAAAAATAGGAATAAATTGGTGTGGGGAGGCACAGGGAGAGTTAACTATGTCCTAATCTCAATGCAGGAAAGAGGTTGGGTAGGATGCAAGTAGAGAGAGAGAGAAAAAGAAAAAAGGGAAAGGGAAATGAAAAGAGACCAGAAAAAAATAGAAACATAAAAGTTAATATAATTATGGAGATTAAAAGACCATCTATTTAGAGAGGAATGTGAATATATTGGGAGAAGGGGAGGGACATAGAGGAGATGTGAAAAACTTAAAAAATGCTTAAAATATTATATAGGTATAAAGAGGTAGTACTGCTATTAAGGAATTTTAGTCTCAGAGGTTTTGAATTAAGTAATAAATTTGTGGATTAAGTGTGTACACAATGGGGGATAGGGTCTACTAGTTAACTACGGGTTTATCTGAGGATGTGCAGGATAAGAGTTAAGTCACATAAAGAAGAACAAAAGAGAGGGAAAGGTGAAAAAGATAAGAAAGGGATCAGAAGTTCAGTAGAGCTAGACTAAAAACAAAAAGATAAGAAAGAAAGAAAAAGAGAGAGAAGACAAGAAAAGAAAGGAAAACGCACATTCTCGTATTCCTAAAATAAAAATTATAAGAGGAAAAAAAAGTTACTGGAAAACAATTTTTTTTCAATATAGGCAAAAATTAAAGATTAATAAAAGTTTTAGAAAAGGGAAAAATTTTATAAAAAAAAGGTTCCAAAAAAAGAAAGAAAAAAGAAAAGGAGAAGAAGAAAAAAGAAAAAAAAGTTCTTTGATTTTTTTGGGAGGGGTTGGAAGAATCCTGTATCTCCCTTTTGTCTGTAACCAGCTTCTTGTTGGAGTCTCTGGTCAGCTTTAGGTCCTGTGGCTTCATTGGTGTCTTAAGTCAGTTTGTTCGAACAGGCAGAAAAATGCTCTGCTTTACCCAAAATTTTGAGATCCCCCTCCCAGCTTAGTTTAATGGGAGGGTGATCTGCTTTGAGAATCACCAAAGAGGGGGATGCAGTGATGAGGCTAGGTTCTGAGTAGAGTTGAGGCCTTTCAACAAACAGTAGCTTTTCCCTGGGGCTATTTTGTGAAAAACTCACAGAGCCCAGCCTGGAGCCATTCTCAGGGTTTCTGTTTTTCAATTGATTGTGGAGGCTGCTAGAGGGAGGGGCAGCCTCTGGCTCTGGTTACCCAGTGAGGAAAGCTACTCCAATGGCTGGTGCCTGAGCTGGGTGACTTTTCCTTGGATGGCGCTGAGTCTGGCAGGTCAATTCACCATTAAGTTCTTGTGACCTGCTATATGACTCGTTTTATTCCAAGGCCTGAGTTGGAGCTGGCAGCTCCTCCGAGCTTTGTCAGTATCCAAGATGGAGATCTCTGGTGCTGGGGGGAGAGGGGTGGCCTTCCCTCCTCTGCTCCCTGAGAAGGAGTGAGGACGTCAGGCTTCTACTCACGCCGAGTCATGGATCCTGGGTCGTCTCTGGTCTGCAAACTGCAGGATGAAGTTGTCTGCTCCTTGTCGGTTCTTGCTGGTGTTGAGTAGAATCCGCTTGCCCACTGCGTCTGTCTCCTTCTTCCTGGACTCTCTGTGGCTCAGATTTGGGAGCCCTGGGGTCGCCGCTGTAACCCTGCCGCCGCCGTGGGTGCTGCTCGCAAACGCTCAGATTTATCTCCTTGCCTCTGCTTCCCCTCTCTTGTCTAACTCTCTGTCCTGTTATGGCACACTTGGTGTGATTCTCTGGCTTAGGACTGTTCACTGGAACTCTAAAACTGCTTTCTATGTGAGAGCTTGTTCAGATTCCAGCTTCTCCTCCACCATCTTCCCGGAACCACCTTTACACACTGATTTTCTATCACCAAATATATTCCATAGCTCCAGAAGTCCATATGTTTCTCCTTGTTATTAGGCCTTAAATTGGTAGTGTTTTAATCACAGTGTTTCCTCTTGCCTGTAAGCTGTACATCCCCGAATGGTAAAGCTTTAATTCTAATTCTACCAAACAATGAGGTAGAGGTAATGGAATAATACTTTAAAACAGTTGACTTTAATTCCCTAACCACAACAGAACAATGCAAAACATTTTCTTATAGATAATTATATATTTTACATTTATATGTGTTGATTTTATATTTCACACAGTGGATCTTACTAGAATTAATTGATAATTTGACAAATTAATTTATATTATTCCAATAAATAGATTGGAATATAAATAATCAGGATTAGAATATATATTAGAATATAAAAAGTATCAATGCAATGTTTTTGGTAAAAACTTGTGATACTTTCTACGTCTTCTTGGTCTTCTGAATTCACATGGTAAAAAAAACAATGTGTTTTCCTCTAATCTATGAGGGATTTTACTCTGCTGCTCTGTTTATTGTTTTAACTCACTCGTCCCAAATTGTTTTTCTCCATATTTCTGAAGCATTCCTACTGATTATACTCAAATTTTGCTGATATGATGTCTAAAAGGTATTATTCTTCTACAGGATCCATGGGTCCTAGGATCCCATGTCCCAGTTATCCGCATCATCACATAACTAGGGCAAAAGTTTCCACCTATGCCTATGCAACATGCCAAGAGAAAATAATTGAAGACCCATTTCAATTTCTCATTTCTTATATTTCAGGGCCCCAATTCATTGAAATGCAGGAATTAGCAGTGAGCAATTGGGAAATGCAAGGCAACTTAAAATGCAAGATGAAATCACAAAATGTGAAAGTACAGTAATTCAAACTTTCAATTTTCAGATGACCATGCCATATGAGTGAAAAAGACCACAAATGTCACAAGATTATTTGTAATACCCTTCTCCTAATGATTAATGTATGATTTCAGTCCAAATCCATAATTGGTCTACCAATGCTAGGAATACTTGACATAGAGGTCAAATATAATTCAAAATACTTGACATAGAGGTCAAATATAATTCAAAAAACATTAATTGAGAAGATCCTTAGTGCTTCAAAACACTGGTACTTCAGTAAACTTGGTTCTGTTGTATAAAAATGTTGTCATTCTCATACTCCTTTCTAAATAAACTTTTAAAAATCACATTACTCCTTTCTAAATAAACTTTTAAAAATTAGAAGTTATGATATTTAGTGAGGTTACTAGTCTTTCAAGTGAATTGATTTATTTACCCAGCACTAATGCCAAACAGGTTCAACCATTCATTAAAGTGTAGGAATAGTACCCCGACCATTTGTGTTTTTCAGTAGGTGCCTGTGCCTTTGAAAATTTCTTAAATAGATCAGCCTCCAATATTTCAAACCAAAACATTAACTAATAAAGTAAATTTCATCACATAAGTCCCTATATGTCTAACATAGTAAGAAATATGACTTTAAGTCTTGAATATGGGTACTCATCAGAGATTTGACAAACATACAATCTGTCTTCTATTTCTATCATATTCCTCTACAGTAGTAAATTTTAGATTTCTTCTTTTGCCAATACTTATAGGTAGTTGAATATATTATCCCATGTAAAATAAAATAATCACACACCACTGTACAAAGCCATTTATAAAAACTGGTAGTTAGGAATACATTCTAAGCCATTTTTAAACGTTCTTGTTGACTACAGATTAATCTTTCAAATGGAGGGCAATGAAATCATGTCTAGGTGCTTCATGTCTCCAGTCTTGCAAATTGTTACTTCAGATGAATGAATTATGGAAATATAAGCTGGCATCAGTTCAAGTATATGCAGAATTGAAACTCCATGGAATGTATATAAACCTTTCAAAGTACTAACAGACAGTTTAACAGAATGACTATCAGGAAATTGAATTAATAGTAATAATAGTAAAGGAATAATAATAAAGCCATTGAATGAACGAAGAATGGAACAAGGGACAAGTACAGCTAGAATACTTAATATACACATGTGAGAAAGGAAGTGGTAAATCAGAAATAAATCTTGTAGAAGGGGTTAGTTGAGAATGAGAGAAGGAGTGACTCTGATTCCGGAACATTGGACAATTAGATGGACATTTTTGTAACACACTTTCACAACTTTTTGAAATTCAGTGAAAAAACACAACAAAAAACAAAAACACACAAAAAGCACAAACAAACAACAATCTCTATAGAGTACGATTATGACCTCTCAAAATTTTAAATAGTTAATGAAGGACAATCTTGGGAAAAGCACACAAAGCTGTTTGAAGTGAGCAATTTGGGTAGAGGAGAATTTTTAACAGATTTAAATAGATTGTTTAAGGTTATAAATCACCTACATCTGCTGCAAATATTGTCTTCTGCAAGTTCTCTTGGTCTGAACTGGATATTCCAGTCCTGAGCCACACTTGATAGCTTGTGAAGATAGAATGGAAGAAACAAGATCAAGAACCCATTACTCCATTGGAGAGGAAACAGTCTTCTACATTTTCTCTCATTTCTATTGACTACTTTTTTTCATAAGTTCAAGTCAAGTGATTTGAATTAAATATTTCCTTCTTTGTTCTGGCAAAGTATTTGGTCAAAATAATTCACTAAATATTATTAGCCATTTTTTTCTATCATGCTGTTTTCTTGTCCAAGCGAGTCCATTAAACTTCCACCTTGCATTTGGTTGCCACGGAAACCCAGCATCAATGTTAATGAGGACAATCTCTAATGTAAAACTTTGTCTCCAAAATACCCGTCCAAGAAGCTGTGATCACAAATATTTAGCTATACATTTTTCTTTTTCCTTTAACCTTGAAAGTCTTCTTGTGTCTAAAGTGCCCTCAAAAATAAGTACTCTGCCAATTTTTGGATCAATCACTTATAACCTCAAAGATATTTTGCTAACAAGAGGCTTATAGGAAACCGAAGAATACTGCACTTTTATCTTCTCTCTTAAGACTCTCCTTAGATACCATATCAGGAACAGTGAAGTTATTCTTTGCAAAATTATTTCAATAGATTATTTTTTTCTTTTCATCTTGCATTTGCTCAACAAGATGTATGGAGAAGAATAGAGTTGAATCACCCATACCATGGATGACAGTGTCTTTTACAAAAGGACAATGCTCCTATATCCTATTTCTCTATCCTCCTCTTAGCTCTTGCCTGATTTCCAACTAATCACAGATTCTTAGCTTCATGTCTAATGAAGGTGAAGGACTATAAGGCCTCCCCCATTGCTACATTGTAGGGCTAGATCTCAGGCAGGAGGTAAGTGTGATTGACGCATTCAAGGAACACACGTTGGGAGAACAGGCTTAAGCAGGTCTGGTTTATTTCTTCACAAGGGTTGGGATTTTATAGCCCCATCTTTCCCAACCTCCTGAGTCCTTCCCAGCCAATTACTTAGCGGGGAGTTGATGATGGGCACTGCTTGGTGACAGGCACTGATTGGTCCTCCGGGGGCATCTAGGGAGCATGGACAGCTCATGGCTGGAAAGGTAGGCAGACGTGCCTGTGGGTCACGTCTCTATGAGCACGAAGTGTGCTTCAACTGCTACTCGAGCTGACTCACCCAGATCTGACCGGCTCTACCCACAAATTTTCCCTTTTCTTTTAAAAGGACCGTCATTATGGTGACCCGTCATTGGAGGCATTTTTGCCGGGAGTGCAAGCATTTAATAATTCCTAGGAGAGTAAGCCCTACAAGTGCACGGCCTCCCCAGATGATCAGACAGGATGGCGAAAACCATTGTTGTAACTTTTTAAGCACATCTAAAAAGGAGACAGCGGGAATAACCTGAATGGTGGTCTGGTTTAGGTGGGTAACATTCAGCAGGTTTTGGTTGAAGTTTAAGTACTTAAGGGACTTAGGGCCTTTGATAAAGTTACTAAGTTCAGTGAAATTGGGTGCGGGAGTGGAAAGCTGAGAGACAGAAGTAGTCATAGCATTACATAGTCTTCCTTGTTGTAATCAAAGAAACATAATCTGTTCTTGGAGCAAGTCTATTTGTTGTTGGAGCACAAGGAGGCCTCCCTTAAGATGATTCGCAACTTGTAAATGTTATAATTCTATGGATGACAGTTGAGGGATGAGCTGGTTTATCTGTTGCACGGTGGACACGCTTTGGGACAGCAATATAGCGGCGGTGGTAGCTGAAGCCACTATAGCGATGATTGCTGACCCAATTGCAAGGATCAATCCTACTGCTCTTTTAGTGCGCGGATGAATCAATTGAACCTGGGAAAACTGAGAGTCATTAGTAGCCAGAACAATAAATGGGGAAACACGTACCAAACCTGCAAAATGATATGAGTCATTGGGTTGCCAGTGATTGCTGAGAGTGCAAGTAACGAAGGAGTTGTCTCCTAGACAAAAAATGAACGGGGCTCTAACCACTACCATTCCTGACACCTGGTCATATCAAGATCAGTTACAGCGACGAATATTGGCCAATAGGAAAGGGGACAAACCGAGGCAGGAATGTGATGATGAAATGATTGGCATGGGGGGTCCTAGGTCTCCCAATCGTCCTCCTGAAGAGTCATAAAACTCCTTTAGATTTTGAGGTTTAGGATCTTTTTCAGATTGGTTGTATATAGCTGGGTCTCTACCCTTAAAAGTGTTTTAAAAGAGAAACTATGAAGATGAAGCAGTGGGTGAAGCTTCAAAAGCCAAGAAGCTGTGTTTAATTGGAAATCAGGAAATTGCTGAGAGGAGGACATAGAAGTAGGACACAGAAGGGTTGTCCTTTTGTAACAGACCTGTCTTCTAAGGTATGGGTGATTTACCTCTATTCTTCTCCATACATCTTGGTGAGCAAATGCAAGAACAAGAGAAAAATAATATATTGAAATAATTTTGCAAAGAAAAACTTCACTGTTCCTGATATGGTATCTAAGGAGAGTCTTATGTGAGAAGATAAAAATGGAGTATTTTTTGGTTTCCTCTAAGCATCTTGTTAGCAAAATATATCCTTGAGTTTAGAATTGATTGAAACAAAAAGTGATGGAGTACCTATTTTTCTGGGCAATTTAGACACAAGAAGACTTTCAAGGTAAAGGAAAAAGAAAAAAATTACCCAAGTATTTGTAATCACAATTTCTTGGACTGGTTTTCTGGAGACAATTTTTACATTAGATTTGTCCTCATTAACATAGATGTTGTTTCATGGCAACCAAATGCAAGAGGAAAGTTTAATGGACTCGCTTAGTCAATTAAACAGCATAATGAAAAAAAAATGGCAAATAACATTTAGTGAATTATTTGCCAGAATAAAGAAGGAAAATGTAATTCAAAATGAATTGACCTAAAGGTATGAATAAAATGTAGTGAAGAGAGATGAGAGAAAAATTAGAGGATTGTTTTCTCTACAGTGGAGTAATGGGTTCTTCATCTTGTTTCTTCCATTACATTTTTCCAAGCTATCAATTGTGGCTCAGGACTGGAGTATCAAGTTCAGACAAAGAGAACTCATAGAAGAAAGATAATATTTGCAGCAGAAATAGGTGATTTATAACCTTAGATAATCTATTTAAATCTGTTCAGAATCCTCCCCTACGCCAAACTACCCTCTTTGAACATCTTTGTTTGCTTTTACTAAGACTTCCCTCCATTAACTGCTTAAATTTTTTGAGAGGTCATATTCATACTCCCTACAAATTGCTGTTTGGTTGTGATTTTTATGTTATGTGTTTTTGTGTTTTTTAACTGAATTTCCAAAGGTTGTGCAAGTGTCTTACAATTAAATATGTCCACCTAATTATCCATTGCTCCTGGATCACAGTGACACCTTCTATCATTCTCAACCACCCCCTTCTCCAAGATTTATTTCTGATTTACCACTTCCTTTCTCAAATGTGTACATTGAGTATTCTAGCTGTACTTGCCCCTTGTTCCATTTTTCATTCATTCTGTGTCTTTACTATTATGGCTCTCTGGTTTCAACTTCCTGATAATCATTCTGTTAAACTGGCTGTTAATATTTGAAAGGTTTATATACATTCCATGGAGTTTCAGTCCTGCACATACTTGAACTAATGTCAGCTTATATTTCCATAATTCATTCATCTGCAATAACAATTTGCAAGACTGGAGACATGAAACACCTAGACATGATTATATTCTCATCCATTTGAAGATTATCATTAGTCAACAAGAAAGTATAAAACTTGGCTTTGAATGTATTCTTAACTATCAGTTTTTATAAATGGTTTTGTACAATGATGTGTGATTATTTTATTTTACATGGAATAAAACTTTCTACTACCTATAAGTTTTGGAAAAAGAAGAAAAGTAACATATACTACTATAGAAGCATATGATAGAAATAGAAGATAGATTTTGTCACATCTCAGATGAGTACCCATATTCAAGACTTAAAGACATATTTCTTACTGTGTTAGACAGAGGGAAAACAAAACAGCATATGATAAGGCAAGTATTTGTGACTTTTTAAAATGCCCCTTATTAAGTAATGAAATTTACTTTATTAGCTAACTTTTAGGGTTGAAATATAGAGGCTGATCTATTTAACAAATTTCTGGAAGGCACCTACTGAGCAACACAAATGGTGCGTGGTACTATTTCTAGACTTTAATGAATGGTTGAACCTGTCTGACATTAGTGCTGGGTAAATGAATCAACTCTATTGTAACTTGCTCCCTACACTTGAAAAACTTGTAATTTCACTAAGTGTCATCTACTTATCAAATGTTATTTTGGTAAGTGTGATTTCAAAATGTTTATTTGAAAAGGAATATACTTTCAGGAGATTAAATGTAGGTTGGTTTGAGAATGACAACATTTTTATACCACAGAACCAAGTTGTACTAAAGTACCAGTGTTTTGAAGCACAAACGATCTTCTCAATTAATGTTTTGCTGAATTACATTTAACCTCTAAGTCGTTTTCCTGACCATGGTAGATCAAACACGGATCTATCCTTCCAGGAACTATTTTTTGGGCCCACTTATGCTGGACTGAAATATTACATTAGTCATTAGGGGAGGGGTATTAAAAATAATCTTGTGACACTTTATGATCTTGTTCACTCATATGGGCTGGTCATCTGTAAATTCAGTTTGAAATACAGTAATTTCTCTCGATTTTGTGACTTCATCTTTCATTTTAAGTTGCCTTACATTACACAATTGCTTGCTGCTAATTCTGGTTTCTCAAGGAATTGGAGCCCTGAAATATAAGAAATGAGAAATTGAGATGGATTTTCAGTTACTCTCTGCTGGCATGTTGCGTAGGCCTAGGTGAGAAGTCTTGCCCCTGTTATCTGATGATGCAGGTAACTCAGCCATAAGATATTAGGACCCATGGGTCTATAGAAGAATAATGTCTTTTAGATATCATGTTAGCACAATTGGAGTATAATATGTAGGAATGCATCAGAAATATGGAGAAAAACAGTTTGGCACCAGCGAGTTAAAACAATAAACAGAGCATCAGAGTAAAATCTCTTATAGATTAGAGGAAAACAACATTGATTTTTAACAATGTGAATTCAGAAGACCATGAACAGTTAGAAGGTATCACAAGTTTATACCAAAGACATTGCATTGATACTTTTTATATTCTAATATATATTCTAAAACTAATTATTTATATTCCAATTCTATTTATTAGAATAAATAAATATCAATTTATTTGTCAAATTATCAATTGATTCTAGTAAGTTTCACTGTGTGAAACATAAAATCAGCACATATAAATATAAAATATATAACTATATATAATATAATAAAATGGCACATGTTTTGCATTGTTCTGTTTTGGTTAGGGTATCAAAAGCAACTCTGTTTTAAAGTATTTTTACATTATCTCTACCTCAGTGTTTGATAGCATTAGACTTAAACCTTTACCTTTTGTAGATTTACAGACTAGAGACAAGAGGAAACATTACCAATTTAAGGCCTAATAACAAGGAGAAACATATGGACTTCTCCTGGATCTATGAAAACATTTGGTGATAGAAAGGCAGTAGTCTAAGTTCCTGCCTGGTTGGAAGGTTGACAGGCCAGGACATTAGGTAATCATGCATATGAACAACTTTTTCAACTTCTTGGCTTTAGCTACTTTTGAAATGGTAGGTATAATAAACAATTATATTTTGATAAAAAACCTTCTAGTCTGAACAGTTCTGTCTGAAATATTCATTTTTCTATGATCCCTTGGAAATAAGATTTATTTTGTTCAAGTAAGACAATTTATGCAATCAGGGTAAGATATTCTGGTTGGTCTGATCCTACATGGAAGAAGGGTAAAGTGTCAGGTAGACATTTTTGCCAATGAGACCGCATTTGGGTAAATTTCAGCTGCAGAAGTTTAGAAGTAGCTCTTAAGCAAGGCTTACTTTGAATCCGTTAGCTACACAGAGCAAACTCAGTTGAATAAATAAGTACTTGAAAAAGCCATCCCTTTGGACCTAGCTAAAAATGCTTCAAAGTATGATTAACCTAAAATGAAAAAGATTTAAAATAGTCATTGACAAAAAAATTACAAACGTGAGCAATCAAGTGAACAATATAATTATTTTCCATTATACACAGAATTTTAGGGAAATAAGATCATTAGCATTGTTAGAAACAATAAGGTTTCCTTGTTACAAACAGGCAACCAAGGATATAATCCTGTATAAATATTGCATCATTAACTACCTAAATTTAGAGGACATTACATGCTTCAGCAGCACATGTACCCAAATTACTCCAATACAGAGATTAACATGGCAGTTGCAAAGATGATATGAAAATCTGTGAATTATTCCAGATTTTTTATTCTTCAATTGCAAGAAATGAAAAACAATTATTAAAAAGTTGATTACAAAATTACAAGTGTAACAATACATGTAATTCATATAAATAAAAGTGAGTTTGACATCAGTGTATTAAATCTTCACCTTAGAAAGGCCTTTACATAGCATAATCATTATAAAACTTTTAAAATTAGACAACATTGTCATTTTATTCCAAAGAAATATACTATAAGGACCTAGTAAAAAAGAAATCTTAAACTGTTTTGGTATGGAATGCAATCTGAAAGGACACATTTATTAATGAACCTATATATTATAAAACAATGTAGAATTCAAAGTCTTATATCTAGGAAAGAATAAAATAGATTATGGGCATTATACAAACACAATGCAGAATATTTTAAAGTATAATTTTTCACATAAGCACCAGAAATATCTTTAGTTTCTTTAGTACTCATTTCAACAGATAAATTAATATTATTTCTGAATAAAAAAAGCAAAAACTCCAGGGGGTCCAAGATGGTGACGGGGAAGTAGGGGAACGCCACAGCTCTCCCCAACTAAAAAGAGAGTTTGAGTTCCAACGTTTAATCTCCACAAGGGACCGACAACAACAAAAAAATCAACATCCAGAGAAAAACAGGAGTTGAAGAATTTCAAAACAGAGAAGCTTGAAGACGCCTAACCCAACGTCTATTGACCACAAAGCAGCGTGCCAAGCCATGGCCAGCCCGGCCTGGTGGGAGCTGCCGGTGGCCCAGAGACACAGGGAGTTGTCTGCAGATCACCCGCACCAAAGACCCCTGAGGTATCAGTGTCAGACTGGCTGATCCTGACGAATGAAGAAACCTCTGAGCAGGGCACTTACACAAAGATCCCATCCCTTCCCCTCACTCTCCATTGGAGCAGAGAGGCTCCATCCCACCAAAGCCACTCAGCCCCATGGCAGGAACCTCAGAGATACATGAGATGCCCAAAGAACACCAGAGCAGAACTGAAAGGAACTGGTGCTGATCCAGAGAGCACAAACAGAGACAAACCTCAGCAATCAGAACCTGCACAGAGGCCCCTCCTCACCCCTCAGGTGGAGGCCGGAGGCCCATCCCGTGGAGGGGACCCAAACAGTGTCAATGGAGGCAGTGACAGAAAAGGAAGACACAGAGCCACCATCTCTCAGCCTAGCCCACAACCACCTCAATTGAACTCTGACTGCAATGGCAACCAACAACCTACGTCACACAGAAACAACTAGCTCCAGGGTGAGTACCCTGCAGGGGACAGTGTATTCCTCAAGGGAGACCAGAGCTGGTGGGAATCCCCAGACCCCTTACCCCAAAACCTGCACCACAGGACCCACTAAAACTAGAAACTTTTCAAGAGCTCCACCAGCCCATGGATCACACTCAGCTGGCCAGGCTAGAACAAGAGAGACCCTGGAAGGAAGCTTAAATGCCCAAGCCTGGAACAGCACCACTGGGTCAAGACACCCAACGGTGGAAGAAATTTGAACTATGTACACCAAGCTGCATAATCTAGGTGGGATACACAGCAGCACAGGTCCAACAGGTGTGCCCAGGCTGGGGTCTGGGACCAGGCCTGGGGATCTGGTGCCTGAGCAACATAACCAACTCCTCCCAACTGAAATCAGAAGCTGAGCATATGCCTCAGCAGAGGGGAGAAAAACAGGGAACTGCACTCCTGGTAATCATACCTGTGACAGCAAACGATGCGGGGGGTTCAGGACAAGAGAAGTCCGAACCCCACAAGAACCTGACCCATGTATTCTAGGCTAGGAATTGAACATCACAGGCCTCCAGCACCCGATAATAGTCAGGAGATAAGGCTGGTAAGGTGCTCAGCAATACAGTACTTGCAAGAGGCCCTGGATCTGATTCCTCAGCAAAACATAAGCAGAAAGGGCCAGATGTGGTGCTATGGGTCAAATGGTAGGGTGCTAGCCCTGAGCTGAAGAGCTGAGGGACAGCACCCAAGACCAGAGTTCAAGCCCACAAATAGCCAAAAAAGTAAAACAAAACAAAACATCAGGAGACCATAGCAGACTCCAGCATCTGGGAGAGTACATCCAGCACATCCGAACTTGCCAAGAGCACCTGTAGGAACAAACAGGAGCAGTCTAGGCTGCTCAACACTTCTAAAGGCGGGAACTGCCAGTGATCTACAGCAGAGAGCTGAGAATCCTGTGTGGGTCAGACCAGCAGCTGGAGGTCGGCCCCCAACAGAACCGAGATCAGGTACAGAATCTCTCTACCAGCACAGAAACAGTAACCAAGCAAAGACAGACACCTATTGACCAAAAAAAATTTCAGATTAGTCTGCAATAATCCCTGAATAACCATGAGAAAATCACAAAGAAATATTACAAGGTTTATCAACACCTAGGATAGCAAGCTATCTCTAAAAGACAGCAGCAAACCAGGGGAGAGCCCCACTGGGAGCAAAGCAGTAATGGAAGACAAACACTACATCCAAGACATGCTGGAGGCAATGACTCAAGAAATAAAGTGAGAAATAGACCAGAATTTGAAAGAACACCAGGTCGAAAAACCAAAAGAGGTGCAGGACATCAAACAGGAGAGGCATGCAAAAATAGAGGGAGCACACACCTCACTGATCCATGAGATAAGTGACAAAATAGAGGCAGTAAACACCTCATTAAGATGTGAGATTAGTATTTTGAAAACCAACATTGAATCCATTGAAATCAACAATGAGTCCATTTCCTCCATGCAAACCACAATGGAAGCCACAGTTAACAGAGTGAACAAAATGGAATACAGAAGACAGAATACGTAAACTGGAACAAAAAATGACAGATATGGAAAATTCACTTAAATTATACCAAAGGGAAATTCAAGGGCAAGCAGATAGTGCCAAGAAATTTAACCTTCATATACGAAGGTGAGGAATATCAAAGCAAGGGAATGCAACAACTATTCCACAAGATAATTGGTGAAAATTTTCCCCATCTTAAAAAAGAACATCTTACCTACATAACAGAAGCATATAGAACACCTAACAAGCAGGATCCCAAGAGAAACACTGCTAGACACATTATAGAATAAATGATAGATCTGAATGATAAGGAAGCAATCTTGCATGCAGCAAAAATGAAGAAGGAGCTATACTACTATAGGAAAAATATTAGAATCACTACAGATCTCTCCACGCAAACACTGAATGCAAGAAAGGCCTGGGAAAGTACCACATGAGCCCTGAGAGCCAATAACTGCCAACCCAGACTGATATACTCAGAAAAGCTAGCATTCACATTCGATGGAGAACTGAAAATTTTAATACCAAAGTAAAACTAAATTAATACATAAACATTAAGCCAGCATTACAAAGACTACTAAGAGGTGGAACACAACCTGAGAAAAGCAACCAGGAACAGGAACCTGCACCCAGACAGGCATTAATAGAAGTCTATCTGAGCAAGGACAGAGGAAAGGAAAGAAGAAAAACAGTGACCTTAATGCATCTCTCTATACTATCTCTTAAGATTGACGGGCTTACTTCACCAATCAAAAGAAAAAGAAGTGCAGTTTGGATCCTAAAGCATGACCCATCCGTCTGTTGTCTTCAGGAGACCCTCCTCTAAGCCAAACATGCAAACAAACTCAGAGTGAAGGGTTGGAAAAGGATCTACCAATCAAATGCCCTTAGTAAGAAAGCAAGCATAGCAATCCTTATATTTGACAAAATAAGCTTGTCATTAATATCATTACAATGTCAAACCATCCCTGCATCTCTGGGATGAAGCCTACCTGCTCATCGTGTATGAATTTTTAATGTGTTTTTGGATTCTTTTAGCTAGAATCTTGTTAAGGGTCTTTGCACCTGTGTTCATCAAGGAAATTGGCCTGTAATTCTCCTTTTTGGTTCGGTCTTTGCCTGGTTTAGGGATGAGTGTGATATTGGCTTCATAGAATGAGTTTGGGATAGCTCCCTCCTTCTCTGTTTCTCTGAAGAACTTGAGGAGTGTGGGTATTAGTTCTTCTTTAAAGGTCTTATAGAATTCTGCTATGAATCCATCTGGTCCTGGGCTTTTTTGGTTGGAAGACTTTTGATAGCTTCCTGTATCTCGTTGTAGGATAATGGCTTATTTAATTTGTTTCTTCTTTGCTCAGTTTGGGCAACTTGGATTTCTCTCAAAATGCATCAATATCTGCCAGGTTTTCTTCCTTTAGAGATTATAACTTTTGAAAATAGTCCATTAGGATTGTTTGGATATCTTGGGTACCTGTTATGATTTTTCCCGTGGCATCCCTAATCCTGTTAAAATGGATTTCCTCTCTTCCTTTTTTAATTATTCTTGCAAATGGTCCATTAATTTTGTTTATGTATTCAAAGAATCAGCTTTTTGTTTCGTTAATTTTTGCTGTAATTTTTTAATTTTCTAATTGGTTAATCTCTGCTCTTAATTTGGTTATCTGGCTCCGTCTAGTAACTTTAGGTTCTATTTTTTCATGTTTTTCTAGCTGTTTTAATTGCAACATGAGATTATTTACTTGGTCTGTCTCCATTTTCTTGATGTGGGAAATGAGGGCAATAAATTTGCCCCTCAGGACTGCTTTTGCTGTGTCCCACAAGTTTCTTTGTGAGATTTTTTTCATTTTCATTGAGTTGTAGGAAATGTTTTATTTCTTCTCTGATCTCTTCCATTACCCAGGCATTGCTAAGGAGTGTGCTGTTCAATTTGCATGTATTAGAGAAATTTCTGCGGTATGCTTTGTTATTGAGAACTGGCTTGATTCCACTATGGTCAGATATGATATAGGGGATTTTGTCAATCTCCTTGTATTTGCTTAAGTTTCTTGCATGAACTATGATATGGTCTATTTTGGAGAAAGTTCCATGAGCTGCTGAGAAGAATGTGTACTGTGTTGTTTTACAGTGAAATACTCGGTAGATGTCAGTTAATTCCGCTTGATATAAGGCCTCACTTAATTTGGTAGCTTCTTTGCCAATCCTCTGGTTGGTAGGCCTGTCCTTTGGTGAGAGTGGTGTGTTGAAGTCTCCTAGTATTATCGTATTGGGATCTATTTTATTCTGTAAGTCAATAAATGTAATCTAACACAACAGAAAACAATAAAACCATTTATGACAGACCAATAGCCAATATTATACTTAATGGGGAATAATATACTTAATGGGGAAAAGCTACAACCAATTCTCCTAAAATCAGGAAGAAGGCAAGGATGCCCACTGTCTCCACTGCTCTTCAGTAAGGCAAGAAAACTACATGAAAGGGATAAGGCAAGAAAACTACATGAAAGGGATCCGCATAGGGAAAGAAGAGGTTAAACTATTCCTTTTTGCAGACAACATGATAGTATACTTTCATGATCCCAAAAACTCCATCCCCAAACTCTTAGAAATCATAAGTCACTTAGGCAAAGTAGCAGGATACAAAATAAACCCAAAAAATCAGCTGACTTCCTGTACACTGACAATGTACAAGAATATTCACAATAACCTCCCCAAAAATAAAATATTTAGGAATTAACCTAACCAAAGATGTAAAAGAACTATAAAAAGATAAAGAAAGAAATTTCAGAAGACACTAGGAAATGGAAAGACCTCCCATGCTCTTGGATATAGGCCAACTTAATATAGTGAAGATGGCAATATACAATTTCAATGCAATTCCTATTAAAAACCTAATAACTTACATCACTAAAATACAGAAAACAGTCCAAAAATTCATATGGAACAACAAAAGGCCTAGAATAGCCAAACCAATTCTAGGGAATAAAGACAAAATGAGAGGGATATCCATGCTGATCTTCAAACTATACTACAGAGCTATAATAACAAAGACAGCATGGTACTGGCACAAAAACAGACCAGAAGACCAATGGAACAGAACAGAAGTTCCAGAAATAAATCCACAGGCTTACAGCCAGCTGATATTAGACAAAGGAGCCCAAGACATACAATGGAAGAAACACAGCCTCTTCAACCACTAGTGCTGGGGAAACTGGGCTGCCACATGAAGAAAACTAAAAGTGGACCCCAGCCTATCACAATGCACCAACATCAACTCAAAATAGATTAAAGATCTTAACATTAAAACTGAATCTCTGAAACTACTGCAGGACAGAGTAGGAGAAACACTTGAACTAATAGGCACAGGAAGGAACTTCCTGAACAGAGTCCCAGGATCACAACAAATTGGAGAGAGACTCAACAAATGGGACTACTTTAAAATATAAGCTTCTGCACAGCTAAATCTATTGCAACCAAGCTAGAAAGACAAATAACTAATTGGGAAAAAATATTTACCAGCAATATATCAGACAAGGGGTTAACATCCAGTATATACAGGGAACTCAAGAAACTAACCCCTCCTAAACCTAACAAATCAATTACTAAATGGGCAAAGGAAGTAAAGAGGGACTTCTCAGAGGAAGAAATAAAAATGGCAAAGAAACACATGAGAAAATATTCATCATCCCTGGTGGTGAAGGAAATGCAAATAAAAACAACCATGAGATACCACCTTACCCCAGTCAGAATGTCCGACATCCTCAAGTCAGCCAACGACAATGGCTGGAGCGGATGTGGAGAAAGAGGAACCCTATTACACTGCTGGTGGTAATGTACACTTATACAACCACTTTGGAAAGCACTCTGGAGGGTCCTTAGAAAGATGAAGATTGATCTCCCTTATAACTCAGTCATACCACTTATAGGCATCTATCCTGAACAACAGGAACCAATATAAAATGACACGTGCACCTCAACGTTTATTGCAGCATTGTTCACAATAGCTAGGATATGGAAACAACCCAGATGCAGCACCACAGATGAATGTATCCAAAATTGTGGTATCTACAAACAATGGAATATTATGCAGCCATTAGAAATGACAAAATAATGGCATTTGCAGGGAAATGTGTGGAGCTAGAAGGTGATCATGTTGAGCAAGGTAAGCCAAGAGCAAAGAGACAAACGGTACATGGTCTCCCTGATAAGCGGATGCTAAATCCAAAATGTTAGGTGATACGACAAAATTAACAGGATTTAAGAAACAAAGAACTCCCACTCATCTGGTCGAAACACTACTAAATATCCCCATACTGCTGATTACATGTATGTTGTATTGTGTACACCGTTATATGTTATAGACTGTGATAGACAATTTGCTCCAGGAAAGTTAGTATGAACTTATGACTTTAAATGAGCACCATTATTTCACAATACTGTGAAATTTGGGAAGTTATGTAATCACTTAATCACAATTTAAAAAAAAGAACCTCAGGGAAGTAAGGAAGGAAGGGATGGTAGGGGAAAAACAATAGAGGGTGTAACAATGCTCAATAGGAAGTGTACTCATTACCTTGCTCATGTAACTGTAACCCTCTGTATAGTATCTTTACAATAAAAAATTAAAAAAGATCCAATCAACAGTAAAAAATAAACTAAAATCAATACAAAAAGAAAAGGATGGACACTACATATTAATACAGGGAACAATACAAGAGGAGGATATTACCATCATCTACCTATCATTCCCCAAACATCGGTGCACCCAAATATGTTAAGCAAATACTCTCAAACTTACAGAATAAAATAGATCCAATATGATAATACTAGGAGACTTTTAACACCCCACTCTCACCAAAGGACAGGTCTACCAACCAGAGTATTGGCAAAGAAGCTATCGAATTAATGAGGCCATACTTCAAGCAGAACTGATATTTACCAAGTCTTTAACCCTAAAAACAACACAGTACACATTCCTCTCAGCAGCTTATGGTACTTCCTCCAAAATAGACCATATAACAGTTCATGCAAGAACCTTAAGCAAATTCAAGGAGATTGACATAATCCCCTGTATCCTATCTGACCATAGTGGAATCAAGCTAGTTCTCAATAACAAAACATACTGCAGAAATTACTCAAATACATGGAAATAAACAGCTCACTTCAAAGCAATGCCTGGGTAATGGAAGTGATTAAAGAAGAAATTTAAAAATTCCTACAACTCAATGAAAATGAAAATACCTCGCAAAAAACCTTTTGGGACACAGCAAAAGCAGTCCTGATGGACAAATTTATTGCCATCAGTGCCCACATCAAGAAAATAGAGACAGACCAAGAAAATAATCTCATGTTGCAATTAAAACAGGTAGAAAAACATGAAAAAATGGAACCTAAATTTACTAAACAGAGCCAGATAACCAAACTAAGAGCTGAGATTATTGAAATAGAGAATTGGAGAATCATAGCCAAAATTAACCAAACAAAAAGCTGGTTGAAAAAATAAATAAAATTGATAGATATTTGACAAGATTAATTTAAAAATAAGAGAGGAAACCCATTTTAGTAGCATTAGGGATGCCACGGGAAAAACCACAACACGTACCCAAGATGCCCAAACAATTTTAACTGACTACTTTGAAAAGTTATACCCTCTAAAGAAAGAAAACCTGGCAGAAATGGATGCAGTTTCAGAGAAATACAAGTTTCCCAAATTGAGCAAGGAAGAAGTAAATCAATTAAATAGGCCAATATCCTACAAGGAGATACAGGAAGCAATCAGAGGTCTTCCAACAACAAAAAAAGCCCAGGACCAGATGGATTTGCAGCAGAATTCTATACGACCATTAAAGAAGAACTAACACCTATACTCTTCAAGCTCTTCTGAGAAACAGAGAAGGAGGGAGCTATCCCAAACACATTCTACGAAGCCAATATCACATTCATCCCCAAACCAGGCAAAGACCCAACCAAAAAGGAGAATTACAGGCCAATTTCCTTGATGAACACAGGTACAATGGTCATTAACAAGATTCTAGCTAACATAATCCAGAAACACATAAAAAAACCATACACTAAAACCAAGTAGGCTTCATCCCAGAGATTCAGGGATGGTTTAACATTCGTAAGTCAATAAATATAATCCAACACATCAACAGAGCCAAGGTCAAGGATCACATGATTATCTCCAGAAATGCAGAAAAGGTTTTTTATAAAGTTCAACATTCATTCATGCTAAAAGCTCTGGAGGCAATAGGAATAGAACGAACATTTCTTAAAACATTAAAAGCCATCTACGACAGACTAATAGCTAATACTATACTTAATGGAGAAAAGCTACAACCAATTCTCTTAAAATCAGGAACAAGACAAGGATGCCCACTGTATCTACTCCTGTTCAATATAGCCCTGGAACTCTTAGCCAGGTCAATAAGGCAAGAAAAATACATTAAAAGATCTGTATATGGAAAGAAGAAATTAAACTATCCCTTTTTGCAGATGACATCATACTATACCTTCACGATTCCAAAAATTCCATCCCCAAACTCTTAGAAATCATGAATCACTTCGGCAAAGTAGCAGGATACAAAATAAACCCACAAAAATCAGTTGCATTCCTGTAAACTGACAATGAGCAAGCAGAGAGGGAAATAAAGGAAAGCAAGCCCATTCACAATAGCATCCCCCAAAATAAAATATTCAGAAATTAACCTAACCAAAGATGTAAAAGAACTATTTAATGAAAACTATAAAAAGTTAAAGAAAAAAATTACAGAAGACACTAGGAAATGGAAAGACCTCCCAGGCAGACAATATAGTGAAAATGGCAATTCTGCCCAAATTAATATACAAATTCAATGCAATTCCTATTAAAATCCCAATGATGTATTTCTCTGAAATACAGAAAACAGTCCAAAAATTCATATGGAACTACAAAAACCTAGAATGACCAAAACAATTCTAGCAAATAAAGACAACATGGGAGTTATATCCATGTCGGACTTCAAACTCTACTATAGAGCCATAATAACAAAGCCAGCATGGTACTGGCACAAACACAGACTCGAAGACCAATAGAATAGAATAGAAGATCCAGAAATAAATCCACATGCCTACAGTCAGCTGATATTTGACAAAGGAACCAAAGACAGACAATGGAAGAAACACAGCCTCTTCAACCACTAGTGCTGGGAAAACTGGGTGGCCATATGCAGAAGAACAAAAGTGGACCCCAGCATATCACCATACACCAACATCAGCTCAAAATGGATTAAAGACCTTAGCATTAAACCTGAATCTCTGAAACCTCTGCAGGCAGAGTAGGAGAGACACTTGAACTTATAGGCCCAGGAAAGAATTTCATGAACAGAGTACCAGGGTCACAACAAATTGGAGTGAGACATGACAAATGGGACTACCTTAAAATAAAAAGCTTCTGCAAAGCTAAAGCTATCACAACCAAGCTAGAAAGACAACCAATTGATTGGGAAAAATATTTACCAGCAATATATCAAACAAGGGGTTAATATCCAGTATATACAGGTAAATCAAGAAAGTAATCCCTCCCTGAGCTAACAAACCAATTACTAAATGGACAAGGGAACTAAAGAGAGACTTCTCAGAAGAAGAGATAAAAATGGCAAAGAAACACATTAGGAAACGTTCACCACCCCTGGTTTTGAAGGAAATGTAAATAAAGACAACCATGAGATACCACCTTACCCCAGTCAGAATGTCCGACATCCTCAAGTCAGCCAATGACAAATGCTGGAGGGTATGCGGAGAAAGAGGAACCCTACTACACTGCTGTTGGGAATGTACACTCATACAACCACTTTGGAAAACAGTCTGGAGGGTCCTAAGAAAGCTAAATATTGACCTCCCTTATGACCCAGTCATACCACTTCTAGGCATCCATCCTGAACAACAGGAACCAGTATTCAAGAACACATGCACCTCCATGTTTATTGCCGTACTGTTCGTAATAACCAGGATATGGAAACGACCCAGATGTCCCACCAAAGATGAATGGATCCCAAAATTGTGGTATCTATACACAATGGAATATTATGCAGCCATTAGAAATGACAAAATAATGGCATTTGCAGGGAAATGGATGGAGCTAGAAGGTGATCATGTTGAGCAAATTAAGCCAAGAGCAAAGACACAAACGGTACATGGTCTCCCTGATAAGTGGATGTTAAAACCAAAATGTTAGGTAACACGACAAAATTAACAGGACTTAAGAAACAATCTGGTCGAATCTCTACTAAATAACCCCATGCTGCTGATCACATGTATGTTGTATATGTGTACAATGGAGGGGAACCAGGAAGACTACATAGAACTAGAGGGAATCAGGGAAAAACCCATGAGCTACACTGGACATTGACCAAAATGAACTAAGCAAGTTAATGGCAGGGATGGGAGGGAGGAAACAAGTGGG
Organism: Dipodomys ordii; assembly: GCF_000151885.1. Classification (NCBI taxonomy): domain Eukaryota; kingdom Metazoa; phylum Chordata; class Mammalia; order Rodentia; family Heteromyidae; genus Dipodomys; species Dipodomys ordii. The sequence goes on from NW_012285999.1 coordinate 384,250, forward strand.
AAAACAGGAACAGCTGATGTTATGCAAAACAAAAGAAATGTACATACCAACCAATGTGGAAGGAATAACTGTATCGCAAAGCTCATAGAACTCATAAATGTTATAGACTGTGATAGACAATTTGCTCCAGACATTTTAGAATGTGTTTGTGACTTTAACTGAGCATCACTATTCTTCAATACTGTGAAATTAGGGAAATTATGTAACCACTTAATTACAACAAAAATAACAAAACTCTCCAGAAATCATTATAGATGTATACAACTAACTCTTGAATACATTTTGACATCGAAGTCAGTCAATTCACTTGGAAGACTTCCATGGAATCCATTAATTGTTACAATAAGCTATTTTTGATATTTGGATTGTGAAAATATTTTGTATGGAAACAGAATGCAATGGCATTTTTGAAATTTAATAAACTTAACCGAACCATTATGACTTAGGAGAGCAATTTGTGCAGCCTTGCAAAACTTCAAAGAGATAGTGATACATACTTACCCTTTTGGCAATATCAAATACAGTTTCTTCCAAGTTGTTTTTCAGACCTGATTTGACATAATGGTTCAACAGAAGCAGATCCAACATGTCTTTGCTATCTCTATTCTCAGCAGCAAGATGCAAGGGGGCCATTGGTATCTGCATCATGATGAAGTAAGATAAAAGCCAAGCTAGTATTATTCCACATATAAGCACTGCACAGGGTTGTCCAACCATCTACAGTTATTGCATGAATATCTGCCGCTTGAGCCAACAACTCATGGACAGTGTCTATGTGTCCACTGTAGGCTTCCTGATGAATATGGGTATACTCATCGTCATCCCTAGTATTCACATGAGTGGCCTTTTTGGAAAGTAGTCGCCGCACTGTAATAACCTGATTATTTTCAGTAGCCCAAAGAAGAAATTTGCATGGATCCTACTCCATTTTGTTTGCAATTGATACTATTCCTCACTTTTTTCATCAAGTTCCTCATATTCCTAATAATTGCCTAACTAGAGACTTTGAGTGACAGTGGGAATGAGGCGTCTATGTATTTCCCTAATAGTTCACATTAGGTGAACTGTCCAGAAAAATCCTGTGAATTTTCCGCATCTGTTTTTTCACCATGATTTATTTTCCCTTTTTCCATTTTTACTATTCGAAATTATTCTAACTGGAGAGTAGGGAATTGATGGATAGCAGAGGAAAGATTTTCCTCCATATTCAAAGATACAGACTGAAAATAAGGACCAGTAGTGTCTTCATGTGCAGCTTATTCTATGAATGAGAAAAGATGAAATAATGCCTTCTATATAAATCATTTGGGAAATGGCAGAGCAGAAAGTAAAATGATGCAACCAAAAATATAAAAGCAAAATAAATTACAATAATTATAGGGCAATCCTATTATCTATGAGAAACATTAAGGAGAGAGGAAGAGAGACAGATGTGCAATGACCTAGATAGCCACAAATGCATGCCTCTGATCAATTTATAGAGCAAACAGAATTTTATGTTTTAAAAAAGATGGAAATAGAATTTATGTATTTACTTGAATTTGGTAAATACATTTTTAGCTGCCTACATGAAGAGACTTAGGTTTAATCTTATTTCAGACAAGAATCTAAATCCTTGATAATTCTAGGAACAGATCTGTATGAAATCAGTTGAGTCACACTTTTCAAGTACAATGAAGGAATAGGTACAGGCTAGGAAAGCAGCAAAAGAAGGCAGGCCGATTGTATCTGTGACAAAACATTGTGGAAAATGGTATTGAGCATTACTTACTGTTGATCCACTTGCACTGGAAGCATGATTCTGAACAATTGCTTGCCGATTCTCAACTATTGCTTTGATCATTATATTCTCCAAAAAGACAAAGTGAGATTTAATTGATAGCAAAGAACTACTAATACATTTTTATTTCTCATTAAGCACCTTCAATCATTGAAACCACATGAAGAAAATAGACAGGCCTATTTTTTAGATGAAAACAAGTGTCTTTAAAAAAACATGGAATGTAACTAGTCATTCATGTAAAGGACTTCTCTTTTAGTACTACATTATACATTTTTTTTCTAATGTTGGGTACCAATAAATAATGGATCTATTAGAAAGCTCTTAAAGCTCATATGTCCAATTGTGAGTTCTCTTATACTATATCATGGTATTTTTTGTGTGTGTTCTTAAGAAGAAATTTACATTACTAACTTGAATTTCTGACAGGACAAAATCATCATGTACATCTTGCTTCTATACTCTCATTTTTAAATTACTATCTAAGTATGTGCATTAGATAACTATAGAGGAAAAAGCAGAAGCCACACTGGTGGCTCATGTCATTAATCCTAGCTAATCAGAAAGATGAAGTCTGAGGATTGTGGTTTGAAACCAGACCAAAAAAAAGTCCATTAGATTCTGCTTTGAAAGAAACCAACAAAAGCTAGAACTGGAGCTGTGGTACAAGCAGTAAAATGATATCATTGAGAAAACTAAAATAAAAAAAATACCAATTTCTGGGACAGAGACAGGCCCTGAGTTCCAGCCTTAGTATTAGCACCAAACAAATAATTGAATTAATTCTTTAATTAAGTAATTAAATATAAATTAAGTGGTCACATGTGGATAGGCAGGTAAAATGTAACATCTTTCGTGACTGGATTGTGTATTTTTTGTAGTAAGGCAAATTATTATTTGTACTAATCATTAATTTTTTATTTGAACATTTTTGTACAATAAATCCTGAATTTAGCATGTATGTATAGGTGTGTGTACTTGTGTGCATATATGTGTATGTGTATATGTGTGCATGTGCTGTTTCAATGTTGCTTGCCAATGTGGACAGGGTGAGGCTGAAAAGAGTTAACTTTGTTGCAATGTTTTTATTTATCAGTATTCTGTCATGTCATTTCAGTTGGACCACTCTTTTGTACATTTTATTTGTCAAATAATATCATCAGAATCAAAGGATTTACCATATTAAGTTAGATTAAAGACACTGCTTTCAGCTCTTATTATATGTTAGGTGAGAAGATTCAGACATATTTAGGTAGTAAATTAGTGCTGTATGATGACTGTCGGTACAAAATATGTATTTGACCTCTTAAATTTGTTATACTTTTAACATATGCTCATGGAGTGAGTTTGACCAACTGGACCAAATAGGTATTGTCTCTGGTTATTCCCGTGAAACACAAAGTGGATAAAATCTTTCTGGCTTTCTGTTGAAAATAACTTTCTTTGTAAGATCATATCTATTCACACTAACAGGTAATCAACCCAATATTTATCAAGTTTGAATATCCCATCATATTGACTGAAAATTGGTATTGTTGATATGCTTGTTAGATATTTCTTTCAAAAACAAACAAACAAAAAGCTTGAGTCATTTCCAGATAGTGGATGTATCTGAAGTTGTTTTCTACATGCAAAGGGCTAATGGCTCTTTTGTGGGAGTAACTATCGCAACTTAACAAATAAGGCTTTTTGAATATCTTTTCCAATATAAATAACATCCCAGATCGAGTCTTGCAATTTCGGAAAACCCTTTGAATATTTTAGTATTATTTCAGTTCATTGACTATAGAGCTAAAGACATTTCTGAAATAAATATTAAGATCTGAAAATGGAAGTGGGTATATAGGCTTTTTTATGCATAATCTTATGAAAATCCAGTTTTTTATGAAACTAAATGAAATAGAATAAGAGAATGTAAGTGAATTTGGTAAGCTAATTATTAGTTTAACTTTGTTTTCTATTAACAGAGTCCTTTGAATGTAGATGATGCAGTTAAATTATTTCCTTTGTGTTTCTGTACTTCAGTTATTTTTCATATCATTGTAGTTATGGGAGTGAATTTGTAGTATAAATAAAGGTCCTTTAAAATGATTCGGGTTAATCTTGTACTTTGTGTCCTACTCCCAAGAAAATGAGTTATTTTCAAGTGTTAATAGTTTATAATTTAATCTTCATTTCTTAAGAAAATTTTTAAAATGCAGTAGTATTGATGACTTTTTAAACCAATTGTATTGACAAGGTGGAGAGTCTTTAATTCATGTTTAGGTCTTTGGTCTATGATTTTTAAGCTCTTGTTCCTAACATTAATGATAGTTCAGACTGCATTTTGGGGTATATGAAAGGCAAAATATTTATCTGGGGTCAAAGATGATTTTTATATCAGTCTTGCTTTAATAAAATTTTATTTTATTTTATTTTATTATTGTTTTTGGTTGTGGAGCCTAAAGTCCACTTCCAGCCTTTTCTGTTTATGTGTTGCTGAGGAATCGAACCCAGGGCCTCATGCATGCAAGGCAAGCATTCTACCAATGAACCACCTTCCCAGCCCTTAATAACATTTTAAAGTAGTACATTTTCCTCAGAATGTTGTGTATAAAAAGCAATCAAAATATTTTAATGTTAAACAACCTAGGTGAGCTACAATGTGGAAAAGATTGGTCCATAACACCTGCATTCTGTTTCCATCGAGAATTGGTCAGGACACTCTTTCAGTATGAGTGTGTTAAACAGAGATGGGGTCCCCAGGCAGTGCAATGTTGAGTGAAGGGATAGAATAAAATTTCTACTATTTTGAGCTAGAAATCAAGAATGTTATACTTTAGCAGTTCCTTTCACCAGGGATGTTTAAATTGATTATGAGCTTGAAGTTTTCATATTACAGCTATCTATTTTCTAACAAAGATAAAGTCAAATACTATTAGAGTGTACACAATAATTCTGGGAAATTTTCCTAGAATTAGTAGACTAAGTGCTGGCATTTTAGTCATAAAATAAAATGAGGTTATTTGATAGAGTGGGAGATGGGCCTCAGGCTAACACTTACCATGCGTGCAACGCTGTACTAGTAATTCCAATTCTGAAGATTTCAATAACATCATCTGAGAATTAAAAATGAAAGTAGTTCCACTTTATGGGATTATTGTGAGGATTAAGTTAGGTACCATAGGTAAAGTACTTGGAAAAACTATCACTTAGCATTTGATAGTTTCTACCTGTTATTTTATCATGTGATGAATTCTAACATTTTTACTGTGATTTTTATATTGTGTCTATTTACAATATGCAGTGTGATATATTGATATTCATTGCATTGGTCAGTTTTTTGACATTATGAGGAAAATTCCTGCAAAGAAAATTTCTGAGGAGGAAACTATTATATTGATTCATGGTTTAAGAGAATGCCATTTAAGATCAGATGTCTCCATTGTTTTCAATTATATTTTTATTAAATAGTTGTTCAAAAGAATTTCGATTCCACAAATCAGTTTATAAGTACAATGGATCTTTACATAACCTTTCCATACTCTTCCAAACCTCACCCCACTTTCATGTTTTCTAGTTTCATACTATCTGCATTGAATATTATATCTTCAATCTGTTCCTCCATAACTCTCTTTATTCCTTCCCTTTGACTTCCCCTCACATCTTCCAAGTGATAGATTCCTGGTATTCATTTTGTTGGATTAAAAGTTCAATTTTATAAGAAATTATACCTCTTAAATACTCCTCTGCAAATAGTATGCTTTGGTTAATACTGTTGTGTAATTGTAACCCCTCTGTATGGTATTTTCACAATAAAAAAATTACTGATTTATGGTCAATAGATTTTGAAAAGGATGCCATGACTTTATGAAATAAAAATAGAATCTTAAATGAGTGTAGTGGCACTATTGCCTCCCTAGATTTAAAAAAAGTTCTTATAATACTACCTCAATACTTATATAAAAATTTAAAAATTTTAAATAAAAAATGATTAGCAAACTAAATGTGAGATATAAAAACATATAAAACATAAACATAAAATTCATGGCATTGGATCAGTACAGATTTCTAAAATATGACATGGAAAACATTAGTGGGTAAAGAAAAACAAGAATGAACTGGATAATATCAACTTATAATCTTTCATAATTCAAAAGACAATATAACAGAAGTGAAAACATATCTAACAGATAGAGGACACATATTTGTTAATGCTACAATGTTAATGCTACAATGATTCTGAGTCTAAGTATTTTTATATCTTCTAATTCCATATAACTTTACCCCAAATAGGATATTTCTTTAAAGAACATATGTAAATAGTAGGAGCATATGAAATAAGTTCCTCTTTAGTATCCAAGAATAAATAAAGAGAAGGCTCACTAGTATGACCATAATATATAAAGATGACACAAATACAGTAATACACTTATGGAGAAATTGATATACTCCACATAGCAAAGGAATTTGTAAAATACTTCAATCATTAAAGCAAGCAAGTGTTCAAAAGGTCAAAGAGAATTGAAAAGGTTCTATCCATTACACGTCTATGTATGTATTAAAGAGAAGTAAAAACTTGTTTGGACAGGGAATGTGGTTCATTGAGAATGCACTTGAATACTTTGTGTGAGACCCTGGAAATAATCCCAAAAAGGAAATTTTGAAAAGGCTCACTATATAGGATGTATGCCTGACAAATTCCTGTAAATGAATTTTATATCTACTTTAATGTCTGTTTTAAAATTTGGAGCATTTCTATTTGAAGAAAAGCAAATTGGTGAAAATTAGGCTTGGAAAACCTATGATTGTACAATTCACTTCCAAAGCACTAAAATGTGTACAATAAAAGGAGATGATACATTTCAAGTGAATTACATGTCAGCAAAAAAACTATTGTTAAAATACTTCACACAAAATGCAGAATACCTAAAAAGATATTTTCTGTGTTTGCTTAAAATCTTTGTAAACTGTAACATTTAAAACAATAATATGATTTCCGTTCATTTTGAGGATTTTTTGTCTGTTTATTTTGAGTTTATTCAGAGATAACTCAGTCAAAAAGTGTATGTGATAACTGGAATACCTAGGAATTAAGCAACACTTATAAATAATTGATAACCTTTCCTGGAAGAAACTTTTGGCAAATGACAGAAGACACAAATCTATGCATCTGCATCTTATGAAAGCCATATGTTACTTGTTCAATCCAATTGTTTTTCTCTACTTTGCTAGGGAAAAAGTATTCTCAAGATAAGAGCCAATAGCAGTGAAAATAAACAAAATACACTATCATCTTGATTTATTTGTGAAAGTAACAAATGAAATAAACAATTCCACTTAAGGGATTCCAGTATTAATATCTATGAAGATGTTCCTGAATGCCAAAATCCATTGAATTTTGGGAATTTTAATTTCTATGAACATATGAAAACTAGAACAAGAAAAGAAATATAGTCTTTGAGCAAACCAGCCTTGGAATAATTTTCTTAGTTGCTTTGAAATTACATAAGAATTGATATTCCTTTCCATTGGAAACATTTAAAAATGTTTATCATTTAATATAATTCAAAAATGAAGCAAGAGTAATTTTATATAACCATTATAAATATCATTCTATTCCTATCATAAAATAGAATGACAAACCACTCCTAATATATTACCTACCCATCATTATTCTTAATTCCTTATCATTACCAAAATATCTTATACAATCTAAATAGTCATGTCTTTAACATAGACGTAAATATTCTATACGTTTTACTTAACATTTTCCAGGGGCATGTACTCATGTTTCTAAGAAATGTTCACAGCAGTTAAAAGATGCTTTTGTGAAATTAATGTGATACATTTGTTATTGTTATTGTTGTTGTTGTTGTTGTTTGAAAGGCCTGGTCATTATCCCTAAGTCTTTTTATGCTCAAGGACAGCAATCTCGAACTTGAGGCACAGAGCTAATTCATGTTTTTAGTGGTTAATTATAGATAAGAATCTAATAAGAACTTTTCTGTCAGGGCCACTTTCAAACACGTTTCTAAGATCTCATTACCCAGAATAGGTCGAATTATAAGAGTGAGTCACTGGTACTTGGTGTGATGTATTTTTTTATTTTAATTATGTTTTAAGATTTTTGTTTCACTATAGTGTACATCATTCTACACATAAATTTAGATATATGTATATATTTCTGATGACAATCTCTAAAAATATGTCATTTTACACATAATATTAATATGTATATATACAAATATTTCTGAAGACAGACTCTGTCTAACATTTTTTGCTACTATTTTTGAACTTTTATATTGCAAAGATATACAGTCTATTTTTGTAAAAGTTTCCTAGAATATCTCTTTCAATTTCATTGAAGAGTGGGAGGAGTATTGGTGTGAGCTATGCTTTGAAGGCCTTGTAAAATTCCGCTGTAAAGCCATCTGGTCCTGGACTTTTCTTAGCTGGGAGGTCTCTTATTGCTGTTTCCTTTTAAGTGCTTGATATGGGCCTGTTAAAATAGTTTAACAATGTTTATTGCAGCATTATTTACCATAGCTAAGATATGGAACCAATACAGATGCCCCTCAGTAGATGAATGGATCAAGAAAATGTGGTATATATACACAATGGAATTCTATGCCGCCATCAGAAAGAATGACATTGCCCCATTTGTCAGGAAATGGAAAAGCTTGGAAAAAATTATATTAAGTGAAGTAAGCCAGGCCCAATGAAACATAGGTCCCATGGTATCCCTTATTTGCAATATCTAGTACTCTATGATTCAAGCGGAAAAGGTCAGATAATGTGATGTCAGGAAAATGAACCCTTAGATATGTATCTTAATGTTTTTTCTTTCATGCATGTGTTTCTAATGCATTTATAAGATCATTTCTTTGTTGCTTTGTATGTCCCTCCCCCACAGTATAACCCCTGCTTTCACTATATTTGATGTCAGTATAACTTGAGGAGGAGATGGGGAAAAACCTATTGTTTAAAGATACAGGTGGACCTGTTTAAACAATGAGAAGTACAAGTTGTCATGTCCAAAACGAGATTTACAACGTCGGTGCGGTGGGGGGGAAAGAGGGGAAGGAGAAGGATTGAGATTGGGCGGGAGGGGGGAGGCTGGGAAGGGATGTGAAGGGTATACAAAAGGAGGAGGCTGCAATGCTTGGTAAGAAATGTACGCATTATCCTGCCCATGTAATTGTAACCCCTCTGTACAGCATGTTCACAAATTAAATTAAATTAAATTTTAAAAAAAGTTTCCTAGAATAAAATGACTAATATTTCTATAGAAAGTAGAGCTTTTACTTTCAAGGGAATTTTAGATCTACTTATGACATTGTAATTATATTTACAGTTTATTACTTGAAAAAGTTCTGTCCAAACTCTTAAATATTTGTGTGTAATGAGGGGGAGAGAGGAAGTTAATTCATACTGGTTAGGAATTAGCAATGCTACAAAATATATTCCATAATTTGTTATAAACTCATAGTCAAGCCACTTGATATGGTTTAGTTTTTTTGTTTCTTTATTTGTTCAAAATTTTAAAATGGACGCATGCACAGTTTTAATGTTAAAAATACTAATCAAAAGAAAATAATAGCAAAATCATAGGGACATATAAGACTTTCATTAATTAGCACTTATGATGCTAATAATAATTTTGATAAAGATGATGATGATGACCACAGTGTAGCCTGACAATGATAAGGTTATTGAAAAGGAAAAAAAAAACTTTACAATTCTTTGAAGCTAGAGTTCCCACATTGAAGACAGTTATAAACTGAATTGGATTATATACAATAATAACAAGAGGAGAGTTTCAATACCAAGAAATAAAATTATATTAATAGGAAGAGACAGTAAAAACCCTAATGTTATTTCTGTAGTCTCTCTAATGTATACTCACTTTTCTTTTTTTTTATTGTGAAAATACTGTACAGAGGGGTTACAATTACATGGGAAAGATAGTGACTACTTTCCTTATCAAGCATTGTAGCCTCCTCTTTTGTATATCCTTCACATCCCTTCCCATCCTCCCTTTCCCTTCACCCAATCCTCCCCCCCACCCAAGTTGTAAAGTTCGATTTTTTGACATGACAGCTTGTACTTCTCATTGTTGCAACAGGTCCACCTGTATTCTTAATTAAACGACTTGTTTTTCCTCTTCCCCTCCACAAATTATACCGACATCAAATACAGTGAAAGCAGGGGTTATACTGTGGGGGAGAGACTTACAAAGAAACAAAGAAACAATTTTATAATTTCCTTAGAAAGAAATGCATGAAAGAAAAAAAACATTTAAAATACATATCTTAGGGTTCATTTTCCTAACATCACCTTATCTGACCTTTTCTGCTTGACTCATACATATACTAGATATTGCAAATAATGGAAATTATGGGACCTATCTTTCTTTGCGCTTGGCTTCCTTCACTTAATATAATTATTTCCAAGTCTTTCCATTTCCTAACTAATGGGGCAATGCCATTCTTTCTGATGGAGGCATAGAATTCCATTGCGTATATATACCACATTTTCTTGATCCATTCACCTACTGAGGGGCATCTGGGTTGGTTCCAGATCTTAGCTATGGTAAATAATGCTGCAATAAAGATAGTTGTGCTGGTAGTTTTAGTGTGGTCTTGTTTGCAAACATTTGGGTAAATGCCCAAAAGGGGGACTGCTGGGTCATGGGGGAACTCTATGTGGAGTCTTTTGAGGAACATCCATACTACTTTCCAAAGTGGTTGAACAAGTTTACTCTCCCACCAACAATGAAGTAAGGTTCCCTTCTGTCCACATCCCCTCCAGGATCAATTGTTATTAGAGTTCTTGATTTTTGCCATTCTAATTGGGGTGAGGTGGTACCTCAATGTTGTTTCGATTTGCATTTCTTTTATGGCTAGAGAGGTTGAGCATTTCTTCATGAGTCTATTGGCCATCCTTCTTTCTTCTTCAGAGAAGTTTCTCTTTAAGTCTTTAGCCCACATATTTAATGGGCAATTGTTTCTTTGAGGATTTGTTGTTGGGGTATTTAATTTTTTGAGTTCCAAGTATATTTTAGATATGAGACCCTTTCCATTGTATGGCTAGTGAAGATCTTCTCCCAATCTGTGGGCTTTCTATTGATTTTGCTAGCTATGTCCTTTGTCATGCAGAAGCTCAGCAACTTCATGCAATCCCATTTGCCCAACCTTTCTTTGATTTGTTGTGCTTCCAGATCTCTATTAAGAAAATATCAGCCTGGGCCAAGGAGACCTAGGGTTTCTCCTGTTCCATCCTGTAATATTTTCAGAGTGTCTTCATGACTCTGAGGTCTTTGATCCATTTGGAGTTGATTCTGGTGCAGGCTGATATATAAGGATCTAGCTTTAGTTTTCTACAAGTAGTTAACCAATTTTGCCAGCACCATTTACTGAAGAGGTTGCCTTTCTTCCATTCTAATGTTTTAGCACCCTTATCGAAGATTAGATCGCTATAGGTCTGTAGATTCATTTCTGGGTTTTCAAATCTAATCCATTGGTCCTGAGGTCTGTTCTTATGCGAGTACCAAGCTGTTTTGATTACTATGGCTTTATAGTAGAGTTTGAAATTTGGTATTGCTATTCCTCCAGCAGTGTTCTTTCGGTTGAGGAGCGTTTTGGCTATTCGGGGTCTTTTATTGTTCCATATGAATTTTTGGATTGCCTCTTCTATTTCCTTGAAGAATGAGGTTGGAATTTTGATAGGTATTGCATTGAATTTGTAGATTGCCTTGGGAAGTATTGCCATTTTCACGATGTTAATCTTTCCAATCCAGGAGCATGGAGCGTTTTGCCATTTTTTAAGTTCTGTGTTGATTTCCTTTTTAAGATTTTAAAGTTTTCATCATAGAGGTCCTTCACTTCTTTAGTTAAGTTAATTCCTAGGTATTTTATTTTTTGTGGGGCTATTACAAATGGAGTTGCTTTGCTAATTTCAGCCACACTTTTCTCATTGTGGGCATACAGAAAAGCCATTGATTTTGGGGGGTTAATTTTATACCCTGCTACTTTGTCAAAATTTTGAATCAGCTTGAGTAATTAGGGATTGAAGTCTATGGGATTCTTTAAATACAAGATCATGTCATCTGCAAAGAGGGAGAGTTTTATTTCTTCTTTCCCTATTTGGATCCCCTTTATGTCTGCATCTTGTCTTATTGCTGTAGCTAGGCATTCCAATACTAGATTGAAGAGAAGTGGAGAGAGTGGGCATCCTTGTCTTGTTCCTGAGTTAAGAGAAAATGGCTTTAGTTTTTCAACATTGAATATAATGCTGGCTGTAGTTTTGGCATATTCAGCCTTTTTTGTATTGAGGAATGTTCCATGGATTCTTAATTTTTCCGAAACCGTCATCATAAACGGGTGTTGTATCTTGTCGAATGCTTTTTCTGCATCTATTAAAGTAACCATGTGGTTCTTATTCTTGCTCCTGTTGATTTGATGAATAATATCAATTGATTTGCATATATTGAACCAGCTTTGCATCCCTGAAATAAATCCTGTTTGATTGTGGTGTATGAATTTTGGATGAGTTGTTGATGTCGATTGGTCAAAATTTTGTTGAGAAATTTTGCATCAATGTTCATCAAAGAAATGGGTCTCTAGTTCTCTTTCTTTGATGAGTTCCTGCCTGGTTTTGGGATGAGGGTTATGATGGCTTCATAGAATGTGTTCGGTAGTGAGCTTTCTCTTTCAATTTCATTGAAGAGTTGGAGGAGTATTGGTGTGAGCTCTGCTTTGAAGGCCTTGTAAAATTCCGCTGTAACACCATCTGGTCCTGGACTTTTCTTAGCTGGGAGGTCTCTTATTGCTGTTTCTATTTCAGTGCTTGATATGGGCCTGTTAAGATAGTTTAACTCATCTTGGTTTAGTTTTGACATGTCAATATTTGCTAGAAAAAGGTCCATTTCTGTCAAGTTCTCAAATTTTTAGCATAAAGTTTTGAGAAGTATTCCCTTATAATGTTCTGAATCTTGGTTGTTTCCCTGGTGATGTTTCCATTCTTATCTCTGAGTTTATTAATTTGGGTGTGTTCTCTTCTTTTTCTGATAAGATTTGCTAAGGGTCTGTCAATTTTGTTCAGTTTTTTGAAGAACCAACTGTTTGTTTTGTTGATTCTTTGTATAGATTTTTTGGATTCTAATTCATTTAATTCTGAATTAATTTTGATTATTTCTTTCCATCTACTGGAGTGGGATTTATCTTGCTTCTCTTTTTCAAGGAGGTTTAGATATGTCATTATGTTGCTAGTTTCAGATCTCTCCAATTTGTTGATGTAGGAGCTCAGAGCTATAAACTTACCTCTGAGTACTGCCTTTGCTGTGTTCCAGAGGAGCTGGTAATTTGTGTGTTCATTTTTCTTGAATAGCATGAACATTTGAATTTCCTTTCTAATCTCCTCCATGACCCACTCATGATTCAGCATTGTGTTGTTCAGACTCTATGTGATACCGGATTTTCTTTGGTGGTTTTAGTGGTGAGTGTTAATATTATTCCCTTGTAGTCAGAGAGAATGTATGGTATAACTTCAATGTTTCTGAATTTGGAAAAGTTTGCTTTGTGGCCCAAAATGTGGTCTATTTTAGAAAATGTTCCATGTGCTGCTGAGAAAAACATGTATTCCGCTGCTGCTGGATAAAATATTCAGTAGATGTCTGTTAAATCTAGTTGTTCTATGCAGCTGTTTAGATCTTTGGTTTCTCTGTTGAGTTTTTGCCGAGTTGATCTCTCTAGTGGGGAAAGTTGTGTGTTAAAATCCTCAACTATTAATTTCTTTGGATCTATGTGGGATTTGAGGGAAAGTAGTGTTTCTTGGCTAAATTTGGGTCCTCAATTGTTTCGCAAATAGATATTTAGAATGGTACTATCCTCCTGAAGGAGAATGCCCTTAATTAGTATGTAGCGACCTTCTTTATCCCTTCTCACGAATTTTAATTTGAAGTCTATTTTATCTGATATTAGGATTGCCACTTCCGCCTGTTTATGGGGGCCGTTTGCTTGATAGATTTTGCTCCAGCTTTTAACATTGAAAATGTGTTTGTTTTATGGGTAAGGTGTGACTCCTGAAGGCAGCAGAGAGAAGGATCTTGTTTTTTAATCCATCTAGACAGTCTATGTCACTTAATTGGAGAGTTGAGTCCGTTAATGTTAAGAGATGGGACTGAGAGTTATATGGGAGCTCCTGCCATGTTATTCACCTTCTTGGGGGTTGCGAACACTGGGTTCTTCCTATGGTTCTTGGATTCTCAGTTTGGGTGCAGTTTCTTGGTCTTTTTTGAGGTCTTGTTGGTTTTCTATGTGTAGGGCATCTTTAAAAGTCTTTTGTAGGACTGGTTTGGTGGAGATGTATTGTTTCAATTTTTCTTTGCTATGGAAGGTTTTTATTTGGCCTTCAGTTATGAAGGAGAGTTTAGCTGGGTACAGTATTCTTGGTTGATAGTTGTTTGTTTTTAAGGCATGGCATACATCATTCCAGTCTCTTCTTGATTTGATTGTCTCTTGTGAGAAATCTGAGGTGATTCTAATTGGTTTCCCTTGATAGGTGATTAGTCTTTTGTCCTTCACAACTTTAAGGATATTTTCCTTGTTCTGAGTTGATCCTGTGTGGATTTTAATGTGATGGTGGGATGTGCTATTATGGTCTGGTCTATTTGGAATTCTAAAAGCTTCATGTTTTTGAATAGGCCTGTCTTTTTGTATGTTTGGAAAGTTCTCCGCTAGGATCCTGTTAAACAAATTTCTTAGACCATTACCTTCTGTTTTTAGGTGCTCCTCTACACCCATTATCCTTAGATTCGGCCTTTTGATGGTGTCTTTCAAGTTTTGGACAGTTCTGTCATATTTCTTGGACTTGCCTTGGATTTTTGTATGTTATTTCTCTATATTATCTAGGATGTTTTCAATCCCCGAGATTCGATCTTCTACAAAGTCTAACCTCCTGTCAAGGCTTTCTACTTTGTTTTTTATTTCTTTTCCTTCTATTTGGTCACCTTTGATTGGTCAAATTCTTTGTTGAAACTTTGTTTTAGATCTGGTATGAACTTCTTTACTTCCTTAATTTGGTGTTCAGTGTTTATTCTGAAATCATTTAATTGATTGGTTAGTTTCCTTGGAATCCCGTTCCTTCTGTTGGTTTCCATTCAGCATTCCCTTTGGTGTCTCCCTGAATTCCTTCAGGTCTTTGTTAATGGATCCCATGAATGCCTTTAGTGATCTTTGTGTATTCTCATCCTGCTCTCTCAATTCCTGTATTACTCTTTGCTTAACTTCCTCCCATTCCTATTCTTGTCATTCCTGTGGTTCTCTTTGAGTGTTCTCAGCCTGTTATCGCCATTCCTGCCTTTCTCTTTGAGTATTCTCAAGTTGCTCACGCAATTCCTGTATCAGTTTTTGAGTAGCTTCCTCACGCTCATGATACTCCTGTATAAAACTTTAGATTGCCTCCTCTCTCTCCCTATCACACTGACACAGAGTCCTTTGTGTGTTTTCAATCTTTTAATTTATCATGTTTGCCAGCAGTGTTTGTAGAGCTATTTTGGAACTCTCCTCTGGATTAATCATTATCTGTTCTGTCTCCTGATTATCAGGAGTGGGAATTGAGATACCCGGACTTGCCATTTTGATTGTGTTTTTCCGGCTTACTCTGCCCATTTGAGATGAAAATATCTCCAGTTTTGTGCTAGAACACTATCTTAAGGCAAGCATCAACCAAAGTCTGAATTTGCACAGTCAATAGCCTGCATATACAATCTAGTTCAACAGATAAATCTATTTAACATCAAACAACTATGGGCTACGAACCCAGAGTAGATTTTGGAAAACCAGGAATTATTAGAATTAGGGAGAGATGTGGGTAAAAAAAATATGAAAAATGTGATCTGGGATGGCACAAAGAGAGTTATCTTAACTAAGTCCTAATCTCAAAGCAGGAAATAGGTTGGATAGGATGAAAGTAGAGAGAGAGAAAAAAAGAAGAAAGAGAAAGGGAAAAGAAAAGAGACCAGAAAAAATAGAAAATAATAATTAATAATATTATGCAGAAGAAAAACAAACTATTCAGAGAAGAACATGAATATAATGAGACTATGAGAAGGATATAAAGGAGATGTGAAAAAGTTAAAAATAAAAATACTTAAAATATTATATAGGGATAAAGAGGTGGTACTGCTATTAATGAATTTAAGTCTTAGAGGTTTTGAATTGAGTAATAAATTTGTGGATTAAGTGTGCACACAATTGGGGTAGAGTATAATAGTCAACCTCGGGTTTATCTGAGGATGTGCAGGACAACAATTAAGTCACATAAAGAAAAACGAAAGAGAAGAAAAGGTGAAAAGGATAAGAAAGGAAGAAAAAAGATCAGAAGTTCAGTAGAGCTAAACAAAAACTCAAAAAGAAAATTTAAAAAAAAAGAAAGAAAAACGCACACACACATGGATCCCTAAAATAAAAATTATAAGAGGAAAAAATAGTTACAGAAAACAATTTTTTTCCAAAAATGGTAAAAATTTAAAAAAAGTTTTAGAAAAGAAAAAAATTATGAAATGTAGCAAAAAAAAATTCTTTCATTTTTTTGGGAGGGGTGGGAAAAATCCTGTATCTTCCTTTTGTCTGTAACCAGCCTTTTGTTGCAGTCTCTGTTCTGCTTATGGTCCTGTGGCTTGGTTGATTTCTTAAGTCAGTTTGTTTGAACAGGGAGAAAAATACTCTGCTTTACCCAGAATTTTGCGATCCTCCTCCTAGGCTAGTTCAATGGGAGTAGGATCTGCTTTGAATATCACAAAAGAGGGAGATAGCTTTTTCCTCAAATTTGGAGATGCTGTGTTCAGGCTAGATTCTGGGTAGTGTTGAGGCCTTTCAGCAAACAGTAGCTTTTCCTGAGGGCTAGTTTGTGAGAAACTCACAGAGCCCAGCCTGGAGCCATTCTCAAGGTTTCTGTTTACTGAATTTCAATTGATTGTAGAGGCTGCTAAAGGGAGGGGCAGCCTCTGGCTCTGCTTACCTGTTGAAGAAAGCCACTCCTGGGGCTGGTGCCCGAGCTGGGGGTCTTTTCCCTGGGTGTAGCTGAGTCTGGCAGGTCGGCTTAAGTTCTTGTGACCTGCCAAATGACTCTAATTTTATTGAAAGGCCTGAGTTGGAGCTAGCAGCTCCATCGAGCTTTGTCGGAAACCAAGATGGAGATCTCCAGTACTGGGGGGGAGGGGTGGCCTTCCCTCCTCTGCTCCCTGAGAAGGAGTGAGGATGTCAGGCTTCGACTCATGCCGAGTCTTGGTTCCTGGGTTGATTCTGGTCTGAGAACTGCAGGATGAAGATGTCTGCTCCTTGTTGGTTCTTGCTGGTGTTGAGTAGAATCCGCTTGCCCGCAGTGCTGGTTCCTTGGTCTCGAACTATCTGTGATTCAAGTATGGTGGGTTCAGCCACCGCAGTGGTGGCAAGAGCTCAGATTTCTCTCCTTGCCTGGATTTTCCTTCTCTGGCCTAACTCTCTGTCCTGTGATGGCACACTTGGTGTGATTCTCTGACTTAGGACTGTTCACTGGGACTCTAAAACTGCTTTCTATGCAAGAGCTTGTTTAGCCACCAGCTTTTCCTCCGCCATCTTCCGAGGCTTTCACTACTAATATCACTGTTTGTCTCAAAATGCTTTAAATTCTACACTCTCTAAGATGGGCATAGGGTAATACTATGGAACTTTTCTCCTCAGAGAGTGAGTACTACCCTATTGTTTAAAATAGACAAAGTACCTTGATACAAACACTGGGTGTGGGCAAACAACAAGTGGTAGTTAAACAATGTTCTTATTAGTTTATAAGATGAAATTGAAATAGAGCAACTATGAACTCAAAAGGAATGTGCAAAAAAGACAAAGGCACAAAGTAGAATGTGTCAAGGAAATGCTGAAGTATAATTTCAAATTATGTACTCACATTTGAGGGTGTGTTCAAAGTACAGCTTCAGACAATGCAGTTGGATATCTTGGGCGGAAAACTGCTCTAAACTACGTTGGGATAACTATCAGTAGAAGCCCCTAACTCTGACTTTAATCACATCACAACATCATCAACTTAGGGACTATTTTCCAAATGCAAAGTACGAAAAAGAAGGCTCATCACAGTTAGTATTCTGGTTGAAGTAATGGGAATCACATAACTTTTCTTATAAGTCTTCATTTTTTTGGAGCTTTAAAGTAGGAAAAAGCCAAGTAAATATTTTGCATGTACCTAAATTAAGTGGGACGCATTATATTGGTCTCTTTTTAACTGCGAAGCTATAGATTATGTCTTTTTATACTCTAACTTAGAACAATGATCTGCTGTCAGTTATTTCTTTTCTTCCTCTTCTTTTGCCCTTCCACTAACATAATTTTTAATTAAAGAGACTTACTTGAGCTTGCATTTCTAAATTCTTCAAAATTATCTGAATTTATTCATATTTCTGGAAGTTTCCTATATCTTTTTCAAGGGAATATTTGTCACTACCATTTTTATCCTATATGATGTCTTCCTGCCTAACTCTGCAAGAAACACATTAGAGTTATCCAGGTATCTCAATACTTGTACCACCATAAAAAACTATCTTACTTAGAAATCGTGATTTTAGTACATCTGGGGAGGTGGCATCTGTCATTTTTGAATGACCCTAATGATACTTACATGCAATCATGATTTAAACCAATATGCCACTCAGAAGATGAACAAATCCATTAAATACACACACGGTGGAATTCTAAGCTTCCAATTCATAAGAAAATGGAAAGACTTGGAAAAATCCTACTAAGAAAAATAAGCAAGACACAAAGAAACAGATTCCATGCTTTTCCTCATGTGTAATAATTAGGTAATGTCTAAGATAGTCCTAGCGGATGAGCAGGATGGCTCAATAGCTATGTATAATATACTAAGCAAAATGAACTCCTAGACAGGGAAACAGGTTTTTCTTTGTGGTTGTTGTTTTTACTGTACTATGTGATTTCATTTTTCTTTTGTGTTTTCCCCTATGGTTTATTCCCTGCTGTATTTGATTTCAGTATCCTGTGTATTATATACACATGTATCTTAATTTGGCAATTGAAGAGGAACAACAAAATGGCGAGACAAAGGACAAAGGACAAACGAATGCAATATCAATACTCACAAGACAACATGTAGGATATTCACATTACAACTTGTGAGGGGTATTGGGATGAAGTAAAAGTGTGAGAAAAAGGAGGGAGGGCATAAAAAGTTCGACGTGTTAGATATTCACTACCTTACAATTACTGCAACCCCTTCCATATATCACCTTGACAATAAAATTAAATTTAAAAATAAGCTACATAAAATATAATTTCACTGTATTTCTATAGTAAATGATGTTCTATATGTATTTCATTTTTTAAAAATGAACAATATTTGACTTCTCATTTGAATTAATTGCCCCTTTCTTTTTCAGAGGGTCATCAACTTGAATCCTATCAAACTATACCACATTTTCAGAATATACTGCCATTATTTTTTTAAAAAACCATTATTTTAGTGTTGTCTCATACTAAATAGAAAACAGTTAAATTCTCTGGAAACTCCTAATTTTTAAAATTGAATATTTGTTAAGAGGACAGAATATATGTGTTCTACTAATTACTCATTTTCAAATTCTAAGCATGCTATACCAGAGACATTTAAAACAGTGCCTGTATGCATTTTATTTAATTCTTCAATAGATACAGTTTCCAATGGGGCATTACATATTTAAAGGTCAACAGAGAAACTAGCCACATTCTGGTAGAAGATAAAACTATGAAGTATCTATAATAATTAATTCCTCTAGAGTAAATATTTTCTCATCATAGTAAGCCATTATTTCAATGACAATCAATCCCAACATTTTATGCAGTAAAGTCATTCTAGCCCAACAGTTTACACTTTGAAGCCGCACCTTAAAATTCCCTAAATTCAAAGCATGACTAGCTTATCACTATTGTGAAAAAATTCTACACTTCTGCTAATATTATGACCTTTCTATTGTTGAAAGAACACTACACTAAACTTTGCTGCATCTTTTCCCTCAAGTGGTATCTTTCAGATCAGAAAACTTGAAAATATTATTTATACATATCTTTTTGTCTACCATAGATATTCATGACGCAAAGATCTGTATAATATGGTTCAAAGCCCACCCAGGCAGGAAGGTTCCTTAGATTCTTATCTCCAATAAACTGCTCAGGAAGAGCCAGACACAAGTAGCACTGAGGTTCAACTGGTAGAGCAGTATTGTTGAGCAAAAAACATGCTCAGGGACAGTGCCCAGGCCCAGACGTCAAGCCCTACGACAAACAAAACAACAAAAACAAAATGAAAACATACCCCAAACCTAGCATTTTTCTCATTGTATACATAGGTATATAAATAAGGAAATTTCTTCCTATGTTATGTACAGGTAGAAGAAAAAAGATTTCAAACAATATCTCTCTTCATACCATGTTACACCAAACTCTCAAAATATTGCTCTTTTTCTAAATTTATAAATTAATAGCTTCTATTTATTCTCAACTCTTTCAAGATTATTCACATTATCATGTTATACATGAAATGCTGGAATTAACTATTAACTAAGTCCTAATTACAATTCTCTTGAAATAATATTCTAGAAAAATAACATGTCAGAATTATTTGTGAATTTGTAAATTAAAACTTCTACTTAAAAAGTATTTTGTAGTATCCTATAGAATATGAAATTACAAGCAAAAGGTATTTATTTCAAATCTAAATTCTAATTTAGTAAGGTCTACAAAGTCCTACACTAGATAACTTTGCTGTTTCTCCAGGCTTAAGCTTTTGAAATCCTTCATTATTTTTTTGGAATCCAACAGAATGATGCTAAATTTTTCAAATTTTTGGTTCAGAATCCTGACGTATTTTGTATCCAGAAGTATTGTGTAAAGAAGAGAGCATTTAAAACTTGACTGAGGATGATATATGAGTTGCATTTCAATAGGAAACTTGACTTCTCAAAACATAATGACAAAATTAGCCCAAACTTCCAACTGTGTATTCCTTTCTTGTTCTTTGGTTTGTTTTATGGAGGCAAAATTATACTACCTAATCCAGGGAAGGTATTACTATTTAATCCACTCTCTAATCTCCTGTATTAGTCTGAGTGCTAGAATTCCAGACTTGTATCACATTGACCTGCCATAGTTTCTTGGTTTATTTAATCGACAAAAATACTAGTAATTCTGAATTTCTCCGATGATCTTATCCATGACTGACTGCTCAAACTATATCTGTGCAATTTTCAAAGATGTTCTAACATTTGACACAGGATATGAACATTTTCAGATGCACCTGTAGGGGTCTCTGATTCATTCTTCCATGGATCTAATCCCTTTAATAATTATTACTTGGGTCTTTTACTATCTCTGGTCAGTACCTATGTAGTAGTCTCAGTCTTTTGGGGGAAAGTTCACTTGAGGACTTTCTAATATTAAAAATTATCACTTGATTCTAGTCTTACTCAAGACATATTTTCTATTATTTTCTAACTTTTCTACACATTGTAAGATTTGTTTCATATGTATGTTTGCACATATAAGTGCTTCTGTGTGTATGTAAATGTTTGTATGTATGTATGCAAAAACCTCAGGCTATTATTCAGCACCTTTGCTCATAAGTAATATCCCATCACTTGAGCCATTCGTCCAATGCAGCTTTTGGCTAGTTAATTATAGGTAGTGTTGCAAAGACTGTTCTGCCGAGGCTGGATGCAAACTGAACTTTTCAGACTCTTTTACATTCTTAGTTTTTATTTTTTCCAGGAGTATGGTTTTAAGCTACAAACATTTTTGTGGATGTAAAGTCTAACCTATAGCCTAGATTTTTATCTCAAGAATTCTTACAAAGATAGATGAACATACCCATTACATATCCTGAGTGTACACTGCTAGAAATGTGATCTTAAGCCTGGTACTGGTGGCTCAAACCAATAATCCTAGTTACTCAGGAGGTTGAGATCTGAGGATGGCAGTTCAGATCAAGCACCAGTAAGAAAGTTTTCTGAGGCACTTATCTCCAATTAACCACCAGAAAACGAATTGTAACTGTGGCTCAAATTGTAGAGCTCTAGCCTTGAGCTGAAGAGGGGAAGGACATTGCCTAGGACCAGAGTTCAAGACCCCCAACAATAAAAAAACCAAAAAAGAAAAAGAAATATGATCTTATCCACCAGTTCATTGCTGCTATATTTCCTGCTCTCTCAACATGGCCTTTTTTTCCAGTTGTCTATGTTCTTATATCTGACTTGTTTTGGAACCAGAATTACTCTTCTGTTCTACTTTTTACAAATTTGCATGATTATCTACCATGATTTAGATCTAGTCGACAAGAAGGAGGCCTCATCCTTCATGTTCCACTTAGTAGTGAAGCTTTCCCTATATCACCTCCATAGTTCTACATACTGGCCTTGGATTTATTGTTTCAAAGTTGTCTTGTTGAAGAGTCTTCTATAGTGTATTGAACCATTATACGTAAGCACAAAACTTCTTTTTCTCTTATTATTCCTATTGTTTCTCCTACTTCTAACTTATGTACACTTGGGAAATAATGCACAACACACTCATTCACAAAAAACATTTCTGAGAACATTCTTCCCACATAAAATTAGTCTTAATTACAGAGCACTTAGGAAATTTTGAACTTAAAGTAGTCCTTGATGGTTTTTTTCATGTTTTTTATTGTAAAAATGGTTTAAAGAGGGGTTAGAGTTACATAAGAAAGTTAATGAGTACATTATCTATCAAGCGTTGTTACCTCCTCTTTTGTATTTCTCCTTCAATCCTTTTCCTCCCCACCAATCCAACTCCCTTCTCCCCTCCTCAAGTTGTAAAGCTAATTTTCTACATAGTGCCTTATACAAATCATTGTTACAATAGGTCATACTGTATAATTGTTTAAGCATTTTGTTATTTGCCTTCCCCTCCCCACATTAGAAAAATGTATATGCAAGATGCAGGTCTCTGACAACAAATATAGTGAAAGCAGGGGTTATACACCATGGAAGGAGAAAATAGAAGAGAAACAAAAAAATCGCATACTACATGTTAGATACATTAAAAAAAATAGCAAGAAAGAAAAAGCAAGTTGTGTCCCTATCTTGGGTTCCATTTCACTTAACATCATCTTATATGGCCATATGTACATGAATGAGGTTTTATAAGCCATGCAAATTCCATATTTTCTCGCTATGAAGTTATCTCTGAAACACATGTTACCTCATGTCCAAAGACATACATGTGCTATTTCAGTGAAGCCAGAAAACATTCATTTTACGTGGAGCAGCACCATGGATTGTTACTGGAAGTAAGTGGAAGGAACTGTTATTGCAAGAGAGGATTTGAACATAGAAAAATGACAAAGTTCAAGGTAATTTGTGCTATCCTTTTTAAGGTACAAGAAAATAATCCAAGGCCTGAAGGAAACTCTGTCCCTGACTTTTTTAAGTTTTCCTTTCCTTATATAAAACATTTCTGTAAACTTCTAGTTGAGAGTATAATAAAAGTTAACAATATGCCATTTGAAGGCCAGCATATAATAAAAGGAAATAACTTTGTTTTAAAAGTGTTCTCCTGCAAAGAAAGATATGGGGGTTTTAAAGAGACTTATGCACGGATATTTCACTCCTGAGATGATTCTCCTGTTGCAGGAGTCAGTTACCCAATTCTTTAGTCTGGTCCTGAGTTCTCCATTGCAATAAGGATTCCAAAAACCAGGATCCCATGAGTATGATCAGCAAAAGGAGCCTCTTCTCAAACCAATGCTTTAAGGATGGTCTCAAAGAAACAGGTGTTTTTTTTTCATTTGCTTGTTTGTTTATTTAGTTTGTGCTGGTTTTGGGGCTTGAACCCAGAGGTTGGACCCGGTCCCTGTACAATTGTCTTTACTGCCCACCTGCCCCCAAAGCTAGTACTCTATTGCTTGAGCCTAAACTCCCTTATGGCTTTTTTAGTGTTTAGTTACAGATAAGAGTTAGACAGACTCTCCTGCCTAGGTTGGCTTTGAACTGAGATAGTAATAAATCCAAGTGACTTCAACTGTATGGACTTCTCCTTTTAATTTTTATTTATTTTTATTGTGAAAATACTGTACAGAGGGGTTACAATTAGATGGGCAAGATAATGAGTACATTTCTTATCAAGCATTGTAGCCTCCTCCTTTGTTTCCCCTTGGATTTATCTTTTGAATCAAGAAATATTAGATGAAGTTTATATAAATCTAATATTTGACAATTTTTAAAAGTAGAGAATATGTCCAGCAAAGAAACCATACCTTAAATAACTCAACAAAATAGGTGCACTGAATGATTTTGGAATATTTTTTTCTACTTGGGAAGATTTCTATTGACTTTGTCTTTTCTTTTGGGGAAACTTAAAGTCATATTTGCACTTTTTTATTGGTCATGGGTCTTTAACTCTGATACTGGACCTTGTCCCTCAATTCTTCAGCTCAAGTTGAGCACTCTGCTACTTTTGGTACAGTACCACTTCTGGGTTTCATGTGGTTAATTAAAGAGTCTCATGGACTTTCCTGACCAAGCTGGTTTTGAACCACAATTCTGTGGTCTCATCTTTCTGAGTAGCAAGGATTACAGTTGTGAGCCACCAACATCCGTCTTATATTTGCATTTATGTGCACTTATTGACACTATGTAGACAAAGAATGGAAATTTGTATCAAATGATGACATTGCAACTTTTTAGGAAAATCGAGGTAGCAATAAATTTATCCTCTTTTTCCATGTTGTTACATTAATCATTCATGTGTTTTGGGACTCTTACATTAGCATCTTCTTCTGTCTGCATTTGTCAACTTAGTATCAGAAATTGTTCATAGAGAAATATAAAAGACTGAGATTTTTAGAAAGAAAAGGAGTTCAGGTATGAAAGTACAGCATAGAAGGATATACAATTTATCACACAGAGATAAAGAATTAGCCTAATTACTAGAATGCTAAAGGCAATGAGGAATAAGCCTAGTTGATGACTAGTTCTTTAATAACCAAAAATGGTTCCCTAGAACATTTTGTGGTATAACTTAGTTATTACCATTTATTCCTTCCATCTGGAGTTATTCTTTCTCTTCTGTAAAAATTATAATTAGCCTCTGCCTTTTTGGTGCCATATCTTATCAAAAAGATTTCCAAATCACACTTATACTATCCTTCTGATTTTGATTAGTAGTGACCACTCAAAAGCCTGGAATCTTTGAATTTCCAGAATTAATCTTCACCTGACATCTAAGCACATTCCTGGCATTAATTGCCGTGACTTAATGAACAAAAGTTTTTGGGTTTTTTCAATATTGTATACTAATATAGGTAAAGTACATGAATTAGGGACTATTGTCAGGTATCAGTATGGAAGGAGCAATTATATAATCCAAGTATGAGTTGTTTATTTTCCATTTACTAACTAAATATTTGTTGTTGTTCTTGTTGTTTTGCCAGTCCTGGGGCTTCAACTCATGGATAAGGAATTATTCCTCAGCTATTTTTGTTGTTGTTGTTCAAGGTAACCCTCTACCACTTGAGACACAGCACTATTTCCAGTGGTTCTTTTTCTGTTTATGTGGTACTGAAGAATTGAACCGAAGTTTTCATGCATGCTAATCAATCACCGTACTGTGAAGCCACATTCCCAGAGCCCTAAATAGCTTTCTTAAGATGGCATTACTTTTTCATTCCATAACTATGTATCATAATTTGAGCCAGAAATTTTTGCTAGAAAAGGACATTGAACACAGTACTGAGTCCAGTAAGGCTACATTGACAATGAATAACTGTCACGGTCTAGCCAGAGCACAGAGGGGCTTACCTCATGGAGCTGGAACAACAGACTGAGCGAGACAACTCCTGACTCACAGCCCACCTCCAGAATGAGACGGCCACATTGGTTCCAGCCACATGGCGATGCTGGGCCACCTCCTCTAGCATCCATTAAATAAGTTCTTCAGAGAGAGAGAGAGAGTCATAATTACACTTAAGCCAGGTGCTGGTGGCTCAGGCCTATAATCCTAAATACACAGGAGGCTAGGCAACCTGGGCAGGAACATCTGTGAGACACTTATCTCCAAAGAATCACCAGAAAACCAGAAGTGGTGCTGTGACTCAAATGGTAGAGTACTAGCCTTGAGATGAGGAGTTCGGGGACAGTGCCAAGGCCCAGAGTTCAAGCCCCACGACTGACAAAAAGTGGACTTCCCACCACAAGAAGTGGACTGAATAGCACCCATTGTCCTAGGGAGCATGGCAGAA
Organism: Dipodomys ordii; assembly: GCF_000151885.1. Classification (NCBI taxonomy): domain Eukaryota; kingdom Metazoa; phylum Chordata; class Mammalia; order Rodentia; family Heteromyidae; genus Dipodomys; species Dipodomys ordii. Next base: position 410,312 of record NW_012285999.1, read on the forward strand.
AAGTCAGGCTGAGCTTCCTGTCAGCTCTCTTATTTTATTTTTTGTTTATTTTTATTATGAAGGTGATATTCCAAGGGGTGGGTTAAAGTTACATAAGTAAAAGTACTTTTTTTACAGTGTTATCACTTCCTCATTTTTTCCTGCTTCCCCCAACAATGATATCCCATTTCCCCAAAGTTGTAAAGTTCATTTCTAACATAGTGCTTAGTGTATATCACTGTTGCTTGATTAATCTTTGTCCGACCATTTCTGTGATTTCCCTTTCCTTCCCCAATTCAGATAAACTTATGTATAAGACAAAGGGTACAGAAATAAAAAACAGTGACTACAGGGAATAATTGAAACAACCAATTCTGTTGTGTTGATCTTTTTATGTTTTAGTTTGTCTTTATTTAGTGATTTCTGATTTTTGTATTTGTTTCTGTCTTCTGTTTGGGTTTGGGTTTGTTCCTGTTTTCAGGAATTTTGAGGTATATAATTAAAATACAGACGTCAGATTTCCACAATTGCTTGATGTAGGCACTTAGAGCTATAAATTTTCCTCTAAGTACTGCATTTACTGTTTCCCAGAGGAGTTGTTATTTTGTGTGTTCAATTTGTTAAATTTCAGAAACTTTCAGATTTTCATTCTAATGTATTCAGTGCCTCACTGGTCATTCAGCAATGTGTTGTTCAGTCTTCATGGGTTTGGGAACTTTTTTTGCTTTAGCTTTTTTAATTCTAAGTTTATTCTGTTGTGGTCTGACAAGATATGGGAAGTCAAATAATTTTTCTTTCGATTTGGATAGAATTTCTATGTGATATAGGATATGTTCTATTTTGGAGACTCTTTCACGAGCTGCTGCGAAGAATGTGTATACTGATGCTGAATGTATATTCTGTAGATGTTAGGGCTAGGCGTTCAATGTAGTTATATAGGTCTTCAGTTTCTTGGTTGAATTTTGCCTGGATGACCTATCCATGCATTTCAATGATGTGTTGAGAAATGTTTTTTTGGTTAAGTAATATTTGGTTGATGAAGTGGGGTGCTCCAGCCATTGATACTTAGACTTGATAAATCTACCTAATGGAGATGTGCCTTTATCAATATATAATGTCTCTTCCTAGTAATTTCATTTTGAATTCTATTTTATCTTATGTTAGTAACTCTACTGTGGCCTGTTTATGGTGTTCATTTGCTTGAAAAATTTCCTTCCAGCCTTTCAGTTTGAGTATGTGTTTGTTTTTGTCAATAAAATGTGTCTCTTGTAGATATTACATGCATAAGTCTTGTTTTATTATACAATTTAGTCTGTTTTCTAATTGGAAAGTTAAGTCCATTGATATTGAGAGTTAAGTCTGTGAAATATCTCATAAATCCTGCTATGTTATTCACCTGCTGTTAGGCTCTGTGTCTCATCTACTCTAAATATATTTATCTTGTTCACTAGTAGGGAGCATTTTATATAACCAGTACCTGTTCTTCATGATCTTCTCTATGTAGGATATATTTGATTAACTTCTATCCTGATGATTTGGTAGAGATACATTGTTTCAAGATATCTTTGGCATGAAATATTTTTATATATCCTTTTAATGTAAAGGAGAGTTTGGCTTGGGACCATATTCACGGTTGGTAGTTGATTGCCTTTAATGTTTGTCATATATCATGTGAGGCTCCTCTTTTTACCATATCAGCTAAGAAATTTGTATTTTTTCTGACTGTATATCCGTTATATAATCAGTCTTTTCTCCTGACATATTTAAGAATCCCTTCTTTGATGTCTAATGATCCTCTAATGGATTATGATGTGATGGTGGTTTTTTCTGTTCTAGTATACTCTGTTTGGTGTTCGAAAGGCTTCTCTTATCTGAATTAGCCTCTCTCTTTGATTTCCCTGTCTTACAATTGGTTATTGTTTTAGGGCTTCTATTTCTTTATTAAAGCTTTACTTTAGGTTTGTATGGATTTTCTTTACAACTTTTTATTGGGTGGTGGCTTGGGAGGTATGTGTTTTAGCTGTATCTTCTCTCATATCTTTTAACGTGGCATCCATTTTTCCCTTGGACTCTCTTGCCTTCTCAGAATTTATTTTTCTTTGTGTTTGGAGTCTCCATGAATTATTTTACTGATCTTTGCTTGATCTCATCTTGTTCCCAAATTTCCTTGTAGAGGTTTTGTATCTTTTCATTAATCACATTTTTCAGCAGTATTTGTAATGTATTTTAAAAAATATCTTCTAGATAATTGATTTTTCTAATGCCCGTTCATTTACTGTGTGAATTATATTACCTTGGCATGACTTTTCTCATAATTTTCTGATTTGTTCTGTCCATTTGAAGTATTTCTTGGTTTTCATTTGGGGGAATCTATGATTTTAATAGGTGACTATCTATGTCCTTGAATGATTTGCCAGGTGTTGCTTTGGTCTTCTGTTGTGATTTGCTTTTCTGGAATTAGGTTTTTGTCTAGACCATTAAGTGTAGGAGAAGAGATCAGTTGTGAGAGATGTTGTCAAATTAATACTTGTGGTTCCAACGACAATTCCGACTATCCAGTGGTAAGGTGAATTGTGCCTGTGTTTATATGTGACTGTCTCTCTGTTCATGATTTTTTTCCCAAGTGGCCCTTTCATTTCCACACTGCAATTGTGTTTTTGAATATGTTGGCCAACAAAGTCACAGCAGTCACCTTCCTGGCTGGGTAACTTTTCATAGATTTCTGTTTTTTTGTGAAGACAGTATAAAATATTCTTTTGAATTGTGTATCTATATATAATTATACCTAACTTGATATGGAGTACCTTCTAGGACTCTAAATCTCTGTTTCGTTAGGTAAATCTAGGTTACTTTTCTGTTGTTATTCTGCCACTGTTTTTCCTCTTCCTCTGGTTCATTTATTATATTGTGGATTTTTTCACATAATTTAGGATTTGTGATTGTTGTATCAAGTTATTTTTGTTTTTCAGTTTGTGTTACTTTTACATAGTGATTTCTGGCTTGTATGAAGAGACAGTAATAATATGAAATGTGAAGAGCTTAAAGCTTAAAGAGGCACAATGAAGGCCTAAGTAACTATATTACAGGCTAGCAACCATCTTGTGAGGTATGAATTATGAAAATAACAATGGGTTGGACCCTGGAATGACACAAAAAGAAAAACAATTCCTGGACAACTGAGACATAAACAATCCTTGGGAAAGCCACAGGAATTTTCTCCAAATGCATTGACCAAACATTGGGTGGCCATGTAGGACACAGTGACCCAGTGGCCAGACACTTCTTGTCAATTACACCTCAATAATATTAGCCAATCACATATGTATAGCTTAGTTTATTAAAATGTTAATCAATCATGTAATTTCTCATTTAAAACTTCCATAAAGTTGTTTGTTCAATACTATAAAAACTGTGCTGATTCTATGCTTGGAGTTTCTTAGTGTCATGGGTTACCGATTGCACAGAGCACCAGCCTGGAGCTTGCAAATAAAAGACGCCTTTGTTACTTGTGTTGGTCGGGTGGTCTTCGGGGGTCTTGAGTCTAGTAAAACAAATGTAAGTTATTACATTGAAAGAAAGAGTGCAGACATTTTAACCTATTTGCTACAATTAAATTAATATTAAGCAAAGCTAATTAACTCTTATTTACTCTTCAGAGGATGAGTATAGTACTGTTGGATATCTTGGAGGAAAGGACTTTAGACTGATTACAACTGATGCCTTTCACTGAAATTACTGGCTAAACATTCTCCTTCAGAAAGGCAAATGCTCCATTTTTTCGTATTAGTATTATAAAATCATAACATCTGCATGTTGAATTGTTTTCCTCTGCTATTTTCAATACCATTCTTCTTCCATTAGGTATTTAGGGCTTGGAATGACCCGTTCCTTAAAATACCTATATTGCTTATATTGTGATATAAATCTCAGTAATATTAATATGAATTTATCTCTGAGTCTCATCTTGAGCTACATTCATATGTAATTTATGCAGTCTCATGCAAGAAACCTATTTTACTCTTTTCTATTCTTTAAACAATAAATCTATTATCTTTAGAAATATGTTCTAAAGAAAATATGTTCTTTCATATTGTTCCAGTAAACATCATTTATTTCTAGTACTTTTACTGAAATAAATATAAAGTATGGAACATGGAGACAACCCCCCCATCACTTTAAAGTATATCCTTGGGGACTATGTTATATATAAAAATAAAAAAGTGCAATGCACATGTTTATACATGTATCATCTAATGGTTATGTCAATTAGACACAGGAACTATCATACCACATCAAGTCTCAGTTTACTTAAATGCATCAACATATTAGTGTTCATGAATATCACTCATCTTTAGAAAATGACAAGTCACAACAAAGTTTATATTTCAAATTTAAGAAATAAAAATTACACCCAGATTTGATGTGAATATCTTGTTTCCAGGAAAACAGTTATTCAGTAAACAGGGAAACAAAAAATAAGGGCTTGTCATATAGAAAGAAAGATGTAAAAGCATACTGTCTTATTTTAAGATGATACATACATGCAAATCTTTATTCAAAGATACTATAAAAATTCATTAGCGGATTTGTGATCAGAAGTGATAGGTAAGCAAAGTAACTGGAAAATTGTATTTGTAAATAGTGCTTTCAATATATGATTACGTTTTCAATAAATACACCTATAGATGATGATTTTGTATCTGTAACATATATTCAGTATTCTACATTTTAGACATACTCCCATTCTCTTACCTCATTCTTGATCAATATTCTTCTACTTTCATGATGTCAATTTCTACTATAGTAAAAAGGTCGGTGTTCTCTTGGTTTCTACATCCAATAAATTTTAGTATTTTCCAACGGTGTATAAACTCATGGAGTTTGACTGAGATGTGAAGTTTGAGGATACTGTATTCAAGGTATTAATTGGCTTGAAGGAGGCAGGAACCTATTGTGAATACACAGACACTCCGTATACTAAGAATTAGGGACTTGATCTCGGGGAAAGATAAAGGTCCAGGAAAGATCTTGAAGCTGAGATAAAGCAATGCAGCAAACATTAACCAACTATCATTACAAGGGAATGGAACATATATCTGATGTATCTGGATGGCAGCGGTGTGTGTGTGTGCTTGTTTGTGTGTGTGTGTGTGTGTTTGTGATTGTGTTTGTGTGTGTGAGTGTGTTTGTGTGTGTGTGTAGAGAATTTTAGTGTGGCTTCTATATTTACAGTCCATAGAGCATTAATTGAGCTCTGATACCATTGTCATCACTTTTTACTGCAAAAAAAAACTTGCTTAATCTCTAATTAAAAAGGGAAAAATAAACTAACATCTTACATGATTGTTTTGAAAATTATTTGGCAAATTGAAGGCCAAAGGGAGAAAATGGAGATTAATATAATATTTTTCCTCACTTCTGATTATTAAACTGTAATAGCTGTGATTTTCAGGAATCTCCTGTAATGTATTTACTGCTTAATTACTAATATGTTTAATAATATGAAACATATGATAGAGAAATAGATCAGCCAGCAAGCACAAAGACCTAAGTGATAAGATCTAGCTTTTGAGCAGGGTTGCCACATCTTTTAGTAAAGCAATTCCTTCATATGAATTTCAAAGTTTATGGCTTTCCCTGTGTGATTAAAAGGTAAGAAAGTACTGTAGAAACAAAAATTCCTGTTCAGCCAAGTAGAAAGTGCTCATCTTCTCATCCTCATGTTGCAAATTTCCATTCCGTAAAGACTCTTTGTTAGAGTGCTTTCATTTAATATACTTCAGCACATCATCCTTCCCTGTTGGAGACAGGAAAAAAAAGATAATTTTGTTTGAATATTATCTTACGTAATTTAGTGTGTACTGGCATGATTTGTATAATTACAGAAGTTTGTAATAAATATAAGTAGGGATCATATCACAACTATAAAATATAATTAAAATCACATAAGACTAGAAGTTACAGAATTTTGTGCATGAAAACATACATTAGATTAGTTGCAGAATTTCTATTTTGAGACAGACTTTATATTAAAGTATAAAGCAGTTTACTAAGGGTTGAAACATTTTATTGAAAAAAATATATTTCTTATAGATATTTTTGCTTCATATTTTAAGAAGAAAAATGGTCCCGAAGTAATTATTTTTAAATAATTATTTTCCTGTTTCCATGTGATTAACCTCCAAATTAGAAATCCTGATATTTAATTTAATTTAAATTAACCAAAAATATTTATTGAGTATATGAACCTTCTGCTCTCTACATTCTTCACACTAACTTTACCAAATATGATGAGTCTGAAATAATAAGTCTCTTTGTGACCTGTGTTGATATTATTTATAATGTGAGCAAAATCTTTAAAAAGTAGTATTTAGTTTAGCTTAATTCCTCTGAAGAGTCAATAAATGATATAATCAAAGGCTAAAAATGATAAGATTTAATTTTTAGAATTCAGGAAATGTTTTTGACCACACTGGTTATTGGAGCCTTTGCAACAACCTCATGAGATAATTTATATTGATGAAGCAAAAATCCCAGTGGTTAGACATTTACGAATACAAAAATTGTGTCATTCTGAATATGTAGAGCTACATATCAAACATAGAAATTTTAGCTTTTAAATACTTGAATATGCTAATACATTTAATTGCAGGGCAAATACTTGTTTTGAATGGAGATAAAATTGCATTTATTTTGAAAAGTAAACCTAAGTATTCATTTGAATGAAAGACAATGTTTAAACATCACATATTAAAGAAACAAGATATACAGTTAGTTGATTTCATGCCAATTATGTTCTCTAAAATAACTAGATTAGTAAACCTAAATCATTACTTCATAGAGAAATAGAAATTTAGTTTCCTAAAATTCATGACTATAACTTTTTGTCAAATACTAAAAAACTGTTTAATGATTTTTTCATGGAATCTTATTTGATATATTTTTATTCATTAAGTTAATAATTGACCAATAACAATATAAAATATGCATGAACAAAGTTTATCTAACACAAGTATTATATTCACAAAACATATCATGGCTCTCTTAAAAAATACTAGATGGCAGTGTGTTCTTTATTAATTTTTAGTTATTTTGTTAATGGTTATTAATTGTCAGAAGTGGCAATTCCATAATATATTAAAGCATTTGATTATATTCCCTCCTTCTATTTTTTTCATTACTTCTTCTTCCAAAGATCTTCCGTATTTCACATAAAGTTACATCCTTATATATGCACATATAATCTAATTTGGAAAAATAATTAAGGTAAACTGCAATTTAATTCAACTTGTATAGTGGATTAACAAGATGAATAAAAACTTGAATATTTTTATTAACTTCTGAAATTAGCTATCATTATTATTATGATTAGATTTAGGATCCCAGACAAAATTAGAATTAAGGTTAGTGAAATAGGTTCAATACAGGATGACTCCTTGCAACAATGATACTCAGAAGACCCTATGTTGAAAACGGACTTTATACCAAGAGGAGGGAGGAGTAAGGGAGGGGGGGTAGTAGGAGAACAAAAAAGAAGGTTGTAACTATACTCAGCAAGAAATATACCCATGACCTTACTCGTATAACTAATCTGTCTTTAAAGCATCTTTACAATAAAATAAAATTTAAAAATATAATAAAGATGGGCATCAGTGGCTAATGCTTTTAATCCTAGCTACTCAGGATGCTGATGTCTGAGGATTGGAGTTCCAAGCAGCCCAGGCAGGAGAGTCTGTGAGTCTCTTATCTCCAATAAACCACTAGAAAACCATAAGTGGCGCTGTGGATTAATGGTAGAGCACTGGCCTTGATCTGAAGAGTGGAGGGACAGCGCCCAATGCCAGAATTTAGGCCCCATGATGGACCAAAAAAAAAAAAAGAAAGAAAGAAAAAGAAAAAGAAAACCTGACAGGAAATAGAAAAACACTTAAAAAATGTAGGCTCAAAATGCAAGTAAAATTTAGACCTACACGCTGAGCAAGAGAATAAAAGTGCAATAGAGGCTTGCTATTAACATTATGATTTGGTTATATGTAGGTTTAGGATTAGGCAAGGTGGTCCAGTTAGAGCTGGGGTTAGCATGAGAAAAAGATGTAAGATTTAAAAAGGTGCAAAACTGCAACATATTTTAAGAAGAATGAATGGCATCAAGGTTAGAATTAATGAAAACCAGTGTCTGTGTTACTTTAAACATTTAGACATATTTTGGCTTAAAGGTGAATTACATTTTGTTCTCGTTAGGTTTAGGGAAGGATAAGCTTCAGTGTAAAATTTAGTTTTCCAATAAGAAGTAGAAACAAAAAAATGTGTGATTGAATAGAATCTAGACAATTTTCCTTACAGTAATTATTTGGTGTTAAATCAGATTGTGATTAGGATTAGGTTTCTGCTTAAAGGGGGTTGAGAATAGGATAAATAAATTGGTTAAACTAGTTTCTGGTGCCTATTATCCTAGCTAGTAAGGAAGCTGATTTCAGAGGATCACAGTTCAAAGCCTGCCAGGGCAGAAAGTCCATGAGACATTTATCTCCAATTAACCACTAGAAAACCCAAAAGTGGTGTTGTGGCTCAATGGTAAAATGCACCTACAGCTAAAGAACTGAGGGATCATGACCTAGACCAGAGTTCAAGCCCCACATTGGACAAAAAGAAAAAGAAAAGAAAAGTGTTAAATGTTAAATAAATCTGAAAATGTTAAATAAATCTGAACTTATTTTAGGTTCTAGGAATTCAGAAAAAGCTTGGATATTGGAAGTATAATGTATTTCATAATATCAGGATTTGAGATCAACGGATATTATGATTCCTGTTAAGGAACAAGACAGATTCAGAGTTAAGAGTGAGAAAATCTATAGGGTTTAGGAAAACCTGCAATTTATTTCAAGAATTACAGGTGGAATTTCAGTAATGATGACACAAAACAAGCATTTTTCATAAATTTTAGAAATGAGATACCGTTAGTGTCAAGGATATGGTTACGATTCTAGCCATGATTGGGTTTAGAGTGAAGGAGAAAAAAATGAGAGTCAAATTGAAGGTAAAGATTCTACTCAACACCAGCAAGAACCGACAAGGAGCAGACATCGTCATCCTGCAGTTTGCAGACCAGAGACGACCCAGGATCCAAGACTCAGCGTGAGTAGAAGCCCGACGTCCTCACTCCTTCTCAGGGAGCAGAGGAGGGAAGGCCACCCCTACCCCCCAGCACCGGAGATCTCCATCTTGGATACTGACAAAGCTCGGAGGAGCTGCCAGCTCCAACTCAGGCTTTGGAATAAAACGAGTCATTTAGCAGGTCACAAGAACTTAACGGTGAAGTGACCTGCCAGACTCGGCTCCATCCAGGGAAAAGTCACCCAGCTCAGGCGCCAGCCATTGGAGTGGCTTTCCTCACTGGGTAACCAGAGCCAGAGGCTGCCCCTCCCTCTCACAGCCTCAACTATCAATTGAAAAAAACAGAAACCCTGAGAACGGCTCCAGGCTGGGCTCTGTGAGTTTTTTACACAAAACAGCCCCAGGAAAAAGCTACTGAGTGTTGAAAGGCCTCAATTCTACCCAGAACCTAGCCTCACCACTGCATCCCCCTCTTTTGTGATTCTCAAAGCAGATCTGCCTCCCATTAAACTAATCTGGGAGGGGGATCTCAAGATCTTGGTTAAAGCAGAGCATTTTTCTGCCTGTTCGAACAAACTAACTTAAGAAACCAATCAAGCCACAGGACCTCAAGCTGACCAGAGACTCCAACAAGAGGCTGATTACAGACAAAAGGGAGATACAGGATTCTTCACACCCCTCCCAAAAAAATAAAAAAAATCAAAGAACTTTTTTTTTCTTCTCTTCCTCTTCTTTTCTTTTTTTTATTTTTTTGGTACCATATATATATTAATTTTTTTCCTTTTCTAAAAATTTTATTAATCTTTAATTTTTGTCTTTTATGAAAAAATAATTGTTTTCCAGTAACTTTTTTTTCTTCCTTTTATAATTTTTATTTTAGGAATACATGAATGTGTGTTTTCCTTTCTTTTCTTGTCTTCTTTCTCTATCTCTTTCTTTTTTAACTTTTTGTTTTTTTGTCTAGCTCTACTGAACTTCTGATCTTTTTTCTCCCTTTCTAGTACTTTTCACCTTCTCCTCTCTTGTGATCTTCTTTATGTAACTTAACTCTTGTCCTGCACATCCTCAGATAAACCTGTAGTTAACTAGTAGACCCTATCCCCCATTGTGTACACACTTAATCCACAAATTTATTACTCAATTCAAAATCTCTGAGACTTAAATTCCTTAATAGCAGTACTACCTCTTTATACCTATATAATATTTTAAGCATTTTTTAAGTTTTTCACTTCTCCTCTATGTCCCTCCCCTTCTCCCAATATATTCACATTCCTCTCTAAATAGATGGTCTTTTAATCTCCATAATAATATCAATTTTTACGTTTCTATTTTTTTCTGGTCTCTTTTCATTTCCCTTTCCCTTTCTTCTTTTTCTCTCTCTCTCTACATGCATCCTACTCAACCTATTCCCTGCATTGTGATTAGGACATTGTAAACTTTATCTGTGCCTCCCCACACCAATCTATTCCTATTTTTTTCCCACATCTCTCCCTAACCCTAATAAATTCTGGGTTTCCAAATTCTTCTTTGCGGTTTGAAGCCCATTAACATATAGTTGTTGGATGTTGAATAGAGGTATCTGTTGAACTAGATTGTATCTGTAGACTATTGACTGTACAAAAGCAAACTTTGATTGATGGTTGCCGTAAGATAGTGTTCTAGCACAAAACTGGTGCTATTTTCATCTGAAATGGGCAGAGTAAGCCGGATAAACACAAGAAAAATGGCAAATAAGGATATCTCAATTCCCAATCTTGATAATCAGGGGTCAGAACAGACAATGAATAATCCAGAGGAAAGTTCCCAAATAACTCTACAAGCACTGCTGGCAACCATGATAAATGAGAAGTTTGACAACTTACAAAGGACTCTGTATGAGCGTGATAAGGAGAGAGGAGGCATCCCAAAAGCTTATACAGGAATATCATAAGGGTGAGGAAGCTACTCAAAAACTGATACAGGATATGCATGAACAACTTGAGAACACAAAAAGAGAAAGGGAGGAATGGTGTGAGCAGGCTGAGAACACTCAAAAAGAACTGCAGGAATCCCACGAATGAGAGGAAAGAGAACTACAGGATTCCCACAAACGGGAGGAAGCTTATCAAACAGTAATACAGGAATTGAGAGACCAGGTAGAGAATACACAAAGATCACTAAAGGCATTCATGGAATCCATTAATAAAGAGCTGAAGGAAGTCAGGGAGACCACAAAAGGAATGCTGAATGGAACCCAACAGAAGGAATGGGAGTCCAAAGAAACCAAAACCAATCATCTAAGTGATTTGAGAACAAACACTGAACACCAAATTAAGGAAGTAAAGAAATTCATACAAGACCTAAAACAGAACTTCAACAAAGAACTTGAAGACATCAAAGCTGACCAATTAGAAGGAAAAGAGATAAAAACAAAGTAGAGAGTCTTGACAGCAGGTTAGACCATGCAGAAGATCAAATCTCAGGGATTGAAGACAGCCTAGATATTATAGAGAAAGAACATACAACCATCCAAGACAAGTGCAAGAAATATGATAGATTTATCCAACACCTGGAAGACACCATCAGAAGGCCTAATCTAAGGATAATGGGTGTAGAGGAGCACCTAGAAACAGAAGTTAATGGTCTAGGAAATTTGTTTAACAGGATCCTAGCAGAGAACTTCCCAAACATAGAAAAAGTTAGGCCTATTCAGATACAAGAAGATTTTAGAACCCCAAATAGACCAGACCAGAATAGAGCATCCCACTGTCACATTATAATCCACACAGGATCAACTCAGACCCAGGAAAAGATCCTTAAAGCTGTCAAGGAGAAAAGGATAATCACCTATAAAGGGAAACCAATTAGAATCACCTCAGATTTCTCAGCAGAGACAATCAAAGCAAGAAGAGCCTGGAATGATGTATGCCATGACCTAAAAACAAACAACTATCAACCAAGAATACTGTACCCCGCTAAACTCTCCTTCATAACTGAAGGCCGAATAAAAACCTTCCAGATCAAAGAAATATTGAACAATACATCTCCACCAAACCAGCCCTACAAAAGTTCCTTAAAGATGTCCTACACATAGAAAACCAACAAGACCGCAATAAAGGCCAAGAAACCGCACCCAAACTTAGAATCCAAGAACTAGGAAGAACCCAGTTTTTACAGCCCCCAAAAAGGTGGATAACATGGCAGGAACTCCCAAATACCTCTCAGTCCTATCTCTTAACGTTAATGGACTAAACTCTCCAATTAAGCGACATACACTGTCTAGTTGGATTAAAAAACAAGACCCTTCTATCTGCTGCCTGCAGGAGTCACATCTTGCCAGTAAAAACAAACACATTTACAATGTTAAAGGCTGGAACAAAATCTACCAAGCAAACGGCCCCCATAAACAGGCGGGAGTTGCAATCCTAATACCATATAAAATAGACTTCAAATTAAAATTCGTGAGAAGAGATAAAGAAGGTCGCTCCATACTAATTAAAGGATCTCACCTTCAGGAGGATATTACAATCCTAAATATCTATTCGCCAAACAATGGATCACCCAAATTTATCAAAGAAACACTACTTTCCCTCAAATCCCACATAGATCCAAAGACATTAATTGTTGGGGATTTTAACACACCACTCTCCCCACTAGATAGATCAACTCGGCAAAAACTCAACAGCGAAACCGCAGATCTAAACAGCTGCATAGATAAACTGGACTTAACAGACATCTACCGAACATTTCACCCAGCAGCTTCAGAATACATGTTTTTCTCAACAGCACATGGAACATTTTCCAAAATAGACCACATTTTAGGCCACAAAGCAAACTTGTCTAAATTCAGAAACATTGAAGTTATACCTTGCATCCTCTCTGACCACAAGTGAATAAAATTAGAACTCAACATAAAAAGCCACCAAAGAAAGTCCGGCATCTCATGGAGGCTGAACAGCACACTGCTGAATCATGAGTGGGTCATGGAAGAGATTAGAAAGGAAATTAAAACGTTCATGCTATTCAACAAAAATGAACACACAAATTACCAGCTCCTCTGGGACATAGCAAAGGCAGTACTCAGAGGCAAGTTTATAGCTCTGAGCTCCTACATCAACAAATTGGAGAGATCTGAAACTATCAATTTAATGACACATCTAAACCTCCTTGATAAAGAGCATCAAGATAAACCCCAATCCAGTAGACGGAAAGAAATAATCAAAAATAATCAGAATTAAATGAATTAGAATCCAAAAAACTATAGAAAGAATCAACAAAACAATGAGTTGGTTCTTCAAAAAACTGAACAAAATTGACAGACCCTTAGCAAATCTTATCAGAAAAAGAAGAGAACACACCCAAATTAATAAACTCAGAGATGAGAATGGAAACATCACCAGGGAAAAAACCAAGATTCAGAACATTATAAGGGAATACTTCTCAAAACATTATGCTAATAAATTTGAGAACTTGACAGAAATGGACCTTTTACTAGCAAATATTGACATGCCAAAACTAAACCAAGATGAGTTAAACTATCTTAACAGGCCCATATCAAGCACTGAAATAGAAACAGCAATAAGAGACCTCCCAGCTAAGAAAAGTCCAGGACCAGATGGTTTTACAGCGGAATTTTCAAGGCCTTCAAAGCAGAGCTCACACCAATACTCCTCCAACTCTTCAATGATATTGAAAGAGAAAGCTCACTACTGAACACATTCTATGTAGACATCATAACCCTCATGCCAAAACCAGGCAGGGACTCATCAAAGCAAGAGAAATATAGACCCATTTCTTTGATGAATATTGATGCAAAACTTCTCAACAAAATTTTGGCCAATCGACTTCAACAATTCATTCAAAAAATCATACACCACGATCAAACAGGATTCATTTCAGGGATGCAAAGCTGGTTCAATATACGCTAATCAATTAATATTATTCATCACATCAACAGGAACAAGAATAAGAACCACATGGTTATCTCAATAGATGCAGAAAAAGCAATTGACAAGATCCTACACCCCTTCATGGTGAAGGTTTTGGAAAAATTAGGAATCCATGGAACATTCCTCAATACAATAAAGGCTGTATAGGACAAACCTACAGCCAGCATTATACTTAATGGTGAAAAACTAAAGCCATTTCCTCTTAACTCAGGAACAAGACAAGGATGCCCACTCTCTCCACTTCTCTTCAATCTAGTATTAGAATGCCTAGCTACAGCAATAAGACAAGATGCAGACATAAACGGATCCAAATAGGGAAAGAAGAAATAAAACTCTCCCTCTTTGCAGATGACATGATCTTGTATTTAAAGAATCCCATAGACTCCATTCCCAAATTACTCAAGCTGATTCAAAACTTTGGCAAAGTAGCAGGTTATAAAATTAACTCCCAAAAATCAATGGCTTTTCTGTATGCCAACAATGAGAAAAATGTGGCTGAAATTAGGAAAGCAACTCCATTTGTAATAGCCCCACAAAAAATAAAATACCTAGGAATTAACTAAAGAAGTGGAGGACCTCTGTGATGAAAAGTTTAAAATCTTGAAAAAGGACATCAGCACAGAACTAAAAAAATGGCAAAGCCTCCCATGCTCTTGGATTGGAAAGATTAACATCGTGAAAATAGCAATACTTCCCAAGGCTATCTACAAATTCAACGCAATACCTATCAAAATTCCAACCTCATTCTTCAAGGAAATAGAAGAGGCAATCCAAAAATTCATATGGCACAATAAAAGATCCCGAATAGCAAAAACGCTCCTCAACGGAAAGAACACTGCTGGACGAATATCAATACCAAATTTCAAACTCTACTATATAGTCATAGTAATCAAAACAGCTTGGTATTCGAATAAGAACAGACCTCAGGACCAATGGAGTAGAATTGAAAACCCAGAAATGAACATACAGACCTATAGCCATCTAATCTTCGATAAGGGAGCTAAAACAATAGAATGGAAGAAATACAGCCTCTTCAGTAAATGGTGCTGGCAAAATTGGTTAACCACATGTAGAAAACTAAAGCTAGATCCTTATATATCACCCTGCACCAGAATCAACTCCAAATGGATCAAATACCTTGAAGTCAAAGCAAACACTCTGAAAACATTACGGGATGGAATAGTAGAAACCATAGGTCTCCTTGGCTCAGGCCGAAATTTTTTGAATAGAGACCTGGAAACACAACAAATCAAAGAAAGGTTGGATAAATGGGATTACATAAAGTTGCAGAGCTTCTGCAGGGCAAATGACATAGCTAGCAAGATCAATAGAAAGCCCACAGATTGGGAGAAGATCTTTACTAGCCATACAACGGACAAGGGTCTCATATCTAAAATATACTTGGAGCTCAAAAATTAAACCCCTCAACAACAAACCCTCAAAGAAACAACTGCCCAATAAATAAGTGGGTGAAAGACTTAAAGAGAAACTTCTCTGAAGAAGAAAGAAGGATGGCCAATAAACACATGAAGAAATGTTCAACATCCCTAGCCATAAAAGAAATGCAAATCAAAACAACATTGAGATATCACCTCACCCCAGAAAGAACGGCAAAAATCAAGAACTCTAACAACAACAGATGCTGGAGGGTATGTGGACAGAAAGGAACCTTACTTCATTGTTGGTGGGAATGTAAACTTGTTCAACCACTTTGGAAAGCAGTATGGAGGTTCC
Organism: Dipodomys ordii; assembly: GCF_000151885.1. Lineage (NCBI taxonomy): Eukaryota > Metazoa > Chordata > Mammalia > Rodentia > Heteromyidae > Dipodomys > Dipodomys ordii. Next base: position 426,067 of record NW_012285999.1, read on the forward strand.
TCAAAAGACTTCGCATAGAATTCCCCTATGACCCAGCTATCCCACTTTTGGGCATTTACCCAAATGTTTACAAACAAGACCACACTAAAGCTACCAGCACAACAATGTTTATTGCAGCATTATTTACCATAGCTAAGATATGGAACCAATCCAGATGCCCCTAACTAGATGAATGGATCAAGAAAATGTGGTACATATACACAATGGAATTCTGTGCCGCCATCAGAAAGAATGGCTTTGCCCCATTTGTCAGGAAATGGAAAAACTTGGAAAAAATTACATTAAGTGAAGTAAGCCAGGCCCAAAGAAACATAGGTCCCATGGTTTCCCCTATTTGCAATATCTAATACATCTATGATTCAAGCGGAAAAGATCAGATAATGTGATGTCAGGAAAATGAACCCTTAGATATGTATTTTAATGTTTTTTTCTTACATGCATGTGTTTCTAATGCATTTATAAGATTATTTCTTTGTTGCTTTGTATGTCCCTCCCCCACAGTATAACCCCTGCTTTCACTATATTTGATGTCAGTATAACTTGAGGAGGAGTTGGGGAAAAACCTATAGTTTAAAGATACAGGTGGACCTGTTGCAACAATGAGAAGTACAAGGTGTCATGTCCAAAACGAATTTTACAACGACGGTGCGGGGGGGGGGAAAGGGGGGGAAGTAGAAGGATTGGGATTTGGGGGGGAGGGGGGACGCTTGGAAGGGATGTGAAGGGTAAACAAAAGGAGGAGGCTGCAATGCTTGGTAAGAAATGTACGCATTATCCTGCCCATGTAATTTTAACCCCTCTGTACAGTATCTTCGCAAATAAAATTAAAAAAAATTGCAGGTAAATTTTAGAATAAGCCTGGCAGGAATTAGAATGAATGTGAACTAGAGTATTGCTATTAATATTAGAATCTACTTGCAATTATGGCTATGGTTATTCTCAATGTTCCAGTTAAGATTAAGTTTAGGGTTAGAAAATGACTAAGATATTGGAAAAAAATTGAAACCTATTTTTGGAAAGCATATTTGAATCACCTTAGGATGAATGAAAACTAGTGTACTTGTGTTAGTGTTAGTATTGACATATAATTTGGATTAACATTAGGGTCAGTATTTTGTTCTGAGTATGAATAGTGTTATGAATAGGAAAGTTTTTAGTATAATATTCAGTTTTCACTAACAAGTGGAAGCAAAAATATGAGATTGAACAGTATTTCGACCATTATCATTATATTTATTTCTCAGTGATCATTCGTGTAATGATTAATGAGAGTTTTCCATCCAGGTTTAGGTTGAGACTTAGAGTTAATTAATGGACTAGATGGTAAGTAAATCGGATATTGTTTTAGGGCACAGAGGTTCAGGAAAAGGTAGGATCATTGGAAACTACAGTATTTTTCCTGATAAGAGAATGTGAGGACAAATAATATAATGGTTCATGTTAGGGAACAAGATAACTTCAGAGGAAGAGTCAGAACATTTGTGGGAATTAGGGCAAACAAACTCATTTCCAGAGTGCAAACTGGAGTATTCATTAGAATGAATAAAAACTAGAGTATTTTTCTTAAATATTAGAATTGGACTATCATTAGTGTGAAAGTTAGGTTTCAATTCCAGCTGGAGTTAGTGTTAGCATTAGGGAAATGGAAAGTTTAGGGTCCAACTCAAAGTAAATCTTCGAATAACAAGTCTAGTTAGAATTAGGATGAATGTGAAATAAGAAACTGCTAATAATAAGATTAGTGTATGGTTAGTGTGAGGGTTAGCCTCAATATTCCAGTTAGGGTTAGGGTTACAAAAATGGCAAGTTAATGAGTAAAACTACAAAGTATTTTTAGAAGGATGAGTTAAATCAAAGTTAGGATGAATAAAATCTAATGTATTTTTATGACCTTTAGAATCCAAAGGCTATTAGTTCTAGGGCTAGGGTTGCTTTTCTAGTTCAGGTTAGACTTAGGCTTAGGGAAGGGTAAGCCAGTGGAAACTACAGAAGTTTTCATGATATGAAGATTTGAGGTTAATGATTCATAATAGGGAATGATTTCAGAGTCCAAGTCAGGGAATCTGTAATATTTGGAGCAAAGTGCAAATCATTTCAAAGACAATGAGTATTTGTTAGGGTATATTTTCCATTAATTTTAATATTGGGTTACTATTATCATCAAGGTTACTCTTAGGGTTCTGTCCAAGATTTGATTTAGGATTAGGGAAAAGGAAGATTGAGAACTTGAGTGACTTACTTCCCCTGTGTATGTATATGCACTATTCTAAGGCTTGAATTTTAGGATTGGGTTCTGCCTCTGATCTTTTTGCTGTAGGCTAGCATTCTACCACTTGAACCATGAGTCCACTTCCAGCTTTCTTTGGCAGTGAGGTGGAGATGAGAAACTCACAGACGTTCCTATCTAAGCTGACATTGAACTGAGATCCCCAGATCTCTGCCTTCTGATTAAAGGTAGGATTAAAGGCATGAGCTACCAGTGCCCAGGAAAGTGCCTGAATTTTACTGATTGTTTGTACTTTTGTTCGAGATTGAGACTTGAATTCATTATCTGACAGCTTTGCTCACTAAGTAGCATTTTGCCACTTGAGCCATATCTCCAAAATGATTACTTTAAATAACTGAAAATCATTAAATTTTCTTCAGGTGATATGTATCATTAGTGTTGTTCTAAAACTTTTCATAACAAAAAAGACTTATAGACCCTGGAGTTGATCTGAGCAAATTCTCATTCTTTGCTTCTAATTGCTTAACAGTTTAGGGACATGATTTTTAATTATTATTTTAAGTAGCATAGATATTATCATTAAACAAAGCATTTTATGCGTACAATATACCTTGATCAAGCCAACCCTTTCAATGTTCTCATCCATCCCTCCTCTATGCACTTCTTCCTTCACTCTTCTTAATATTGTAGGATGTTTATTGGATTCCTCTCTGCATTTTCCCCCTTTTCTCCTATTCATTCTTCTACCTTTTAACCCTTCACCCCTCATTTGACTACCCACTTCCATATGATCCAGCAACTCTACTCCAGGCATTTACCCGAAAGATTACAAACCAGGATATAGTAAAGGTTTCAGCCATACCATTCTTATCGAATCTGCCCAGATAACACTCAAGAGAAAAAATAATCAAGAAAATGTATCACACACACACACAGAGAGACAGAGAGAGAGAGAGAGAGAGAGAGGAAATTCTACTTACCCATCAGAAAGAATATTTTAACATTTGTATCTCTCATTTTCATTTCATCTTCCTAGTATCCCACTGTCGTCCTACTGTCCCTGTACTGCAGTGACTGAAACATGCAAACTGATGTAAAAGATTTTCAGGGTTATGGGCTAGCCATAATTTCCTGAATATGAGTTCTTTGCTCATTTTCTTTGTCTATTCATGCATTTGAATAGTGATTATACAGATTCATTTGTACCATTTGCTGCACAGAATAGAGATGAACCACTTGTATGTATGTATATATACATACATATATATACATATATGTATGTATATACATAAATACTTGGATATACATATATACATGGACATATGCACACATATGGATATATAATAAATACTTAAGTACATTTCATGTTTTCAAGAATTACAGAGCTAACAAAAATCACATGTATTTTCCTTTTCAATTTTTCAAAATCGAAATAATTTTGTCTCTTTTGAATTCCTAATTTTAAAGAGAATGTCATCGTCTCTGATCTGTCAGGCTCCTTGAAATTAGATGTTCAAATAGGCTAAAATTATTTAGGCTTTTTGGTGGAAGGGTTCTATTCAGGGGTTCCCTGTTTGTTAGATAGGACTCTGGTTGTATAGCATCAAGAGGCTCACTACTTTTACCATAATTCTAGTCCATTTAATTACTTGAGGTGTTGAACTTTTTGCCCGGGTCTGATCTTAGATTGACTGAGACCTTGCTACCTATGCCTCCCACATAATTAGCTAGGAATACAGATGTGAATCACTATGGAAAGCTCATTCGTTGAGATGGCTGTCTTGGCAGTTTTTTCTCTGGCCTGGCCTCAGACCATGATCCTTGTCATCTCTGCTTCCCAATCAGCTGGAATTACATATGTGGGCTGCTATACTTGGTGTACATGACACCTTCTGTTTTATAAAAGAGGTTTTTACTGTAAAAATATGGTATAGAGGGGTTATAGTTACATGAGCAAGGTAATGAGTACATTTTCAATGAGGCATTGTTACCTCCTCCTTTGTTTTTCCCCTACCCTTTCTTCCCTCCCACCTCCACAACTACACACCCCCTCTCCTCCCTTCCCTGATTCCCCACCCATATTGTAAAGATTCTTTTTCAACATAGTGTCTTGTGCATCTCATTGTTACAACGGGTCAGCCTGCCCTATTTAAACATTTTGTTTTTTCCCTTGCCCTCCCCTAGCTAGAGAAATGGTGTATACAAGATGCAGGTCACCGACATTAAATACAATGAAAACAGGAGTTATACCTTGGTGGGGAAAAATACAAAAACAAAAGCAAAAAGAAATCACATGGTCAATTATAAACCCTATCTTGGGATTCACTTCGCTTAACATCATCTTATCTGGTGGTATGTACATAGCTTTTGAACTCTTATGCTTGTCCCATATATACACTAGTTATTCCAAACAAGGGAAACCATAGGACCTATGTTTCTTTTGTCTGACTTACTTTACTTAATATAATTTTTTCCAAGACTCCACTTAGAGCTCCCCTATAACCCAGCAATCCCACTTTTGGGGATTTACCAAATGATTACACACAAGACCATACTAAGCTACCGGCACAACTATGTTTATTGCAGCATTATTTACCATAGCTAAGATATGGAACCAACCCAGATGGCTCTCAGTAGATGAATGGATCAAGAAAATGTGATACACACACACACTGGAATTCTATGCCTCCATCAGAGAGAATGAAATTGCCCCATTTGTAAGGAAATGGAAAGACCGGGAAACAATTTTATTAAGTGAAATAAGCGAGGCTCAAATAACCATAAGTCCCATGGTTAACCTCACTTTCAGAAAGTAGTACATGGTACCATACAACCTTATAAGAGAATGTTATGTGAAATGAACCCCATGATAGGGACACAAATGATTTTTTTTATTCCATGAGATTCTTATCACTATGTTATCCCCCAAATAAAATTCGAAGGAGAGCTGTGGTTGAAATATAGAGCACCACCCTTGAGGGAAAAAGCTTAAGTGAGAAGGTAAGGTCCTGAGTTTAAACCATAATATCAGCACTAAAAAAAGTGATTTCTTTTCCTGGAGGTTTTTATTTAATTGCTCAGAATATAATCAACGTTGTATTTATGTTTAGTATTAATATTAAATCATGTTATAATTATTGATGTTATTTTCTTAAATTTTACTTACACATTAATATCCAATATTGATAAGAGATGATTACTGCTTCACAAGTTTTTATGTCAGTTGAATATATGGATGAGAGGTGTATACAAGGAATTTGGGCTGAAAATAGATGTTTGAAAGCTCTTCACATAAATAAATGATGGCTGAAGAAGCTGTGGACAATTATGAAATAAACCAAAGAAACCAGCAAGGAAAGATAAGGTATGATTCTGGAAAGCACACAATTTTGGAAGAAAAAAACACAAGGAAAATATGTAACTTTTGGTAAGAACGTTGTAACACACCTACTCATTTGATTCCTTATTTCTAGTGGAAGGCATTTCAGTTAACTTCATTTTACAAAGTTATACATGATTGATATTTAATATTAACTGGCCTCTGTCTCAGGTAAGCAAAAATCCAGGTGCCAGGGGCTCATGCCTATAAATCTAGCTACTCAGAGGGCTGAGATCTCTAGATCCTAGTTCAAAGCCAGGTTGGAGAGGAAAGTTGGTGAGACTTTTCTGTGCAACTAATCACGAGAAAACTGGAAGTGGCACTGTGGCTCAAAGTGGCAACCCAATCTTGAGTAGTAAATCTCAGAGACAGAAGCCAGGCCCTGAGTTCAAGCTCTCTGAAATTATTCTTAAAATACTTGTTATCAGGATTTCTTTAACTTGTTTAGAAGAATGTTTTAAACTTAGGGATTTTTTATTTCATGTTGTCAGCATTGATTTTTAAGATGTGCAGAGAAAAAATTATTTATAGTCAGAAATGGTTTGTATTGCTTTGTATTACACATTGCCTCTACACCCAGAGATCAGCTGGAAAGCAGATGGCCAAATCCTGGCTGCTGGCAATGAAGATGGATATGTATTTATTTTAGCAAAGAAAAAACTTATGAATTGGTAGCACACCTTAATAGTAACAATAAAATTAATATTGTTACTATTACTATTTTTTGTCAGTTGTGGGGCTTGAGCTCTAGGTCTGGGCATTGTATCTCAACTCTTCAGCTCAAGACTAGCACTCTACCACTTAAGCAACAGTGCCACTTCACATTTTCTGAACCTTTAGTTGGATATAAAGGTCTCACAGACTTTCCTGCCCTGGCTGGATTCGAACAGTTCTCAGTGTTAGGCCTGAAAGTAAAATTATTTTTAAAAAGAAAAAACCCATGATTGTATACTTAAAAAATTACAATCTGGCAAGTGTATCTGTAACATTGTTGTATCAATTAACTATAGGCACCAATCATTTTTACATCTCACTACGTCCTTTCCAATGCCAGATAATATTTCATTAATTTATTTTAATTTTTCCTAACAAAGTTCATTATGAATTCCCAACAGCACAATTTTCTAGTGAGTATAAAAATTCTTCAACATATTTATTTCAACAAACAGCATTTGCACTTGTTTTTTTTATTTTGCCAGAGCTGGGGCTTGAAATCAGGGCCTGTGCACTCTCCCTGAATTTCTTTTGCTCAAGGCTAGCACACTACCAATTGAGCCACAGCACCACTTCCAGTTTTTCTGCTTACGACATACTGAGGAATAAAATCAAGTGCTTCCTGCATGTAAGGCCAGCACTCTACCACTAAACACACTCCCAGTCACTGGGTCTTTTGTTGTTGTTAAGATAGCATTTTACTATATGCCCTTCTGATTGCCTAAAACTTTGGCTGGCCTCAAGTTAACTTCTAAATCAGCCTCCCAAGTTCAGAGATTACAAACATTGACCACCATATTCAGCTCATGATTCTTTGTGAGAGAAAACTCTTTTCAGATATAGAAAGATTTATTCTGTCTTCCTTTGACTGGATGGTTTTTGCATTCAGCAATTTTAATCACATTTCTTTTCCTGGTATGTTTCCTCTTCTAGATGAATAGAAATATTTCAGGTTCTTAACTTGAACCTGATCCCTACCATCCAACAACATCACATTCTTGTGAATAGCACCAGCTGTCCTTATGACCAGAGCAGCCAGCTGGAGCTAAGCTATCTGATGGCCTTTGGCTCCAATAATGTAATTATTTCTGTGCACAGACTGAAAACTGTCATAGGTAATTTTGATTTATTCCATTCTGTTCTCAGCTACTTGCCATTCTAAGCTTTGTATGTTTTAAATTCTGTTAAACGTTAATTACTATTTCCAGTCACTCTCAAAAGTAACATATATGTCTTACTTTAAAATTCATTCAAACATGCAAAAATGTTAACGTAGTTGCTTTCCACCAGTGGCTCATACTTTAAAACCTATCTACTTTAGACGTCAAAAACTGAGGATTCAGGTTTAAAGCAGCCCAAGCAGAAAATCTGAGATATTTCTCCAATTAAGAAACCAAAATCCAGTAGTGGAGATGTGGCTCAAGTGGTAGAGTGTCAGCTTTGAGCAAAAAGACCAAGCAAGAATAATACGTTTAATTCTAACTCCAATATTACTCATGGAAAACACACTGACACAGACAGACAGACAGACAGACGGACACACACACACACACATACACCCACACCCACACACACACACACACATGCGATCTACATTTTCCTAGACTCCCCTTCCTGAGCAGTATACAATGCCATTAACTTAATGTATGTTTTCTCCAAATTATTTTAGTAGGGATTAAACTACATTTGTATTTATGGTAATGTTTGTTTTGTATTTTTGTTTTACAATTTTGTGTACTTATGTGAGCAAACAGTGTTTTGTGAAGACTAAACAGAAATCAATGTATCAGTAAATAAGTAGGTGACAGGTAGAGTGAAAGATGCAGATAAAAGCACTTGAAATTTTATTTCTACAAGTTTAAATATATATGCATATGTATGTATTTAAAATGTCTGCCAAGATTTTATTTTTATTAACAATGATCTATTTGTTACATTATATAAATTTAACATATTGTATGTTTCATAGTAGATTAATATTTATAGAATTTCTTTCCTTTGGAGACCAGGTTTTGTAGAATAGACCAGGCTTTCCTCACCTGCTTATTCTCCTGTGTCAGGTTCCTGAGTATTGGCTGGTATTACCATGTGGTAGGATAGTACCATATCCAGTTATATTATTTACATTTTGTACAGTATAATATTACTGTGAACAGCTTTAAGCCAAATATCTTCATGAGTATGAATGAATTTCTTGCTAATATGTTATAAATATAGTTACGGAGTGAAGGCAATTATAGTAGGCATGCCTGTACTCCCAGTACCCAGGAGCATTGTAAGTTTAGGAGCAGCCTGTGCTACACAGGAAGTCCCTTTTAAAACAAAAATATCAGGTGAGCTTGGAAGAGGAAATATATTGTTAAGTAGGGTGATAGGAACACAAAAAATTTAGTGTGTGTGTGTGTGCTTGTGCATGTGTGTGTGCTTGTGCTGCTTGAACTCAGTGCCTGGGCACTGTTCCTGAGGCTTACGCTCCAGTCTAGCACTCTACCACTTGAACCAAACTCCACCTCAAGCTTTTTTAGAGATAATTGGAGATGAATCTGATCCAGTTTCCTGTCCAGACTTGAAACCTTGATCCTCTTTTCTCAGCGTCTTTGTAAGTAGGATTACAGGCATGTTGTATTACTGTTAAGTAATATAGTAAACATCATGCCAGTTTATACTCCTTCCAGCAGTGTTTGAGGGTTGCACACACACCAAAGATAAAACCACTCCATGTTTAATGACAACCAGATCTCATAATGCTGTGAGATACGTATTGTTATGCTCATTTTACCTGTAAAGAATTTGAGATCCAGAGAGTTTCATTAATTTTGAGTCCCCATCTAGTATACAGTGGAGCATGTATTCAAGTCCAACTAGTTCTGTATATTTCAGAAAACATGGAGTCATCAAGTGGTCTAGTAAACATGTGTTCTAGTGAGTACTGCTCTTTGCAAGTATAGTTGTGTGCCTGACAATTTTCCTTTTTCTTTCTTTAACTGCACCCCTTTTCATAAGCTAGGGATAGCACAAGTGATGAGAAGAGCCATTTTTGAAGTAGAAATTGATAAGGGGGTTGACCTTGGTATTACATACATATTAGTCTGACCTCCCATTTGAGTTATGGCTCCAGCACTACATTTCTGTTTTTTCTTTTGTATTGTTATTATAAATGTGAATTACACAGAGGTTACAGTCATATAAGTCAGGTATGGATATATTTCTTTTTGAAAGGTCAGTCCTTCCCTTGCTCTCTCAATTTTTCTCACTGGTTTGGTTTTTTTTAACTTCCTTCTTCTTCTTCTTCATCATCATCTTCTTCTATTATCATTATTTTTATTATTGTGCTGTAGAGGTTTTAGTTACAATCATGTGGTAATGATTACATTTCTTTTTTCTTGTTTTTGTTTTAGTCAGTAATGAGGCTTTAATCCAGGGCCTGGACACTCTCTCTGAGCTCTTTTGCTGAATAATGGCACTCATATTGAGCCACAGCTCTAATTCCCTGACTGCATTTTTTGGACAATTTTACCCTTTCACTTTATCTCTTTTTCTGTTTTCCTGTTCTTCCCCCAAAACAAATTGCATAGGTCATTTTCAACATAGTACCAATTGAATACCAGTGTTGCACGTGTTCATTCTTTGTCCCTCCTTTTCTATGACCCCTTTAACTTCTGAAAAAAATGACAAAAATGAAAGAAAATATATATCATCTTGTTTCTGTTTCCTGGTCACTGGTTATTTTTGAGAATGTGTGTGTGTGTGTGTGTGTGTGTGTGTGTGTGTGTGTGTGTGTGTGAATACTGGGGCTTGAATTCAGCTTTTTTAATCAAGGGTGATAGTCTACGACTTGAACCAAACTTCCATGTCTTGATTTTGAATGGTTATTTTGAATGGTTAATTAGAGATCAAAGTTTCACTTTCCTAACTAGTCTAACTTCAATTCACTTTCCTCAGATCTCAAGTTTCTAACTAGCTAGAATTACAGGTGGGAGACACCGGTGGTGCTTGGCCTACCTTCTTTTTGTTAAGTAGTTGAAATGTAAAAGATAGTTGCAACCATAGTAAAAAAAGAAATCAATTTAACTTTCCCAGCTTCATTAACTTTTAATATTTTGTCACATTTGATACATACAGAAAAACTTTTTTTGTAAATGCTCCTGCAATTTGGTTTTCATATCAGATTTTTCCTCATGATGAACTTGATTTTATAGCTTTTTACTTACTAAATATTGATGAGAATATGTTCAGAGGGCATTGATGACCTTTTGTTGGCTTTCATGCAGAAATGTTGCAAGCTAACACTTGATAAATTTGTGTGCAAGACCCCGATGATACATCCACATTCTTAGCCAGAATACAGTAGTGCCTGTTACAAATCATCTAGATCTGACAAAACCCTGACTCAGGCCTTGTTACCACCTTCATGAATGTCCTCTTAGTGGGCAATCCTGACTCTCCAATGACCATGACAGAGCCCTGCTGCACGTTCTCATGACACAGCCAAGGTCACCAGACAGGTGTGGCACCTACAGTGTGATGGGAGACTGGTGACTGTTCCTATGGTGGAACGACATAGGAAATGTTAGGTCCTTAAGCTGTCATCAGTCCCCAGGGCTCCTCATGAGTATTCGATCCTAAGATATAAGGAGACATCAAACTTTCTCTTCCTTGTGCAACCTGTGGACGTGTTTTTCTCCTGGAGCTGTCATCTTCTGTGGAAAGATATGATCTGAGCTCTATAAGCCATTTTGCTTATTCTAGGCCCTTAGGGTATGTCTGGCATTTATACTTAGACAAAAAATAGGATGAAAAATAGGAGACATTTTGCCTAGTCTATTTATTACTCAAATAGGTTTTCAGATTCTACCAATAATTCTTATTAGTAAGAAGCACTATCTCAAAAATAATCAGTGACCAGGAAACAGAAACAAGATGATATTTATTTTCTTTCATTTTTTTTACATTTATCTCTCTTTCAGAAGTTTAAGGGGGGGCTGAGAAGGTTGCTCAGTGGTAGAGCACTTGTCTTCCCTGCCTGAGGACCTGGGTTCGATTCTTGAGCACCACATAAGCAAAAAAAAGTGGCGCTGTGGCTCAAGCGGTAGAGCGCTAACCTTGAACTGAAGAGCTGAGGTACAGCGCCCAGGCCCAGAGTTCAGGCCCCATGACCGGACCCCAAAAAAAAAATAAGAAGTTAAAGGTGTCATTGAAAAGGAGGGACAAAGAATGAACATGTGCAACACTGAAACTTTGATCTCTAGTTAACCATTCAAAATCAAGACATGGTTCAAGTCGTAGACTGTTACCCTTGATTAAAAAAAGCTAAAGGTCATCTCCCTGAGTTCAAGGCCCAGTATTCACATACATACACACACACACATACACACACACACACAGACACACACACACACACACACAAACACACTAGTCCTTAGTGCTCAGGAGCCTTACATGGAGATCAGCCTTTTCCAGTTCAATTTATCCTGGTTCTGGTAAGGACAGCTCTTTAAGCTGAAGTTTGGTGGATAATAGTCATTCCTTCTCATTCTTTGTGCCTGTTGGTGTTGTTGAGTCCATTTCAGGGCAAAATCAGTGCCTGACACCTACTTGCTGCCATGGCAAAGCTGGCTGTGACATCCTAGATGTTATGGCCATTTTATTGTGAAGCCGTGTGAGGACACCCAACCCCACACAATTTCCCCCAAGGTATGTGTCTCCTTTGCTCAGTGCATTCAACAATTCAGCAACCAAAATATCACCCAGTTCCTGATAAACTCAGAGTATGTTTCTATTTCCTTTAAAAAAATTCGACATGCCTTTGATAATTTGTCATTGAATTACTGAAACAGAGTATATAATTTTATGTATTTGTAAGTCTTTTACCATCTTTCTTAAGCTCTTGTCATATTTCTATGTGTTTGCAGCTTGCGAAGGGAAAAAAGATTTAATTCAATATAATCAGACGATCATTCAGAAGGATCTTTTTAGAACCTTTTGGAGGGAATGACAACTTTCCATCTGGTGTTCTAAAGATGGCCTTCTTGGTAAAGGAACTGAGTACACAGTCAAGTTAAGAAGCTTGTCCTGATTTCTACTGACTTTCCTCTGGGGTCAGGGAGTGTGATCCCATGGCATATGTTTCTGTTTGCTACACTGGAGGGCCTATGCCTCCTCTGAAAAATCTAAGGCTTGGGGATAAGAGATACTAAAACTCAAAACCCAGCTTCCTACATCAGTAGGATTACAGGTCTGAGTCTCATGTACTCAACTTTTTTATACATACTATACTCAGTTTCATTATATTCACTTTCATTATATTCACTTCATGGACAGATATATACAAATATATGTATATTATATTAATTTATAATCAGTGTTATATCTAGAAACAAACAAATATATATTCATATAATTATAATCAAATTATATCACTACTTTCTCCATTAACATTTACACTAATGTTTTGTGCAAAAAACACTCAATTCTAAAACGTTAAATGACTTTTTAGTTTGAAAAATCATATTGAATCTTATATATTATATAATATACTATATATAACATAAAGAATATAACATGTATTTACATATAACTGATTGAATTGTGGAAATTTTTCCTGATTTTGTGTTTGTTCATCTATGTAAGCCTTCTTTCATCTATTGATGATGGCTCTTACTTTCCAGTATACATATCTCCTATATATTTTGTCAAATATTTTCAGCCCAAAGTAGACTTTTTATATTATTGGAGCCAAATTTTCCTTCCATATTTGCTCAAGGCAAATGAATGCAATGAAAATGTATACAGATTTGAACTCATTGTTGGAAGAGAGTCCCACTTAATGATATAAGTATTGTGGTATTTGTCCCAATTGACAGAATAGCTTTCTAGGACATCTGATCTGCTATGTCCTAGACCTTTTGTAGCCACCTTATCACCACATACAGGCATGACCTGGCTTCCTTGTCACTCTTTTTGCATTTAACAGCTCCCATTATATCCAGTAGGCTCTCTTCTACAGCCCCCTGTCACTCTGCTTCCCCGCCTCCAGAACAGGTATGCACGATTCTTCAGTTTGTAGGTTTAAAAAGAAATATATTTAGGATTCATGAATTCTAGAATATGTCAAAAACATTGACATTTTAATAAAGTTAGAAAAATAAATAGAATGAACCTTTTACAAAAATCATAAAAAAAAGAAAAATAAGGATTTTCTTAGGAAGGGGAGAAGGAATCTCAAAATCTAGATTGGCCTCTAAGTTGCCTTCAGGCAGAAATTCTGCCTCAGAGTCTTCAAAGGGATCTACTTCCTCATTAAAGACAGGATTTTCTTCCTGAGTCCAGGGAGGGACAGATTCTAATTTATCAACTGGAAATTGGATCCCTTGCAAGAGGAGAGATTGGTCTGGGTATTCAGTGAGGAAAGATTCCCTTTCCTCAACTGAATCTAGATTTTGGACCTCACTTATTGGTTTTCCTAAACATAGACTGGGGTCATTTTCCATTAGCACACATTTAACCATCACACCAAGATGTGTTTTTTTTTTTGACTGATTTAGAGCTGATCTAGCTGGATTGCGAACATCAATGGAAGACATTCTGTATCGTCTTCTTCCTTGGTGGTATGTGTAAATACACCTGCATCACATGTGGGGTTCAGAATCAGTGGGATGTCCACAGGACTCAAAACCTACTTTGGCCTTTCCACAAATTGAAAAAAAACCCTCTACCTTCACAGGATTTCTGGAGATCAGCGATGGCTTCCAATCTCCATCAGTCACCACAGACGACATCACTGATGGGTTCTTTATCTGGAGTTCTTCAGGAGCTTCTCTACAGTGATGAAAACCTGAGAATAAAAATAGGTACAGGAGTCTTTGAGTAGACCCTCGTAGTTAAGGTGTCACTAAACTTCCAAGAGGATCTAATGGGAGAAGCAGTAGGATTTGAGTTGGCATTGAACACTGATGAGGAGGTAGGCTTTTCCTAATGAGTGGCTACTTCCAAGTTCTTTCAAAAGGAGAACAGACATTACCTGGCAAAGAATATCCATAAAAGGAAATTTTGCCAGGGTGGGGAGTACTAAGGGCTCTGGGCCAATCAGGCACATCCCTAGAGACTCAGGTTCCATCCCTACTCACAAGCTCTGAGGCATCTAAACAAGGACTTCTTCCTCTTTTTCTTGGTCTCATGGGTTCCTGCAGCTGGTCCAGAAAAATATGTAAGTGGAAGAGCAGGTCTGAAGAGGCCATGTTGAGCTTGACATTCTGTGTAAGTTCTTTCAGGGTGTCATTGTTCTTGGGCTCATAGAAATCATCAGGGTAGAAGTCCATCCACATAGGGAGGATGAAACAAACAACGCTGTGGGCAGATTGATTGTTGGCAAGTGGAAAGAGACTCCTGCAAGCAGGATGCTCCTCAAAACCCACTTCTAGTAATTTCTCAAATATAATCCTCTAAAATTCTCCCTGTAATAGGAAGAGAAATTTGTTTCCCCACTGGATCTGACTTGCTAAACACAGCCCTCCCTGTCATCCATGAGAGTCCAAAAGCACAACTACAACCACAACTGTGTAATCTACTATCCACTGAAGTGCCAAGCCTCAACCCCCTGGTGAAAATCACAACTGGTGTGCAAAGAAGAAAGTTGAGTTTGATACAGAAACCTCAAAGATACCAAGTTTTCAAGGATAGAACTCTTTGTGCCAGCGTCCACTTACTTCTTCACTTGTTCATCTTTTCCCAGTTATGGTAGAAGGATCTGTACCAATGGGAGGAGAGAAGGAAGTTAACTCTATGCTTCTCCTTTTCTGAACTAACAGGACACACATAGGACTCGCTAAGTCCCACATTGTAATGTAAACATGACAGACAAAATTGGAGATATGTCTATACAACTTCATGGTAATTCTGTGAAGATGCTTATGTGCATCTGTCCAAATAAATGCACAATGGCTCATGCCTCTAATCCTACTAATCCGGAGGGTGAGATCTGAGAATCACAGTTTGAACCCAGTCTAGTTTGTAAAAATCTAAATATACTTATCTTCAATTAACCAGCCAAAGGCCAGAATTGGACCTGGGACTCAATTGGTAGTGTGTTAGAAATGGGACAGCACTCAAGCCCCCAATTAAAGTAAAAGTTTCCTCCTTTCTTCTGTCTATATTCCTTCAAAGGCCTCAAAGCTAGTGATTTCCTAGGTGAGCATGGATGTTGGGTGCCATTTACTCCTTCCTTAAATCCTAGTCTCTCAGCAAGCAAATTACTAAGGCTCCACTAACTCATGAGGCACATGAAATATTCTGGCAGCCCAGTCCTAAGGAATTAGCCAAGGACTATACTTCTTTGTCTCAAGCCAATCTCCTTTGACAAGACCCCAGTGAAACTGTCACAGAGATGTACCTAGTATTCCACTATTCTGCCAGGGGGTCTCATCAGCCCTGGGTTTGAAAGAGGAACACTAACTTTTTTTGTTTGTCATGGGGCTTGAACTCTGGGCTTGGGTGCTATCCCTCAGCCCTGCAGCTCAAGGGGAGATCTCTACCGCTTGAGCCACAGAACCACTTCTGGTTTTCTAGTGTTTTATTGGAGAGGAGTTTCATGGACTTTCCTGCCAGGGCTGTCTTTGAACCGTGAACCTCAAATCTTTGTCTCCTGAGTATCTAGGATTACAGGTGTGAGTTACTGGTGCCTGGCTTAGGAACACTCACTTTTTTTGTTTGTCAGGGCTTGACCTCTGGGCCTGGGCCCTGTCCCTCAGCTCTTCAGCTCAATGTTAGCACGCTACCATTTGAGCCACAGCACCACTTCTGGCTTGTTTTCTGCTTATGTGGTGGTCAGGAATCGAACCCAGGGCCTCATGCATACAAGGCAAGCTCTCTACCACTGAGCCACCTTCCCAGCCCAAGATCACTCACTTTTGGAATATCCAGCAACTGCTCCATTGTCCTACACTCTGTGTAGGGGTGGAGGAAGTTTCCCACATAGAAGGGATCAGCTTTCTGGTAGGCAGGGACAAGGTCCATTACCAGAATTTCCAGAAAGCCTGAGTCCAGGCTCCATATATTATAAGGCACATTCAGGGTTTGGATGGACTCATTGTCACACTGAGGTGGTAAAAAAAATGGATCTATGAAACATGGAAATGAGAGTACACTTCAAACTGAGTAATTGTAGTACAGTGGATTGAAATGTGCACAGCAAATATTTTCTGTCTACACATATAAAAGCACATAAGAAGAAGTTTCTAGTGAGGGCTAGGATGAGATTAAATAGGTTTTCTGTCATAGTTATACCTGGCCTGAATTTCCTTGTGATTTCCTTGGTTTCTTCTTATAAAAATCCTGAGACATTGGATTCGTGGTTGGGTACTGATCGAATGTCTGCAGCATCGAGTGAGACACTCACACCTCTCATGCTTGAGACCTGAGTCTCTTGACTTTGAAAACAGTACAGGAACATCTTTCTTGTTCCTGAGCCACAGGCCAAGTGAGCTGGCTTCAGCTAACTGTAGGTTACAGTTGCGTGGCTCTCAGAGTTCTATATTCTATTACATTGTGAGTGAGGTAGTGTCATCTCTCAGAGCCCAATGATCTAAGCTGCTTGCTCACATAAGACCATCCCAAAGACAAACTGGAGGCTGAAATCTCTCGTCCCACATTACTTTATACACATGTGTACATTGTCAAATCCCAATAGCCTCAGCTAGGCCTAGATACAGGCATGTCTCAGCCTCAAAGAGCCCTTCCTAGGTCAGATCCAGGCCTTATTTGTCACTATTCCTCTCATCCTGCACAAATCATTTTGCCTTTCAGGGCCCCCATCGGCCTGCCATGTGCTTCTTGCATCTATTTTTGACATCTACCTCCTAAGACATTATTAGGTTTTTGTTTCCTAATCTTGCTTGCCTTTGAAGCCCCAACGTGCTTTCATCTGGAAAAAAGGCAAGTTCTTAGCCGTGGGAAAATCAAACAACTATTGGAAAACACATGTATTGTTACACATATAGACAGACATTTTTACAGGTGTACATTCTTGTAAGATAAAAGAGTATTTTTGAGTCTTTTGTCATATTTTATGACAGAGGGGAAGGGGAGAAGGGAAGAGGTGCATTGTTTTCTCATAATTCAATGATTATTTTTTTTAAATAGTATAGTTGAAGGAATGTAAGATTTAAAGATAAAAACCGTGCTCCTGTTCTTTTTATAAGCTAGTCGTTTATAAAGTATTCCTCACTAAAATCTTGTCGTCTGTGTCCCATGAACTATCCTCCTCCATCAAAATAATCAAGGAAAAACCTTCACAAATAAGTAGACTGTTGTCCAATCTCTGGGTAAGTATTTAAGGTACAGCTTTGCCTGGTAATTTGTGCGTGTACAAGTGTGTGGGAGTATGTGTGTGTGTGTGTGTGTATGAATGTGTGTCTGTGCATATTTGTGTCTTAGGGCTTGAACTCGGGGGCTATATGACAATCCCACGCTTCTTTCCCTTGACTTTGTTGCTCTACCAATTGTACTACAGTTCAGCTGCAAGCTTTTTTTTAGTGAACTAGAGAGGAGAGACTCATAAAATTTCCTGCTCAGGCTGTCTGAAATAAATATCAGTTATCAACCTCTTGATTAGCTGGAGTTATAATTATGAGCCTCCAGAACCTGGTGATAAAGCATTGTTAATGGAGGCAGTGGGGTTGCAAGTTTCAGTCCGGCTTCAAGACACTATATCATAAAACAGCAACAGCAAAATCCTATATCAAAATACAATAATAAGATGTAATTACAATACAATTTAGGGATATAGTCTGCTAGCATAACTTTCAGGAAACCTTGGTTTTAATTATTTAGCAACACAAAACCAAACAAAATGAGCTAATTTTAGGAGACTCTACGATTTTTTAAATGCCATCTTAATAATTTCAAGAAACAAGAAAAATGCATACTTATGAGAATGTAAAAAGATTAAAAGATGGCAGATTACGAAATGGAAAATTATACACTGCAGGAAAATTATTGTCATGGTGAATATATGGTGGTATTGTTATGGTGAATATATGATAATGTTCTTCAGAGCAGCAATAGATAAATATATATTTACTACACATAGTCTAACTTGTCTATATCTATCAACATCCAATCTTCTAGTGCACATTATTAATGTACTCAAGTTTATGGTATATTCGAAAAAGTGACTAGCAGAGTCAGGAAGTTACCAAAATACATTAGCTGCAAAGTTTTAGGAGATAAACTTGCTAATTATATTGACTATTCTATATATTAAACATGTAATGTGTTACCATTTTATCTCTAAGTATGTACAAACACTACTTCAAAGTGAAACGGAATACAACAAGGTTTTGAAGGCATATGCCTGTAAAGCTAGCTAGTGGGGACATCATTTCAAGACCAGCGAAGTTTTACCTGCAATGATCCCCAACCCCTTGCTGTGCATGATGGAATACTTCTATCACCCTGGCCCATGGGGAGGTGAAAGCAGGAGGATTTCAATTACATGCCATACAAGGCAAGAACTTCCACATGGCTCCCTCTCAACCAAAGAAGGTTCAACACTGGCTAGCACCTATCTCCCCCACCTAGGTAAAAATAAAAATAAGAGCATTGTAGTATAAGAAACAAACAATATTAAATCACGCCAATGCAAAGCATCATGAACAACACACACTCAGTGTTTGTTTCTCATACCTTTATTCCTAACTATACCTTGGATTATATATGTGAGCCAGAGACACTAAGCAGTTCATCATTATAAAATGACTATTTGAGTGTCTGCTTTGACTCCAAGGTCTTTGATCCATTTGGAGTTGATTGTGGTGCAGGGTTATATATAAGGATCTAGCTTTATTTTTCTACAAATAGTAACCCCATTTTGCCAGCACCATTTACTGAAGAGGCTGTCTTTCTTCCATTCTTTTTTAAGCTACCTTATCGAAGTTTAACTGGCTATATGTCTGTAGGTTCATTTCGGGGATTTCAGTTCTATTCCATTGGTCCTGCGGTCTGTTCTTTTGCCAGTACCAAGCTGTTTGGATTACTATGGCTTTGTAGTAGAGTTTGAAATTTGATATTGACACTCCTCCAGCACTGTTCTTTCTGTTAAGGATAATTTTGCTATTTGAGGTGTTTTATGTTCCATATGAATTTTTGGATTACTTCATCTATTTCCTTGAAGAATGAGGTTGGAATATTGATTGTTACCGCATTGAAGTTATATATAGTCTTGGGAAGTATTGCCATTTTCATGATGTTGATCCTTCCAATTCAGGAGAATGGGAGGTTTTTCCATTTTTCCATTGTTTTGATTTCCATTACCAGGTTTTTAAAGTTTTCACCATAGAGGTCCATTACTTCTTTGGTTAAGTTAATTCCCAGGTATTTTTTGTGGTGCTATTACGAATGGAATTGCTATCCTAATTTCAGCCACGCTTTTCTCATTGTTGGAATACAGAAAAGCCATTGATTTTTGAGGGTTAATTTTATACCCTGCTGCTTTGCCAAAGGTTTGAATCACCGTGAGTAGTTTAGGAGTGGAGTCCTTGAATAAGAGACTACCTATGTCTCCTTGGCACACGCCAAAACTTTCCTAAGACACCCAGAAACACAACGAATCAAAGAAAGGTTAGACAAATAGGATTGCATGAAATTGCAGAGCTTCTGCATGGCAAAGGATATAGCTAGCAAGATCAATAGATCAACCATAGATTAGGAGAAGATCTTCACTAACCACACAATGGACAAGGGTCTCATATCTAAAATATGCCTCAAACACAAAAAATCAGATCCCCCAAAAACAAACCCTCAAGGAAACAACTGCCCAATAAATAAGTGGGCTAAAACCGTAAAGACATACTTCTCTGAAGAGGAAAGAAGGATGGCCAATAAACACATGAAGAAATGCTCAACCTCCCCGGCCATGGAAGAAATGCAAATCAAAACAACATTGAGGTACCACCTCACCCCAGATAGAATGGTTATAATCAAGAACTCTAATAACAACAGATGCTGGAGGGGATATGGACAGAAGGGAATCCCACTGCATTGTTGGTGGGTCTGTAAACTTGTTCAACCACTTTGGAAAGTATTATGGAGGTTCATCAAAAGACACCACATAGAGCTCCCCTATGATCCAGCAATCCCAGTTTTGGGCATTTACCCAAATGATCACAAGACCATACCAAAGCTACCAGCACAACTATGTTTATTACAACATTATTTACCATAGCTAAGATGTGGAACCAACGCAGATGCCCCTTAGTAGATGAATGAATCACGAAAATGTGTTCTATATACACAATGGAATTCTATGCCTCTATCAGAAAGAATGACATTGCCCCATTTGTTAGGAAATGGAAAGACATGGAAAAAATTATATTAAGTGAAGTAATCCAGGCCCAAAGAAACATAAGTCCCTTGTTTCCCCTTATTTGCAATAACTAGTATATTTCTGAGACATGTAGAAAAGGTCAGATAAGTTGATGTTGGATGAGATATATCCCAAGAGAAAGATTCAAATATTTTTTCTTTCTTGCGATTGTTTCAAAGATATTCATAAGATGATTTCTTTGTTGTTTTGTATGTCCCTTCCCCACAGTATATCCACTGCTTTCACTGTATTTGATGTTGGTTTAACTTGTGGAGGGGAAGGAAAAAAACACATTTTTAAAAAAGGATACAGGTGGACCCATTGCAGCAATGAAATGTACAAGCCAATATTTTGAAAAACGAACTTTACAACTTTGGCCAGGAGAGGTGAAAAGTGGGGGTGGGGAGGGGAGGTGTGTGGTGGAGATAAGAAGGTATGGGAAGGGGAAACAAAGGACAGGGAAACAATGCTTGATAAGAAATTTATTCAATAACTTGTCCATTTAATTGTAACTTCTCTGTATGTTATTTTCACAATAAAAAAGTCTATATGAAGCCAGGTGCCAGTGGCTCATGCATGTAATCCCGGCTACTCATGAGGCTGAGATCTGAGTATAGTGTTCAAAGCCAGCCCAAGAAGAAAAGTTCCCATAAGACTCTTATCTACACTTAACAACTCAAAAGCTTGAACTGGCTCCATGGCTCAATTGACCCAGTGCTAACTAAATTGAGCACAGAGTCTCAGAGTCAGTGCCCAGGCTCGGAATTCAAGCACCACAACTGACAAAAAATAAACATATAAATGTGTGAATTTCTTGTGAATTAAAATGACAGCTCTGGTATACAATTCTACAGTCTACTACAGATTTCATTATATTTATGGTTAGAAAAAGTAGCAGCACTTGAATAAAGGACATTTTTTCATAAACTAGGGCAGATTGGTCTCTAATTAGAGGAAATTGCTGGGCTCATACATAATACTTTTGGTTGGTTTTTGTTTTGTTTTTAGGACAGGATGAGAAATCTTATTTCTACCAATGGCTATTTGGATATGAATGACATCATTCACAGGCCATGCAGAATTAATAGTAAAGACAGGACACAGTAAACTTGCAGTAAACTTATTTGTCTTTATGTGATATTCCGAATGATTTGTTTAGCTTATATTTCCCTATGGCCTATAGTTTCCTATTCCTGCCTTCCTCAAATACAAGCATGTTCCCAATTCAGATTTGAGCCAGGCAATATGTAGTATTAGTGCCAAGAGGTGAGAAAAATTGTAACACAACCAGGAAAGCATGAAACCAACTCTATATTAGCTGGACACTGGGGACTCAGGCCTAATCCTAGCTACTCAGGACGCTGATGATCACTGTTCAAAGCCAACTGGAGTGAGAAAATCTGTGAGACTCTTCTCTCCAATTAACAACCAACAACCATAAATGGAGCTGGGGCTCCAGAGGTAGAGTAGCCTTGCTTACAAAAAGTCAGAGGTGGGGGTTGGGAAGATGGCTCAATGGTAGAGTGCTTGCCATGCATGCATGACGCCCTTGGTTCGTCATAAGCAAAAAGAAAAAAACATAAGTGGTGCTGTGGCTCAAGTGGTAGAGCACTAGCTTTGAGCTGAAGAAGGAGGGACAGTGCCCAGGCCCAGAGTTCAGGCCCCATGAACGGACCCACGCCAAAAAAATCAGAGGCAGCACCCAATCTTGAGTTCAAGCAGAAGGTCAGGCACAAAAACAAAAACATTCAACACACACACAAAAAAAACAGAAACTGGAGAAAGCTCAGGAAAGGATGGCCTTGTCTACAAGACAAATGTACACATTACATGAATTGTGAAATGGTAACCTCACTGTACAATTAGTAACAATTACATTTAAAAAAATCTGAGAAATCCTGTAGCCATTGGCCCTTATGATGTGCATCTACTTTCTAGGATTTCAAAGTACCATCATCTGTGCTGACAGCACACAGGTTGTAGCCCAGGGTGATTAGAAAATATGAAACCAGAGATCCTTTCATATTGTCCCGACAACTCTTATTATTTTAAGCAAAATAAAAAACAGAGGAAAGTAAACAAAATAGATGTTATTGTTAATTAAGCTGTTATTAAAGATTCCTGGCAGAATTATAATGTTAAATGATGAGTTAATGCATGTGTTTTCTAGATACTGAACTCACATGTGTCACTAAAATATCCATGGATTCATAACTAGAAATTCTGAAGTGTAAAGCATACTAAATAGTTGAATTTCATTAGGTAACCAATGACGAGAACACAACATGGTATTAAGCCAGGTAAGGTTGTTTATTTACTGAACTGCTGCCCATGCCATACATGGTGGAAAGGCATGTACAAAAAATGGGGCGACCCAACCTCGGGCCTGGATGTATCTAGGCAAAGGATCGGATGAGGTATGGCCAGGTAGGGGGAAAGACTAGCAATACTGGATCTGGATGTGACTTCAGGGCCTGGGATTCACCTCCAGTCAGATGGAAAGTGTGATCAGAGGCTGACCAGGTCGTGACTTAGTGGGAGGAGGAGGTGGCTGCCTCCAGGTGTGCCAGATACCTAGATAACACATAAAGGGTGGAAACTTAGCCAAGAAGTGAAAAGGCATCTGCATAAAGTCTGCATGGCCTGGGGC
Organism: Dipodomys ordii; assembly: GCF_000151885.1. Taxonomy (NCBI): domain Eukaryota; kingdom Metazoa; phylum Chordata; class Mammalia; order Rodentia; family Heteromyidae; genus Dipodomys; species Dipodomys ordii. The sequence continues at coordinate 449,396 of NW_012285999.1, forward strand.
AGACCTAATATTAAACACACGTAGTACTGCCATGTGACTCCAGACTCTAAAAAATTCATTCTCAAATATTTTCTTTCTCTCTTTCTTTTTCTTTCTTTTTTCTTCCTTTCTTCCTTCCTTCCTTCCCTCCTTCCTTCCCTCTCTCTCTCTCTCTCTCTCTCTCTTTCTCTCCTTTCTTTCACCCTCTCTCTCTCTCCTACTTCAGTATTCTAAAATAATGAACACTTGCTGAGTTGAACTCACAGGCTGGGAAGAGCAGCTCAATTAGTGAATGTGAACTTTAATTTAATGTTCCTTTATACCTCTACCACAGATCACTGGAATCAAATCATGAACACTCAGCAGCATGGCATATTAAGGCATTTAGAGGAGTAAAAGCAAGCAAGCTCACTGCATTCTGTGAGGTCCAACCTAGGAAAGTGTGGCAGACTCCTCCCTCCTGTTGAGCAATCTCAGCCCAGTTTCTGCATCAGGAGAGTTGACTGGCTCCATGTGAGCCAGTTACCTAAGTGGCACAGGTACTTGGCAGAGACTTAGTCTCTTGTGCTCAAATTAATGTCATGCCTCAACATGATCCACTAATTTGTTGAGATTGGGACTTCTTAATTTTTTGGTTAGCCTACGTTCAAATGGTGATCTATTTATTTCTGATTTCTAACCACGATTATAGATGTGAACTAACACATCAGACCACTCAAAGTCCTTTATCACACATGGAAGACATGAAGTTGATTTTCCCAAATGACATACAAGTTGACAGACAGCAAAAGTAGGTCCTTAATTTTGGTCGAGATATGTTTTTAATGTGAAACAAAATTACTTAGCAAAATATCTGACTTCTGTGATTATACTTGCAAACTTACCCTACATTTTTATATAAAATCACCTATATTAATCAATGATTAACTCAAATTACCTGTAATCATTTATTTCTGTCATATCTTTTAGAAGTAGGCAGAACTGGAGCTCACACCATAAAATAAAGTGGTAGAATTTGAGAGGATCACAGTTCTGAATCAGTCAAGGAAGGAAAAGAAACACTCATATCAACCTACTAGGTAGGGATATTGAAATGCAATCATAATCCCTATTTTCTGGGATGGGTGCAAAAATTGCTACTCTAGGAGTAAAGTAACCTAAATGAGAAAAGATTGATGGAGTGGCTCCAGTGGTGGAGTACCTGTCTGGCAAACAGAACATCAAAAGTCAAATCAACTTACTAAAAATAAAATAAGAAAAGGAAAGAAAAAAACAACAATACTGACCATGTGTTCAATATAAAGATTTACACTAAATTATCATAGTAATAAATGCCATCATTTATTTCTAGGGCCAAACATATTTTCTGTTAAGCCTAAATGAAAAAATAGCACACACACTATATATAAAGCTTTGGTAAAACACAGGTCTAGCTTACAATGATGAACACTTAAGTTTGCATGTGCAGTGGTGTTGCAGGGTTGTTAAGGTTTATGAAAGTCCATCCTTTTGATGAACTTGACATGATGAACTTACCTAACCATACATAACCAGACAGTTTACTAGACAGATACTGCTGATACACACACACACACACACACACACAAACACTTGTATGTATTTATATATTAACATGTAAATAAAAATAAAAAAATTGTAATGAATAAATTAATTGAACAGATACCTTTCTCAAAGAATTATTTTATCTGAACCAATTCATGTCTTCAAGTCTCCAATGCTATATCACATTTACATGGTTGCTGATCGCTTTCAGCTTTTTTAGGATATTGTTTTTTCTTTGTTTTTCAGATGAAAAAAGCCTGCCAATAAACATACTTGTATGACATTCCTTTCTTTAGAAAATGAAAAGCACGTTTTGTTATGTGGCTCTTTATGTATCATCAAAATATTTTTTTATAATTTCAAGCACATATTGTCTTAGACTTAAATCTCATTCATTGTCTTCCAATAGTATCTATGGGAAGGAGAAAATGAAGGATCATACTGTTACTTTGGGAGCTTCGGTTATTAATTACTGAAATAAATATTATGAAAATGAAAAAAATTATTTAGAGACATGACTTGAAAGTTATCTTTCTACACACTCATGCTACTACCTCAACTATATCATAGAACTTAAAATAAGTACCATTTTAGCTGTGTGCCATTGGCTCATTCTTGTAATCCTTGCTACTCAGGAGCTGAGATTTGAGGATGGGAGTTCAAAGCTATCACTGGCAGGAAATCTTTGACACTCTTATCTTCAATTAACCACCAGAAAACCGGAAGTGGCACTGAGCCCAGGGACAACGCCCAGACCCAGAATTCAAGCCCTATGACCAAGAAAAATTTAAAAAAAGGAAAAAAGGAGGAAAAAGTAACATTTTTACAATTAATGTGCACATATAACATATACACAAAAATTTTCTAGAAATAAAACTATAACAGTCCCTGGACTGGCTAAGAAAAAGAGATTAAAGTGAAATCGCCTTTAATCATTCATTTAGACCATCTATACTGAGGGCAGGCTACTGGAACTCACATCACTAATTGAAGAGCTAAAACTTGAGAGCATCACAGTTCAGAACCAGTGTGCAAGGAAATTAACAGTCTCATATCATCCTAAATCCTGGCATGTTGGAATGCATTTGTAATCCCAGCTACTTGGCAGACAGAAATGAGGAACTTAGCCTCTGTTTGGCCCTCAGCAAAATTGATAACCTATGAGCAAAGTAACTAAATCAAAAAAGAATGTTCTGATGGTAGAATACTTGTTCAGCAAACAAAATATCAAAATTCATACTCATTTCCTAAAAGAGGAAAGAAAAATGAAGAAAGAAAGAAAGGAATAAATAAAAGAAAGAAGGAGGAAGAAAAAAGGGAAAAAGAGAAGTATAAACAAAAACCTCACCATGCATTAGATGTTAATAATGACTTTAAGTAATTTTATCTATAAATGTCATCATTTAATCCTGGGCAGAGACATTTTGTATCAAGACTGAATAAGCCATAGCATCCCACATACAAAGCTTTGGTAAAATACTGGTCTGGCTTACACTGTTGGACCAATAGAAATGTAAGTCTAGTGGGTGGGGTCTTCATAATATTTGTGTTGTGATCTCAAAATGCATCTTTATTTCTGGCATTTTACCTGAATAATCTCACTTCAGTCTTTTCCAAAGGGCACTTTAGTGGAAGGAGGAAAATCATTGATTCTGGTAGACAATTTCTGTTACTAAAAACACCAGTATATAGTAAGGGAAGCAACTCCAAAATTATTCATTAGAGAGATGAGTTGAAAATCATCTTTATACGCACTAACTCTTTCCTCAACAAAGCCAGAAGATTTAAAATAACTAATATTTTTTAAGTTAATGGGCACAAATGTTCATGAATTTTCCAGAAATAAAATGATCACTCATGAAACCTTACTAATACTTCAAAGGATGTTTTCCAATTAGAGGAATCATCTTCTTACATTTTCACACAATGTGTATCTGCTTGATAACAGAACCTTCAACTAGACTAAGACATCTAATAAAATTTATGAGGTGGTGTGGGGTTTCTGTCTGGTTCAATGGAAGAGTTGGTATTGGCACAGTCCCTGTGGTGGAGCAGGGCGGGCTTTGAGGATGAAGGCCAGTCTGTGTAGGACTTTGAGATAGTAGGGAGGGGACAGGAAAGACTAGACTTGTGGAATAGGTGGGACTTTAGGATGGAGGCTGGCAGGTAGACGGGTTTTCAGTGGAAGAAGACTGGGTCACTGGGGAGGAGGCTGTTTGAGGAAGAGCTTTGAGAAGGAAGAACAAGGCTACAAAGGATGAGGTTACTTAGAGGAGGGGTTCTGGTGGAGCACTGTGAGCTCTAGTATGATATGTAGGGTGGGGTTTCCCATAAGGTAGGGAATGGAATGGAGGCAAGAGGCTGACAGAACGTGGGGTTTCTGGTGCAGGAATATGGATCTATGAGGGAGAGGCTTTTCAGGGTCTGGCTTTAAGAGGGCAGGGCAGTGCTAGGAAGAAGTGGGCTAGTAAGAGGCATGGTTTCTGGTGGAGAATGGCAGGCCTTTGGGAAGTGTGTTAGGGAGGAGTTGGGGTTTCTGGCAGAGCAGGATGTATTCACAATGTATAGAGAAGCTTTTCAGGACCAAGGCTTTGTTAAAGCAGGGATAGGATCCAATGGACTAGATTAGTTAAGACGGCTTTCTGGTGTAGCCAGTCACCACTTCGAAAAGAGGACTAAGTTTGGGTGGGGATTTCAGTGTTACAAGGCAGGACAAGGACTTTCGACAGGGTTTCCAGTAGTGCAAGGCAACCTTCAAAAAGAGACTAAGGAGAGACAGGGATTTACAGTTGAGCATGGTGAGGCTTCCAGAAGGGGGCCAACTGGTGCAGTGGTTTCCAGTTAAGCAATGTGGGTGTCGAGAGATGGGATAGTGTGGTGGGAGATTTTTAGTGGGGGTTTTGTAGAGCAGGTCAGGGCTTAGAGCCATGGGGCTTATTGGAGGAGGGGCTTTGAGAAGGAGTGGAAAGTCTACAAAGGTGTAGGATAATTATGGGCGGGGTATCTGTTGTAGTAGGGTGTGGATATGAGGGAGCATCCAATAGGGTTGGATTTACCTGGGGAGTAATCCACGGCATTGAGAGAGTAGGTATGGGAGGTGGAGAGACTTGTTGTGAAGCAGAGCTGGCTTTCCAAGCAGGAGATGGGCTATGTGAGAAGCTTCTGGCCAACCAAAGCTGGGCTTCAAGGGCAGTTATACGGAGGTGGATGGTTTTTGTGTAGCATGATTGGCTTTGTGGGAAGACGAAGGTTCGGGGCTGTGTTTGACAAGTTAGGCCACTTAGAAGCAGAGAGGGGCAGAGTTTCTGATGAAACCAGAAGGGACTGGAGGGAGAAGTCTGGTTGTGGGGTGGGGTATGAAAGAGAAGGGAGGAGCTTGGAGGTACTAAGATATGGGATCAATGGGTTTTTGAGGAAATAGTGTAGTTAGGGGCTGGGTATCTGGTGGATGAAGTGAGGATTCGAGGGAGAAGTCCGATGTAGGCTGGGTTCTTGGTGGAGCAAGGAGAGACATAGAAGGAGGAGATATTGATATGGCCTGGTTTCTGGTGGTACAGAGCAGGTATTCCAGGAAAAGGTGGAGTTGAAGAAAGCTTTCCCTGTAGCAGAGGAGGGCTTTCACGAAGTAGTCTGGTTGCAGTCAGGCCTTTGAAAGTTAACAGAAGGACTACTAGTGGATAGGTTAGTTAAGTTTGGACTTTTGAATGAGGAGGCTGACTGGAAGTGGGTTTCCAGTGGTTCCAGTCATGTTTTATGGGAAGGGGGATAGGAAAGTGGCAAGACTTAGTGAAGAGTTGGGCGACAAAAAATAAACAGTTACTCCAAATAGGAACACCATTTTCTGTCAGTATAGAATTGTATTTCTTTTTTTGTATGCGTGAGATATTGGAGAAAGTAACCAAGTAATAATTCCTTCCTAGTGAAAATTTTCTTTATTCCAGTTGAGTGAAAATAAAACCACAGGTCACATCAGGCTCAGAGGCACACAGTAGACTAAGACACATGAAGCACTGGACTTGATTCCCCAGCACAACTTTTAAGAACCACAAATAAAAATTTTTAAATGTCTCACTTAGTAATAATGGACACTCTATTGTCTTCAAATTGTGAATGAATGAAACTTTTACTCTGACCATTTTAGAAATCCTAAAACTACGTAAGTAGTAATAATGTTTTAACTTTTTATAATATTGGAAGGTATACTAAAATTAATTAGGAAAATATAAAATGTACACAGATTGTTCATTCTCCAGCATCAACTTTAATCTAAAAGAATTTAAAACAATAAAATTTCCATATAGTGGGATTTCAGCATGGTTTTTTTTCCAGTCATCAAAATGGTGACTTAAACAATGTGTATTTATCTTTGGATGCATCGCTGTTAAAACATATCTAAGAATGTAAAGCACTTCTATAGAGACTCTGAAGAGACTCAGAAGGATCTGTGAAATGATGTTGGAATAAAATTAATGACTAATTACAGTAGGAATTGATTTTCTCTAGGCTCAAAAATAATTTCCAGAAGAAAAGGCTGCATTGAAAAATAAACAAAACAACGAAAAGGAAGCAGGCAGGCAGACCTTGAAGTAAAGAATATCCAATGAACAATATCTATTGAGGCATGATTGCAATCTTCTTTTATTTAAGTTACAATTACTGACCTATGTTCTTCCCTAATGCCAAATAATAAAGCCATGAAAACGTAATAATCATTTTCAAGGCCTTATACTTTACAAAAGAAATTCGATGAATGTATTGCTAGAAAGTAAAGATAGATGTCTGAGATAAAGAGTGAAGAACATATCCCCAATTTCTGGCTCTTCAAGATGAGAGGGGTACAAGCCAAAGCACAAGGGGAATGGACAGAAGTACATTAGTGCATACCTGTGGTTCCCAAAATGCAATAATTAATATAACAGGGGAGAAAATCAACATGACCATCACAGGATTTAACACTGGAGAAAAAAGAGAAGAACAGTGAAAATGAATGGAACATTACAAAGGATGCCCTTGCATATTTGGCAGAAGAGTGCGTGGCATTGATGTCTAAACTATGTGGAGGTGTTATAGGAAACTACCTGTGCTCATATGGTGCCACAAGCAGTGAAGAACTTACGATTTACAAGAAATTGAATAATCATAAAAGTCTTGCTTCAGTAGTACAGAGTTAAACCTTGATAAATTCTGTTTGGAAACACCTAACAAACTATAAAACCAAGACCAGAAGATTCAAATTTTATATAAGTAACTTGACTGTTCGCAACAATAGAGTTCAAAAAATCAAATCATATAATATGGATGCAAAAGCATAACATTATTAAGGTAACCGTTAAACCACACACATTTAATGGGAGTAGTCCTTATTATAAAAGATTTGTTTTCCTTACACATTTTGGATGTACAAAACCAACAAAAAACAAAAGCAAAACAAAGAAAAGACAATTCGCAATAGAGCTGGATGCCAGTGCTTCCTCCCTATTCCTAGTCACGAGCCTGAGATTGGAATATCATGGTTCACAGATGGCTGGGGTAGCAATCCATGAGAAATTTATGTTCAATTATTCAATCAAAGACAGAGTTAAACCTTGGTTCAAATACTACAGACTCAGTCAATCATGAGTGAAAAAAACCAAGCAAGAGTTTGAGGCTCTGAGTCAAGTTTCATTAGAGTACGTGTGTGTGCGTGTGTGTGTGTGTGTGCACACACACAAATGGAATGAAAGAGAAAGAGGGATAGAAAACAGGGAATATTAAGAGTTTAAGGACTATCCTAAGCATATATTAATTAATAAAAATGAGGGTAACCATGGAACCTATGTTTTTTTGAGTCTGGCTTCCTTCACATAATATGATTGACTTCTAAGTCTTTCCATTTTATTATGAAAGGGGCTGTGTCATTATTTCTGATAGATGCATAAAATTACATTGTTTATATATACCACATTTTCCTGATCCATTCATCTCTTGAGGGGCATCTTGATTGGTTCCAATAATGCTCCCAAAAACATAGTTGTAGATTTAATGGGTTTTAGCTTGAGATCATTTCGACAAATGCCCAGGAGTGAGAGTACTGGCTCCAGAGCTACGTATATTTGACCTTACAAAATGAAGCTAATTGAAATGAACTCCAAAACATGGAAAAAACCGTCTTTTTTCAGATGTCAACCTTGATATCGGTAGAGTATCTAGATCATGTTTTATTTCATTTGTCTTTTGCCATTGGTTTATCCCTGGCAATCTCTGTCTTGATTCCGGTTCCTTCCATCTTGTATATACATTTATCTGATTTGGAGAAGGAAAGGAAAAAAATATAATGATGAAAGAAGTAAAAAAGAGTAACTCATTGCAACAATGGTATTCACAAGATACTATATAACGGAAATGCACTTTACAACTTTGGAGTGGGTGGGAGGTATAGGTGGTGGGAAGGGATAGGAGAACAACAATGGAGTGGGTAACAATATTCAATAAGGAATGCAACTTACTCATGTAACTGTAACTACCCTGTTTAGTATTTTTGAAATAAAATAAAATTTTAAAATTGAGCCTATCCTAGTGAAAATATTGTTTTCAAAATAATACATCTATCACAGACCTTGTGAGTGATTCTAAAGTCAAGCTGTTAGACTTGGAAAAGGATAGATTGGGAAGCCATCTCAAACAGCAATAAAGGCTGAGAGCTGTGCTCTGGAAAGGCCAAGCGGTCAAGGGAAGACAGGGGTATGATTTATTACCTCAAGAGTATTTAAGTTCGAGCTGTTGGACACTAAAAGATTAAGACTTCGGAGACACAATGGATGTCTGTGTTATGGTTGGAATGACTATTGTTCCCTTCTGCTCCCTAACAGTAAGGGATTCAATTGTCACTATGTCTACAAACAATACTTCATGTTAATAGTTGTAACCACAAGCTATATTGATGTCTTTGCGGACATACCTGTAGCCACTGACCACCAGCCCCCCATAGTATAATGAATATAAAGCATGTCAAGCAGGATTTAGGGATCCAGAAGTTGGCAATGACGCTTTGGGTCCTCTGGTGTCTTCTTTCCTATCACTTCCTGTGATTTCTTAGTTCTTTGTCCAGGTATCCCATCATCTTGGTTGTCCCATGGTTACGGTTAGTGACAGTACCGATATTCTGAACACCTCAAAACAAACTATGACAAACACTTCCTCAAAGAACATTGACAAATGTATAGGAGCACCTGGAAAGATACCAAACATGAGCAGTCACCCTATGATCCTCTAGCAAGAAAGTACAATTCAGGAGTATCTTTACTTCTGATAATATGAGATAAATAATTGTCCCTAGGTATTTGGTATTGCATACATTTTCAGAAACACATATACATTGTGAAATAATGTCGTTTATTTCATAGATCACAGACCATGTGACTGGAGTGATTACCCTAATATCTTATCTCAGTTTCCTGATTCAGAATTAGATGAGTGTGAATTGCCTAATTATGAGCATTTCTCCATGAAACTCAAGAACACAAAATGAAGTGTCAGGGTCAGGCCGTTACATACCTGTAAGGATTTTACATATATTACAGTAATATGCGCCTACACTGATCAGCATTCATGGCACGTTGGTGTGTTATAATGGTCTTCAGATCAGAAATATGCTAAAGCTTAAAGTAGGATGATGGGCTATACATTTTCAACGCAAGAGTGATTATCACCCCCTGCAATTATTCTCAGTGGAGAACTCTTCCTATACATTTTACTAACTTAGCATCTATTCTGGGCTTTACCATTATCAGGCAGGGTCACACTGTATTGAGCTACAATACTGCAGCAACCTTAGCTGCCTTTGAATTTTATCTCCAATATTGATACCAAGGTCAACTCTGCAACTCTAATCACATAGTTAGTGAACACCTGGACTTTTCAAGCATGGTTAAATATTCAGCTATCACTGCTCATTGCCAGTCTTAAAGATCTCACTCCTTTAGATTTCTTGTGTATCTTCTTGTATTTCCAACACTGTTTTAGATGTTGGATTTTGAAATAGAGCTTTTAGTTTGCATTTGATTTATGGAGGTGCTAGTGGTGCCAGTTGAACTGCATATATTATAATGTAAATCATTTGATGTTTTGACATATAAATTTAATTTTGGCAATTGAGGAGGGGAACATACATGACTCACGCAAGTTTTTTATGTGTATTCGTATTGCTATATTGTGAACTTCCTAAAAGCCATCCATGGGAGCACATGTCCCTAATCCCATCAATTCTGTCACTGAGATAAGGCTTGAAAGTTCCAGAGCACTTGGCGCTTCATAGTGAGAACCTTTCTACAAAGAAGGGGGAGAGAACAGCGAAAAGAGAAAATGAATCTTCCAACTGTTTTCTTTCATATTCTTTACACTTAACCATTGAGACCACCATAATAGTATTGTTTATGACTTCTTTCCTACACTTTTACTGTTCTTTGCTGTTTTATTTATGCATCTCTAAGAATCATATAAGAAACACATAAGAAATGTATATAAATCATATAAGAAATCATAAAAAATATTTTGTTAGGGATATATAATCCAGAAAGAATAATTTTAGGAAAGTAGTAAGCACATAAAATGTAATGCATTGTCATTGTTGAAAACTTCACAGTTGTATTTTATTTACTCTCATAACAAAATATATAAACTAAGTTACAATAGCATTGCAAATGGAAAACAGAACTAGAAACATGAAGGGCAGCACTAAAGAATGCTACTGCTACAATAATAGAGTAAGAATGAAATTTAGGCAAAATTCCTTCAGAGTAAAAGCCACAGGACAGCCCCAACATTACTTTCATTGTTCATATGAAGAAAAGAACTTTTTTGGTAGTAAAGACAAATTTTCACAGATTTTAATATCAATTGGGTATATATTTCTTAAGGCCTTCAGGAAGGATGCTGTGACCATGTTGGTGGAAACTGACTTCTTTGAGACCTACTTCACAATGTGCAGACACCATTCCAAGCACTGCACTTGCATTAGGGTAATTTTTAGTGTTCATGTCTCTTCTTCAAGTTAGAAAATGAATTAAGTATTTTATTAAAAACAGAAGTAGGCAAGAAGGCCAAACAAATTTCCCAAGTACCTAAGAATGATCAGTTGTCGACCTATAATTCAAATCCAGGTTTCCACCAGGCCTATCTGAGGCTATTGTCTGTAACATTCATTACCTTTAAAGAGTTAGGGAGCGGATGAACTCACATTATCTTCCTAATTATGGTTATAAGGGCAATAACAATTCTACAGAATATAAGCATTTTTAAATGAAAAGGGTGTAGATAATGAGAGTGTAAGTGATCTTTATACCAAATAAAGATCGGTTTAATTTCTACAAAAATACCTGAATGAACATCACTCACCGTCCACTGTTTATTATTCCTGGAGTAATTCCTTAAGGAGAACAAATCCCCTTTTTCTGATGAACACAGGCTTTTATCATTAAGTACCTTGAATACACAGGGAATCGTTTTTATGGATATATAATACAAAAGAAATAATTTTTGTGACTAGTTACTTTCTTGTTGTACTAAAGAAAATCTATTCCCTATTCTAAAACATATCAATTTAATGGATATTAGTTTTATCAGTATAAATTAGGTGTGCATAATATATGTAATGTATTCTATTACATAACATATAAATGATATATTTATAATACATGTATCATTATTGATATACTATAAATAATATTCTGTAAATATTATAAATAATATATGTATAAAACTGGTTTTAGTATTATACTGTGAAGGACACAAGGAATGACAACTATATTTAACTAAATATATTTGTATGTTTTAGTCACATAATTTATTTTTGTGCCAGGACTGATACTTGAACTATGGTCTGGGTCTTGTCACTGAGCCATTTCACTTAGACTGGCTTCATATAGCTATCTTCAGATCTCAGCCCCTAAGTAGCTGGGATTACAGATATGAATCATGTTATATATTTTTTATTGTGAAAATACTGTACAGAGGGGTTACAATTACATGGGAAAGATAGTGAGTACATTTGTTATCAAGCATTGTAGCCTCCTCCTTTGTTTACCCTTCCCATCCCTTCCCATCCTCCCTCCCCCCACACTCAATCCTCCCCCCCAAGTTGTAAAGTTCGTTTTTGACATGACAACTTGTACTTCTCATTGTTTCAACAGGTCCTCATGTTATATTTTTTGAATTCCATACTTGACATGTTCCTACATAATTATTTCTGAATGTTCAATTATGTTATGATACTCCATTTCTAAACCAATTCTGAATAAATAACTACTTATTGGGTAAAATGCTATGTTGCAATCGAACTTGTAAGGACCCTACTTTACTATCCATTTTCAAAGACATTTCTAATTTAATTCCTGGACAGATGAGCAGAGAAATTAAATTATGTATGCATAATATATGTAAAATACTATATTACATAAAATATAAATGATATGTTTATAATAGATGCATAATTAGGGATATTCTATAATTACTATAAATAATATATAAAACTGGTTTTAATATTATACTGTTAAGGATACAAGGAATGTCAACAACCCTATCTTAACTGTCTCATTTTCAACAGTATATAAACTATGCTATGAACATATAACTCAAGAAAGCACACCTCTGTATTCATGTATTCACCTTCAAATATTCTCCTCATCATTATGAGGACAAGAAGTGGCACTGTGGTTCAAGTGGTAGAAGGCTCTCCTTGAGCTGAAGAACTCAGTGATATGTTAACACCCAGGTCCTGAAATTAAACCCGAGGACCGACAAAAATACAATTTGAAGAATTAAAGCATTAGGGCTGGGAAGGAGACTCAGTGGTAGAGTGCTTGTCTTGCATTCATGAAGTCCTGGGTTCAATTCCTCAGCACCACATAAGAAGAAAAAGTGGAAATGGCTTTGTGGCTCAAGTGGTAGAGCACTAGCCTTGAGATGAAAAGCTTATCAAGGACAGTGCCCAGACCCAGAGTTCAGGCCCTCCTACCACCACCACCACCAACTACAAATTAAAGCATCAAACAACCTGAAGTTGTTATCCAGAATAATGAGGGCAGCATTATCTGTTTACATGACTTAGTGACTTTAAGCCTAGTTTACCAGGTGAGGCAGTTGACAATTGTGTGTTTACCAAAACCTGCAAAATTCTTTTGTACTTTCCCAAGGAGGGAGAAAGGAGGGAATGTGGGGAGGAGGGGAGGTGTTTGGTGACCTTGCCTTTTGGTGCAGTGATTGTTTTCTGGAGTAAATTCAGAGAACTTCTGCTTGCAATCCTAGTTGCTTGGGGAATGAAGGAGCCATGCCCTGGAAGTGTTTTTATCCTGTCCTTGGCCTGGTTCCAACCACCACTGTATAATCCAAGTACCACTTCAGGACCAAGAAGCTGTGAAGAATACTGATCCACTAGACAGGTGGACCTAACCACAGCCAGAAAAGGCAAAAAATGCAATGCCCAGGACAGCACTGGAAATCTACACCAGGGAAAGATTTTTTTATATTTTTTATTGTAAAAATGCTATACAGAGGGTTTACAGTTACATGAGTTTACAGTTACAATGATTACATTTCCTATTGAGAATTGTTACCTCCTCTTTTGTTTTTCCCCTACTACTTCCCTCCCCACCTCTCCAACTCCTTCCTCCTTAACTCCTGCCCGACATTATAAATTCATTTTCGACACAGTGTCCTGTATAACTCATCGTCACAATTCATCCCTATTTCAGCATTCTGCTATAACCTTTCCACTCCCCAAATTACAAAAATGTATATAAAAGATGCAGAACACTAGAATCAAATACAGTGAAAACAGGAATTATACCATGGGAGTATGAACCTACAAAAGAATCACATAGTGCATTATAAGTATATTAAAAACAAAAGGCAAGAAAGATAAAACCACTTGTGTCTCTGACTTGGGGTATATTTCACTTAACATCACCTTATATGGCCATATGTACATAGCCTTTGATCTTTTGTGCTTGTTCTAGACATGTACTAGTCCTTGCAAACAAGGGAAAACATGGGACCTATGTTTCTTTGGGCCTAGCCTTACTTCACTTAATATAATACTTAACAAGTCTTTCCATTTCCTAAAAAATGGGGCAATTTCATTCTTTCTAATGGAGGCATAGAATTCAATTGTGTGTGTGTGTGTGTGTGTGTGTGTGTGTGTATCACATTTTTTTGATCAACTCATGTACTGAGGAGCATCAAGGTTGGGTTCATATCATAGTTTTGGTGAATAATGCTGCAATAAACATGGTGGCGCTTGCAACTTTTGTATGATCTTGTTTGTGATCATTTGGGTAAATGCCTAAATGCCCAAAGGTGGGATTGCTGGGTCATAGGGGAGATTTACCTGGAGTCTTTTCAAGAACTTCCATACTGCTTTACAAAGTGTTTAAACAAGTTTACACTCCCACCAACAATGCAATAGGAGTCCTTTTAGACACATCCCCTCCAACATCTGTTGCTATTATATTTCTTGATTATAGCCATTCTAACTAGAGTAAGGTGCAATCTCAATGTTGTCTTGATTTGCATTCTTTTGTAGCTAGAATAGTTGAGCATTTCTTCATGTGCTTAATGGCCATTTTTATTTCCTCTTCAGAGAACTCTCCAAGTCTTTAGCCCACTTAGTTATCGAGTGTTTGTTTCTTTGAGGATGTGCTGTTGGAGAATTTAAGTTTTTGAGTCCTAAATATATTTTAGATGTGAGACATTGTACATTTTATATCTCATGAAATCTTCTACCTGAACTTGGGCTTTCTATTGATCTTGCTAACTATGACCTTTGCTTTGCAGAAGCTCTGATGTTTCATGTAATCCCATTTGTCCAAATTTTCTTTGATTTCTGTTTTTTGACTATTATAATATGTTTATTGTATACAGACTCCATTAGCACTTGGAATTTATAATTCCATCGCATCTTGTAATAACAAATTACTAGTTTCATAAAGAGATGAATTAAAAAATTAATTTCTTAACTTATCTTTCTTTACTCTTTGTTTCTGGCTCTCTATAAAGAAATTTTCGGCCTGTACTAAAAAGCTCTCGAGTTTATCCTATTCCTTCATGCAATGTTTTCATGGTGTCTTCTTTTATTTTGAGGTCTTTGATCCATTTGGAGTTGATTCTCATGCAGGGGCATATATACGGATCTAGCTTTAGTTTTCTACAGGTGTTTAACCAATTGTGCCAACATCATTTACTCAAAATGCTGTCTTTCTTCCATTCTATTTTTTTGCTCCCTTGTCAAACATTCGGTGGCTCTAGGTCAGGGGATTCATTTCTGAGTCTTCAGTCCTATTCCATTGGTCCTCAGGTCTGTTCTTGTGCCAGAACCAAGCTGTTCTTATTACTATGGCTTTTTAGTAGAGTTTGAAATTTGGAACTTATGTTGCTCCAGTGCTGTTCTTTCTGATAAGGATTGACAAACCTAAAGCCATCATTATACTTAATGGTGAAAAGTTAAGGACATTTCTTATAAATTCAGGAATGAGATAAGGATGTCTGCCCTCTCCACTACTCTTCAACTTAGTATTAGAATGCTAGATGGGGCAATAAGACAAGATGCTAACTTACATGGGATCCAAATAGAGAAAGATGAAGTAAAACTATCCATCTTTGCAGATGAGCTGGTCTTGTATTCAAAGAACCCCATGTACTCCACTCCCAAGTTACTTGAGCTGATCAGAAACTTTGGCAAACTAGCCGAGTATAAAATTCACCCTCAGAAATAAATGGCTTTCCTGTATTCCAATAAAGATATGAGTGTGGCTGAAATTGGGAAAGCAACCCCGTTTTAATACCCACACAAAAAATAAAATACCTAGGAGTTAACTTAAGAGGTGAAGGACCTCTATGATGGAAATTTAACAACCTGAAAAAGAAAATGAAAGCATAACTCAGGAAGTAGGCAACCTCCCACGCTCATGGATTGGGAGGATTAACATCATGAAAATGGCAATACTGCCAAAGGCTATATCCAAATTCAATGTGATACTTATCAATATCCCAATCTCACTCTTCAATGAAATAGAAGAAGCAATCCAAAAAGTCAGAAGGAACAATAAAAGACCCCGAATAGCAAAGAGGTCTTTGTGATAACCCTGCCTGTAGCTCACAAAATCCTTAATTCTTAGGTCTGGACTATTGTTCCTAGATAGTGAATTACTTAAGTGTAATTTGAACGCATAAAACATACATATAAAAATAGCACATTTTCATCTCATGCGAAAACAACCTTTTTTCCATCTCAAATTTATTTCCTGAAAGGCATTTTTAGAGAGAATCTATTTTCATTTTTAGACGAAAGGCTTGTAGGAAACTATGTTCATAATCTGGCTCCTCCTCCCGCACCTCAACACCTAAAACACAAATTTCACAACGCATTTACAAGAAACAATAAAAAAAACCCTGGGAATGCTCAGATGGTGAACGTTTTTACAAAACCCAGAATAAAACTCTGCTGTCTGAGGGAGGGGCTCTCTGAATAAATTAACAAACAAACTCAAAAAAGCAGCCAGGAGTACAAGATGTGAGTGTCCCTGGCTGCTACTCCATGGACAAGGAGCATGGAAGGGCTTCCTGAGCCTACTGGAGAGAGCATGGAAGAAAGTTTCCTTGCCAGCCTGAGTACAAAAGTTGGCATCACCCCTCCTGGGCCCGTCTTTCTTGTCTTCTCCCCACAGCAGAGCAGAATAGTCGTGTGCTCCATGAAGGATAAATATTGTACAAGCTGATCCACAGACTGGCTTCTGTTTAATCTGTACTCTTTCCTAGGTGGGCAGCCCCTGCCCTGTAGTGTATGTGTGTTCCCAAGGGCTGATCCTCAGGGCCCAGACCCATGGAGCAGGCATGAGCTAGATGTGACTCAGTGACATTGTGTCATTCACGCAGCAACTGCCGGGTTGCTGCCCTAGCCCAACAGCAGGTGCACCCTGATCTTCTCCCACAGTCCCAGGAGAGGTGCCCACAAGGGTCCGATATGGGCATGCTGCCACTAGGATCCTACTTAACCAGACCGACCAGCATGCCAGTGAAGTGGCTGCCGCCTGAATTACTAATTATTTTATAGAGCAGTATTAAACAAAGTGATACACATTACTGTATGATTTGTAATGCTCTATCCTTGTGTCTCTAGTCAAAAATCATTGAACTTTATACTAGCAAGAATGGACTTTATTGTTTGTATTCATAAGGCCATAATGTAAAACTGAAATAAAAGTACAACAAAACTCTTAACCGTAAACACGTGATTAAATATCAGAATTTGAAAAAAATTGTATGTAAGTAGTACAAATAAAGTTATACTAGAATAGTAAAATACACACAAAATATATTACATTAGTTGTATTCAAGTGTAAAATAAGTAATTACAGACAGAATTCCTACTGGATAAAACTATTACAATGGTTTAACAAGTTGAAGTGATATAGTTTATATATTTTGTTTTTATAAAACTTATTTATATCTCCCAGTTCTGTTTATCTCAATGAAGGGAACTGTTAGAAAGTAGATATTATATGTGGCACCTCTTGCTTCCAGTACCATGAAGGGGAGTGACACTTCCTAATGGGAGTCCTGGGATGAAACCCACATCCGGCCCATGTAGACCCATCAGTGGTCCATGTGGTGACCCTAAGGGGGCCCAGGACACTGCATTGCTGCAGCAGCAAATATAACACTTGTTGCGGTGGGCTGTAGCCAACAAGGCTCCATTAGTGACCAAACCAAGCAACCCAGACTCATATGTCAAAGCCAGAGGGGAAGGCAGGGCAGATGCCAAGTCCTGCATTCCATCAGTGCAGCTTACACTGCCAAGACCAGGTCCATTCCCCTGCTTTGGAGAGCAACGAGGGTAGGGGGTGAGCCCATTGCCTCCAAATGGAGTATCCCTGGAATGGTACCCAGAGCTGGGCCCATATGGGCCAGAAGGGTTATGGAGGAGACTACACAGCAAAGCCAACGGGGCTTCAGTCCCTCGGTGCTGCAGCTGGTGTGCTGCAAGTCCAGGCTCCTCTGGCACGGATGGGCATATGTAGGGTTGGCCCTGTACCTGACTCAACAGGGTCCAGAAAATGGAGGTCCACATATATGCTGAAGGGGCTCCAGGTTGCTGAGCTGCAGCAGCTGTCACAAGCCAGCTGGCAGAGGGGCCAGCACATGGCTCCAGTCCCCCCCCCTTAAAGCCTGATGAGGTGAACCAAGGCTAGGCTACCTAGCCCCAAGGAGGCAGACTGCATGCTCAGCCTTCCTTTACCCATGGACTCTGCAGTGTACAAACATGTTGTCCCCCACTCCTCACTCATGGGGATAGGCAGTGACCCCAGAACAGAGTCTCCCTAGGATGGGCCACACACTCAGGAGCACAGAAGACAAGTACCAACACAGCTGGAGGAGGAGAGGGCAGCAGTGGCCTCAACTCCAGCCCCATGGCTGCCAGCTGCTGGGTGAAATGGAGCAACTGAGACTGGGAAGTTAGGTGGGATGCGTGGGCAGGGTTCATCTAGCAATTCTGGGGAGCATGCACACACATCCACTCACTGCACATCCACCATAAGGGAGTTGGCCACCCATCTCAACGGGTGACCTAAGAAGGCACCCACACCCACAGGGACTACAGAAATGGAGTTTCACATAATGATTTGGAAAGGGCTCCAGAGGACAACCTTGGAGCAATGAATAATTGGCAAACAAAAAAAGAAAGAAAAACGAAAAATGTCCGGGAGAACTATTCATCAGTGATAAACTATTACACTTTAAAAACAGTTTTGCTTTCCTCTTGTCCTATATTTTTGCATGGGGACTTCTGAATTAACCAGAAATATCCAGGATTTCTTCATGCATAGTAACACTAATATATATAGCTTCTATTCTTTTTTAATTAAGGGAAGTTGCATTTAGTCCTTTCCCATGTTTGATTCATGAAAAAAATCCTGAACTGTATCTGTAAAACACCAAACTCAGCATTTCTTCTGAACACCTCACTGAAGAAAGAGAATAAAATTACCAAGCAATAGGTATCACCCATATTGTCACTGTGCTAGCTCTTTCTCTGATTAGAAAATAATCCTGCCTGCACATGCAGATCGCTTATGTAAAATGTTTTCCAACAGCTCTTGTTGTTATCTTACATTTATCTTCCTCTTCCTACCTCTTCTCCTGCTCCTGTTCCCTAGTGTCCTGTTTCCCTCTTCCTTCTCTCCTACCTCTACTTTCTCCCTGTCCCCTCCTCTTCTCTCTCGTGCTATGACCTTTCTCCTCTCTTACCCCTTCCTCCTCCTGCCCTTCCCTCTTTCTCCTACACTTTCACTTTCTTCTACATCTTTATGATCCTGGGGGTTGGCCATGCACTAAGCAAATGCTCTGCTGCTCGATACAGGCCTCCAGTCTGGACTTCATTTCAATGACACTCTATTTCTTTGCTACAAACCCAACAAAGTCTTTTGATTCAAGATTTAATTCATTGTACATATTCTACATCATGAATATGTGCTACTTCATACAGTGTGGCTAAGAGGTTTGGATTATGCTTTGGGCTTCAGTTAAACTCATCAGAAACAATGTCTTCGAAGGCAAACTAATGTGATCCTGTTACTCCCAAATTAATGAACTGGTTACTTTTGTATCTTGCACAAGTACTTCCATATTGCTCCCAGTTTAATGAACTGTCACTTTGTTGTAGCACCCACAGTAATACTAACCCAAGGATTGCTGGGGATCAGAAGATTAAGTCCAGACAGGAGAATCCATGAGATATGCATCTCAAATTAACTATTAAAAAGCCAGAAGAAAACTTGTGACTACGTGGTATAGTGCCATACTTCCACAGAATAAGCTGACGACAGGACCCAGGCCTGAGTTGAAGACATGTGGTGGGTGCACACACACCCACCCCCCCACACACAGACACACGCACACACAATTTCCCAGCTAGAGCAAGTACAATATCTGTTTTCCCAATGACATATCTGAGTTCCAATCCTATGTGTTTGGATGTTTTTGAAAGCTGTATCATCAACTTACCTAATTTTAATAAATGACACCCTGCTCACTATTATTTAATCCTGATTAGAAAATATTTTAAGACACATTTTCATGTAGAAAATTGAGTTTTTTCCCCAAATCGTGACTGTCTTGGTTTATAAGAAAGAAAGAATTGTGCCTTTAATTCATTAGTTCATAAATTAAAAAAGTAACACTAACCCTACAACCAGTTGCTTCTGCATTCAAATAGCCACACAATATATATTAAATTTATACATCTTATCTTTGATTCAACTCATCTTTCTTAAAATAATTTCTAGTTTTACTCAATATCTTGTTATTTTTCTAACACAAACCCTAACTGGAACATTCAGGCTAATCCTCACACTAATCATATCCCAATCCTAATATTATTAGCAGTTTCCTATTTCATATTCATCCTAATTCTATCTTGACTTGTTATTCGAAGATTAACTTTCAGTTTGACCCTAAATTTTCCATTTCCCTAATGCTAACAATAAGCCCAGCTGGAACTGAAACCTAACTTTCAACCTAATCATAATCTAAAATTAATATTAAAAATACTCTAGTTTTTATTCATTGGAATGAATATTCCAGTTTGCACTCTGGAAATGAGTTTCAATTTGCCCTAATTCCAACAAATTTCCTGACTCTACCTCTGAAGTTATCTTGTTCCCTAACATGAACCATTATATTATTTGTCATCAGACTCTCTTATCAGGAAAAACACTGTAGTTTCAATTGATCCTACCTTTTCCTGAACCACTGTATTCTAAAACAATTTCATATTTACTTATCATCTAGTCCATTACTCAATGTTAACTCTCAACCTAAACCTGGCTGGAAAACTCTCATTAATCATTGCAAGAATGATCACTGAGAAATAAATATATCATGATAATGCTCTAGTTACTATTCATTCTCACATTTTTGCTTCTACTTGTTAGTGAAAACTCAATTTTATACTAAAACTTTCCTATTCATAACACTAATCATAATCAGAACAAAATTCTGACACTGATTTTAATCCAAATTATACATCAATACTAACACTTACTAGTTAGTGTTACAATAGTTTTCATTCATCCTAACTTGATTCAAATATGCATTCCAAACATAGGTTTCTATTTTTTTCCAATATCTTTGTCATTTTCTAACCCGAAAGTTAATCTTAACTGGAATATTGAGAATAAATATTGTCGCGACCACCTCGACCAGCAAGGAAGATGCGACCCGGGATTCTTCTCAATGCGGTTTATTCAAGACCTTGCTACAAGCTTCTCTCCCACTTCTCTTCTGCCCGCTTCTTCCCACTTCTCTTCCCCCCCCGCCCCCGCCCTCCAGTTATAAGCCTCCTGGATGGCCAATCCCGAAATGCCACGTGGCATATACCGATAGGGTCGCAAACAAAGAAGCAAACTAGGAGCCAAGTCATAACCATATAAGGAGTTGTTTTTCTTACAGGGAGCACTCATCACTGGGAAGACGGAAGGCGGGAGCCAGCACCATACAATGTTGCTTTTGCGGCCGTGCCTTAAGGCCGCGCCGTCTTTGGTCGCGGCTCCTGCTGCTCTCCACATCTCCCCCTTTTTTGTTTTATTACGCAACAGGTAAGTGTAGAGGTTGGGCCTCTGTATAAAACATTAATGAGAGGACCTTGCACTCGTCTTCGCCTGAGGGGCGCCTTCCGCAGTGATGACCAGGCCCGTCCGATGCCTTTTTTGCAGAGGTGGGATCTTGGGCATCAACCCACTTGCAACCCAACATGCTCTTCTTGGGCTCTTGCCAGGGAGTGATTCCCAAGTGCAGTGCGTTTGCCTCACACCCTGTGCTATTCCTTTAACGTGGCAAGCCACACGTAGGGGGACTGTCCGACCTCAATGGCAGTGAAGGCCTGGACCACCGTAGCCATACTCCTGCGCTGCGAGCTCCTAATCCGACATATGCACCACAGGCACAGCAAGATCACCAATGGCAGGATACCAATAAGGGAGCCCATTCCCGCCCACTCCTGAAAATGATCCACAGCTGTCAAAATCCAGGAGAAAACATCTTGTAACAGGGCATCATCCATCCAGGTAGAGTTTATCGCCGATCATAGCTGCAACATCAATTGGCCGAATTCCCCCGTCCAGTTGCCTAAAAGATAACTTGACAGTTGTTTAGACAAATTTGCTGCTTGGGTATAGTTATCATACTGAATAGCAGTAATACAAAGCCCTTCATATTTTTGAACACATCCCAGCTGAGCCAACTGCCACAGGATATCAACCTGCTCCTACACAAGGTCAACCCTTTGATTTAACAGCATCAGTCCTCCTTTTAATTGGGCATTGGCCGCTTGTTGTAAATCCAGAGCTCTGGCTCTAGTAGCCGACAAGTTATTTAAAGTCTGAGCCGTCTGCACAGTATGTGACATGGCGACAGCGGCAGCCGTCGCACCCGCAGCAGCCACAGCTATAGCAGTTACAATGGCCGCAGTGATGCCAAAATCTCTCTTATGCCTAAACAAGGTTACAGCTTGAGAAGCATCTACTGGCACAGGCACCCAATGTGGGATGCATGCAACTATAGCTAACGGATACTGAGAACTCCAGCAGGTAGCATAATAGCAGGTTTCATTAGTGCAAGCACATACATCATCTGAGCATACAGAGGTATTGTTAATTACCAAAAACACAAAAGGGGAAACCACACACACAGGTGTAGGCTGATCTTATAGGTTCGGCCTGCAAGCAACTTCCATTAAGACCACATAACAGCCAATTATTAAAGGGATTAATTCCAGCCCAGAATTGTACACTAGCATTGGACAAAACACTAGGGGAGAATGAAAAATGCTCAGACTCATCAGCCCAAACAGCGAGTCGTGATTGGCAACCTGTCCAAGGCCAAGCCTCCCACATACGGTCAGGCAAGCAAAAAGGGGCCCATTTAGGTTGCTTTACAATCCACGGGTCAGTATTTAACTTTAAGCTTTCATAATATCTGCCTAAGACAGTACCAACAAATCCAGTAGCATTTGCCCAAACCTCAGTTGATCCCGGATTCCCATACCAATATCTAAAATAAGTGGCCGGGGAACCAGTCAAGGCCATGCAACTACCATTAAAGGTCACATCACTTAAGCAAAAGCATAGCATGACCATCAAGCTAATATTTCTTGCTTCACCTATCCCTGATATTTGTTTATCCTCTGGGTAAAAGGGAAGGTTAAGAGTCTTATTTGTAGTGAAAAATCTAGGGAAAAGAGAAGCGTCATGTCTCACGGGCATGGGCCTCGGGAATGCAGACAGTATCCCCCATGTCGCTACTGTCTGCCCCTGTTGGATCATCAGGAGCTGTATGATCAGCAACGCAATCTTTTGTTTCTTCCGTGTTCCGTTCATCTTGGACTCACCGCACAAGTCGTTCGGGCACCCACACTGGATCCGAACGATTCTGAGGAAAAACACAAACAGATCCTCGTGCCCATACCAGCACGGGGTCAGGCCCGTTCCAGAGGCCCGTGAGCACATCCTTCCACAAAGCCGATCCTAAGGCCGAAGGAGTGGAACAGGTATGCCTATCCGCCGCTGAGCGACCAGCGTTATCCAAATTCAAAAAAATTAGGGTGAAAAGTGTCATGGCTATTCTTTGTCTTGCTGTAGCCATCAGGGGTCCAGCTCACCCTTTTTGTTTTATTAACATTTCCTTGATAGTACGATGAGCTCTTTCCACAATTCCTTGTCCTTGAGGGTTATAGGGCAGTCCATGCACCAGGGTAACACCCATTTGAGTGTAAAAGGAAACAAAGCGCTGCCCAGTATTGGCCGGACCATTATCAGTTTTTAGCTGTTTTGGCATTCCCCAGGCCGCCCATGCTTCCAGGCAGTGAGATATTACATCAGTAGCCTTTTCCCCTGACGGGGGGTGGCAAGTATAACACCTGACACGGTGTCAACAGAAACATGTAGATATTTTAAGGGCCAAATTCTGGTATATGAGTTACATCCATTTGTCATACTTGTAAGGGTCTTAAACCACGTGGATTAACTCCAAACGTAGGGGGCTTATGGTAAATAATACATCGAGGACACTCCTTTACCACTTGACATGCATCCGCTCTAGAAAGGGAAAAGCGGCTTTGTAAAGTCCTGGCGTTTACATGAAATTTGGCATGAAAATCTTTTGCTAAGTCAACAGAAGAAGCATGGAGCTCCCACTCAATATGAGTGTGTGCATCAGCCAGGGCATTACCCTTTGTCAGTGGTCCTGGGAGGCCTGTATATGCTCGAATATGCATTGGAAAAAAGGGTTCCTTGCGTTGCCATATAAGGGATTGTAGCAAGGTAAAGGGAGCTAGAACAGAACTGGTAGCCTTTATTGTACCAACCGCTTCCAATATCTTTAAAGCATTTATTACATAGGCTGAATCTGATATTAAATTAAAAGGACAGGGGAAAGCTTTAAATACTTCATTTACAATCATCAACTCAACAATCTGTGGGTTACCAGGGACAAATTGATGCTGCATGGGGTCTTGGCTACCTGCGACGTATACCCCGCATCCCGTTTTGGGACCATCCATAAAAATATTTATAGCCCCTCCAATAGGCTTTTGGGCAGTTACCTTTGGAAATATCACTGGATGTTCCTTTACAAATCTCAGTCGGGGGTCATTGGGCAAATGATTATCAATATCTCCTGGAAACATGCATCTCAAAATGGACCAATTATCAATAGTGGCACGTAAAGTCTGAACTTGGTAGGCATTGTAGGGAACAATGATGGAGTGTGGATAAATTCCAAAAAATTGTAAACTCTGTTGAACTCCTTGCAGAGCTAAGCCCGCTAAAGCCTCAGGGTAATACTCCAGCGCCTTTATGGGGTCATATGAGAGTGTAACCACATCAACGGCCCCTCTTGCCAAAGTAGCCCAGTTGGTTGGGTATCAGTGGGAAGAATGCAAAAATCAAAGGGTTCGCCATCTTGTAGCCTGTTTAAACAGGCGGCACTTAAAGCCTCCTCCACCCTTTTGAGAGCAAATCGGGCGCTCTCAGTCAGGTCTCGTGGGGAGTTTAAATCTATATCTCCTTTTAACATATCAAATAAGGGTTTTAATTCATAATTTGGCAATTTCAAATACCCCCTTATCCAATTAATATCTCCCAACAATTTTTGAAAATCATTTAAATTCTTTAAGTTATCTTTTCTCAGGGTCAATTTTTGGGGCATGATCGACCTGGGATGTATCCTAGCTCCCAGGTACTCCACCACTCTGCCTGTTTGTATTTTTTCTGGTGCTGGATAAAGACCCTGTTCCCTTAAGGCAAAAACCAATTCTGCATAGGCCTTTTGTAACCCAGCTTCTTCCTTATGAGCTATCAAAATGTCATCCATATAATGGACCACCCTGAGTTTAGGATGCCGTTCTTTAACAGGAGCTATAGCCCTGCCAACAAACAGCTGACACATAGTGGGGCTGTTGGCCATACCCTGAGGCAGCACGACCCACTCATATCTTTGGTCAGGTTCTTCATGGTTACAGGAGGGCACAGTAAAGGCAAAATGCTCACAATCAGCAGAATGCAAGGGGATAGAAAATAAACAATCTTTTATGTCTATTACCATAATAGGCCAATGGGCAGGGAGTGCAGAAAGCAAAGGTAACCCTCTTTGTACAGGGCCCATAATTTGCATTTGTGCATTTATGGTACACAAATCATGAAATAATCACCATTTACCTGACTTCTCTTTTATCACAAATATTGGAGTATTCCATGGTGAAATTGAGGGTCTCACATGGCCCAGTGCTACTTGTTCTTCTACCAGTTTATGAGCAGCTAAAAGCTTTTCGGAGGATAGAGGCCACTGAGCTACCCATACTGGTTCCTCCATCTTCCAGGTAATGGGAACTTGATTCTCAGTGGCCCCTATGTAAAACCCAGCCCATGTCTATCAAGTTTTTGGTGGACATCAATAGGCTCTTTACAGACTTGCACGTTTTTTCCCAGTCCTTGCCCTGGGCAGTAGCCCATTTGTAACATCATTTCCTTTGAGGTAGGAGAATATTCATTACTAAGGCAAAACCTCATCTCTTTTAGTAAATCTCGACCCCACAGGGAGACAGGCAATTCTAAAATATACACTGACTCAATTCCAGAGGAGCCAAAACCCTTTTCACAGAGCTCTGATCCTCCAGGCAGCCACTAATCAATCTCCAAATGGGGCAGACTCCTGCCTTTAATGTGCCCTGTTCATAGGCAAAGTCCAAATCCCTCCCTAATTTATCCCATGAGGCTATTGTAAGGCTCCCGGACACTATGAACCAAGGAGCTACAATGTTGCATTCTTCAAGGAACCTCTGTAAAGTACCCTTCTTTAACTTTAGTCCTTTTGAGCGTAGTAGCTCTTCCAGGGCCAGAAAAATTGGATGTGATGTCGCGGCTCCCATCTCAGTTATTAAAATTTTTATTTTTTGTTACTTTCACTTGAGGCCTGTATTTTATTTCTTCCCGTGTTTCCACTCTCTCTTTTATCTACAGAGAAGAGACCTGTATTATTCCCACTTTAATCACGGATTCCCACTTCACCTGGGAACTTACCCCCGCTCTTGTCTCAGATTCCCCCTTTTCCTGGGAACTTACCGGTGCACCACCCTGACCGCAGACAGTTCTGAATTCCCTGTATGGGCCACCAGCTGTTGCGACCACCTCGACCAGCAAGGAAGACGCGACCCGGGATTCTTCTCAATGCAGTTTATTCAGGACCTTGCTACAAGCTTCTCTCCCACTTCTCTTCTGCCTGCTTCTTCCCGCTTCTCTTCCCCCCCTCCCCCGCCCTCCGGTTATAAGCCCCCTGGATGGCCAATCCTGAAGCACCACGTGGCATATACCGACAGGGTTGCAAACACGGAAGCAAACTAGGAGCCAAGTCATAGCCATATAAGGAGTTGTTTTTCTTACAGGGAGCACTCGTCACCGGGAAGACAGAAGGCGGGAGCCAGCACCATACAATGTTGCTTTTGCAGCCGTGCCTTAAGGCCAAGCCGTCTTTGGTCGCGGCTCTCACAGCTCTCCACAAAATATAAGCCTAATTGCAAGTAGATTCTAATATTAATAGCAGTACTCTAGTTCACAGTTATTCTAATTCTTACCAGACTTATTCCAAAATTCACCATCTATTTGAGCCTCATTTTTTTTCTCCTTCACTCTAACCTTAAACGTGGCTGGAATCCTAACCATAACCTTAACACTAATGGTATTGCAATTCTAAAATTTATGAAAAATGCTGGTTTTGTGCAATCCTAACTGAAATTCCACTTGTATTTCTTAAAATAAATTGCAAGTTTTCCTAAACCCTACATATTTTCTCATTCTTATCTCTGAACCTATCCTGTTCCATAAAAGTAATCATTAAACCAATTGATCTCAAATCCTGATATTATGAAATACATTTTACTTCCATTATCCCAGCTTTTCCTGAATTCCTAGAACCTAAAATAAGTTTTTTTTTCTTTTGGTTGGTTTTGGGATTTCATCTCTGGGCCTGGGCATAATCCCTGAGTTCTAGGCATAGGCATGATCCCTGAGTTCTTTAGCTCAGGCATGATCCCTGAGTTCTTTAGCTCAAGGTGTGCACTTTGCCACTTGAGCCACAGCACCACTTTCTGCCTGGGATGGCTTTGAACTGCGATCCTCAGAAATTAGCTTCCTGAATAGTTAGGATAATAGACGCGAGCCACCAGTTTAATATATTTCTTTACTCAATTCTCAACCCCCTTTAACCAGAAACCTAACCCTAATCACAGCCTGAATTAACAACAAATGGTTAATGTAAGGGAAATTGTCTGGATTCTATTCAATCACACATTTTTTTGCTTCTATTCAATCACACATTTTTTTGCTTCTACTTCTTATCCTTCCCTAATCCTGACAAGAACTAAAACAGTAACACTTTAAACCAAATTATATATGAATGTTTAAGATAACATGCACACTTGTTTTCATTCATTCTAACTTTGATGTCATTCATTCTTCTTAAAATATGTGGCAATTTTACACAATATCTTACATCTTTTTCTCATTCTAACCCCAGCTCTAACTGCAACACCTTGCCTAATCCTAAACCTATATATAACCGAATCATAATGTTAATAGCAAGTGTCTATTTCACAATTATCCTATCTCTTGCTCAGTGTGTAGGTCTAAATTTTACTTGTACTTAACTAAAAGTTGAAATAGGTACCAATTTTTAAAAATGTTTTTTATTTCCTGTCGTTTTATTTTTCATTTTTTAAATTTCATTTTATTGTAATGAGGCTTACATAGGGATTACAGTTACATGTGTAAGGTAATGAGTACGTATCTTGTTGAGCATTGTTACCCCCTTCTTTGTTGTTGTCCCACTATCCCTTCCCTCTCCCACATCCATCACTCTTCTCTCCCCATGGTGTAAAATTCATTTTCAGTACAGTTTTTTTTTGTTCATCCTGATAATCGACTGTACGTCTTGAATTAAGTTGCAGTTTAGCTTAAATCTTCCAAATTACTTTATATGTGCATATATAAAAATATAATTTTATGTGAAAAACAGAATATCTTTGGAGAAAGGAGTAACAAAAAGGAAATAGAGGGAGTAAAATCAAATGTTTTTAATACATTATGGAAAGAGCATAATTAAACTGCCATTTCTGAAAATTAATAACCATTAACAAAATAACTAAAAGTAAATAAATAAATAGCACACTGCCTTCCAGTGTTCTTAAAGAGAATCATGATATGTCTTGTGAAAGAAATAATTGTGTTAGGAAAACTATGTTCATGCATAATTTATATTGTTATTGGCCAATTATTTAACTTAATGAATAAAAATTTATCAAATAAGATTTCATGACAAAAATATAAATCAGTTACTTAATAAATTTTGAGAAAAAGTTATAATCATAAGTTTTAAGAAGCTAAATTTCTATTTCCCTACAAAGCAATGATTTAGGTTTACTAACCTAGTATTTCTAGTAAGTTTAGAGAACATAATTGGCATGTAAAACAATGAACTGTACATTTTGTGTTTTGGATTTTAAACGTTGTCTTTTATTCAAATGAATACTTAGGTTTAATTTTCAAAATAAATGCAATTTTATCTCCTTTCAGAACAAGTACTTACCCAGCAATTAAATGTACTACGATATTCAGGTATTTAAAAGCTAAATTTTCTGTTTGTTATGTAGCTCTACATATTCAAAATGACATGATTTTTCTATTTGTAAATGTCTAACCTGTGAGATTTTTTCTTCATCAATATATATTATCTCATGAGGTTGTTGTGAAGGCTCCAGTAACCAGTGTGGTCAAAAACATTTCCTGAATTCTAAATTTTAAATCTAATCATTTTTAGCCTTTGATTATATCATTTATTGTCTCTTCAGAGCAATTAAACTAAAATAAATACTACTTTTAAACATTTCACTCATATTGTAAATAATATTAACATAGGTTAAACAGAGACTAATCATTTCAAACTCACCATATTTGATGATCTTAGCGTGAAGAATGTAGAGAGTATCAGAACCCTATACTCAATATTTTTGGCTAGATTAAATTAAATTATATATCTGGATTTCTAAATTGGAGTAAATCACATGGAAATAGGAAAACAAGAAGAAAAATGATTACTTTGGGATCACTTTCTTCTTAAAAAAATTTTTATTGTGAAAATACCGTACAGAGGGGTTACAAATATATGGGCAACGTAATCAGTTCATTTGTTATCAAGCATTGTTGCCTCCTCCTTTATTTCCCCTTACCATCCTTTCCCATCTCTACCCCTTCGCCAGCCAAAGTGGTAAAGTTTGTCTTTCGACATAACGTCTTGTACATCTCATTGTTGCAATTGATCCAACGGTATCCCTAAAATTATGAAGCAAAAACTTCTCCAAGAAATATATTTTTCAATAAAATGTTTCAATCCTTAGGTAAAGTGCTTTATCCTTCAAATATTGAAGGATAAAATTTTTCTCAAAATAGAAATTCTGCAAATAATCTAATGTATGTTTTCATGCACAAAATTCTATGACTTCTAGTCTTGTTATGTGATTTTCATTATATTTTTATTGAGAAATGATTCCTAATTATATTTATTACAAACTTCTGTATTTATACAAATCATGCCTGTACATGTTAATTTACATAATTTAATACACAAACAACATTATCTTTTTTTCCTGTCTTCCACAGGTAAGGATGAGGTGCTGAAGTATATTAAATGAAAGCACTCTAAAAGAGAGTCTATGTGTCTTTCCCCTTCTCCTCCACAAATTATACCGACCTCAAATACAGTGAAAGCAGGGGTTATACTGTGGGAGAGGGACATACAAAGCAACAAAGAAATAATCTTATAAATGCATTAGAAACAATCGCATGAATGAAAAAAAACATTGAATACATATCTTAGGGTTCATTTCCCTAACATCACCTTATCTGAACTTTTCTGCTTGACTCAGACATATACTAGATATTGCAAATTAGGGAAACCATGGAACCTATGTTTCTTTGGGCTTAGCTTACTTCACTTAATATAATTTTTTCCAAGCCTTTCCATTTCCTAACAAATGGGGCAATGCCATTCTTTCTGATGGAGGCAACAATGAGAAGTACAAGTCGTTATGTCGAAAACGAACTTTACAACTTTGGTGGGGGGGCGGGGAGTATTGGGTGGGGGGGAGAGGGAGGATGGGAAGGGATGGGAAGGGGAAACAAAGGAAGAGGCTGCAATCCTTGATGAGAAATGTACTCATTATCTTGCTCATGTAATTGTAACCCTTCTGTACAGTATTTTCACAATAAAAATAAATAAAAATTAAAAAAAATAAAAGAGAGTCTATGTGGACTGGAAATTTGCAACATGAGGATGGGATCATGAGCACTTTCTACTTGGCTGAACAGGAGTTCTTGTCTCTACAGTACTTTCTTGCCATTTAAGCACACAGCGAAAGCCACAAAATTTGAAGTTCATATGAAAGAATTACCCTCCGAAAAGTCTTGGCAACCCTGCTCAAAAGCTCAATTTAATCACTAGTTCTTTGTGCTTGCTGTCTGATCAATTTCCCTATCATATTTACATATTATTAAGCATATTAGTCATTCAACTGGCAGTACATGGCAGAAGACTCCTGAAATCACATCTATTGCTGTGTAATATTTAGAAGATAAGAAAAAGATTATATTGATTTTTAATTCCTCCATTTTGCCTTCAATATAGTAATTAATTGTCAAAACAATCGTATAAGATGTTAGTCTATTTTCCAAATTTAATTAAAGATTAAGCAAGTGTTTTTTGCAGTAAAGTGATGACAGTAGTATCACAGTTCTGATATGAGCACATCCTCCCTAACAAGTAATGCTCTATGGACTGTAAATATGGACGCCACACTAAATTCTCTCTCTCTGTCTCTCTTTTTCTCTCTCTACTCACAGACACACACACACACACACACACACACACACATAGTGCTGCCACCCAGACACCATTCCTTTGTAATTATAATTGATTGATGTTTGTTCCCTTTCTTTTTTTGATTCAGGATCTTGCTTGGACCTGTATGTTTCCCCGAGATCAAGTCTCTTCTTAGTATACCGTGTATCTTTGTATGCTTCATGCCAATTAACAGTACCTTGAATACAATATATTCAAACTTGACATTCAAGTCAAACTCCATGAATTCATACTACTATTCCAAAATATTAAAATGTATTGGATCTAGGGACAGAATGCCCACCTTGTTATTTTAGAAAGAATTGACATCATGAAAAAGAAGAACATTAATCAGGTACTGTGGTAAGAGAAGGGAAGTATGTGGGAAAATGTAGAATACTGTATGTGTGTTAGAGATAGAGAATAATAGGCTCATTTATTGATAACTTGTCATCCTATATTGAAAGCTCAATTTATGTGTACAGTTTTCCAGGTACTTTACTTACCTATCACTTCTGATCACAAATTTGCTTATGAATGTTTATAGTATCTTTGAATAAATCACACAATTTGCAGGTACTTATCATCTTAATGAAAGACAGTCTGCTTCTACGTTTTTCATTATATGTGACAAACCCTTATTTTTTGTTGCCCTGTTTGCTGAATAAATGTATTACTGGAAACAGAATATTGACAACAAATCTGAGTGTAATTTTCATTTTGTAAATTTCAAATATAATATATACTTTGTATTGACTAGTTATTTTTTTAAATGAGTGATATTCATGAACACAATACTTTGGTGCCTTTAAGTCAATTGAGAATTGCTGTGGTAGTTCTTGTGTCTTTTGACTTAACCATTATGTTATTCATGTATAAACATTGCATTGCACTTTTTTATTTTTATATATAAAATAATCCCCAAGGGTTTACTTTAAAGTGATAATGGAGGGAGGTTGTCTTTTTGTTCCAAACTTTATATTTACATCATTAAAAGTACTAGAAACACATGATGTTTACTGGGGCAATATTAAAGATAAGGACATATTTCTAAAGCGAATGGATTTATTGATTAAAACATAGAATAGAGTAAAATAGTCAGGTTTCTTGTTTGAGACTGCATAAGTTTCATATGAATGTAGCTCAAGACAGCATTCAAAGATAAATTCATATTTATATTACTGAGATTTACATCACAATATAATAAATATAGGTATTTTAAGAAATAGGACATTCAAAGCCCTAGATAACTAATGGATGAAAAATGGACTTGATAAAAAGCAGAGGAAAACAATTCAACATGCATCTATTATGATTTTATCATACTAATATGAAAGCAATGGAGCTTTTCCCTTTCTGAAGAAGAACGTTTTGACAGTAATTTCAATGTAAGTTATAAATTGTAATGAGTCTAAAGTCTTTTCCTCCAAGATATCCGAGTACTATACTCATCCTTTGAAGAGTAAATTAGTAATTATTTTCATTAGCTTTGCTTAATATGAATTTATTTTAGTAAATAGGTTAAAATATGTTCTTTCTCCCAAATTTAATAGCAAACATTCTGTCTCTTTTTGTTTCTTCATACAAGCCTGAAATCACTACTTCAACATAATATAAGCAGAAAAACAAAAATAACCTGATACAACAATCACAAATCCTAAATTATGTGAAAACATCCACAATATAAAAATAAATCTGAGGAAGAAGAAAAACAATAACAGAATAACAACAGAAAATTACCCTAGTAATCTCTAATGAAACAGAGGTTTATAGTCCTAGCAGATACTCCACTTCTAGAGGGTCACATTAAATCAGCTATAATTATAGATATGCTATAAATATGTCTATAGATATTTCTATAAATATAGACATAATTGTAAACATATCATTCATAAGAAGATTTTATACTGTCTTCACAAGAAAATAGAATTCTATGAAAAGGTGCCAGCCAAGTAGTTGACTGCTATGACTGTGTTGACCAACACATTCAAAAGCACATCTGCAGTGTGAAAATAAATGGGCAACATGGAAAAAAGCAGGAACAGAAGCATACATCAGAGACAGCCATATCCATACACATAGACAATTCACCATACTACTGGACAGTCTGAACTGTCACTGGAACCACAAATATTAACATCACAACATCTCACCACAACTGTTTTCTATTCCTACACTTAATGGACCTGACAAAAATGCAATTCCGGGAAAACAAATCATAACAGAAGACCAAACAAAGACCTGGCAAATCAACCAAGAACATAGAGTGTCACCTATTAAGATCATAGATTCCCCCAAAAGAAAACCTCCAAATGGACAAAACAAATCAGAAAAATACAAGAAAAGTCATGTCAAGGTAGTATAATTCATACAGTAAATAACCAGGCATTAGAACAGACAATCAAGGGCCTAGAAGAGAGTTATCGAAACTTATTACAGATACTGCTGAAAAATGTAATTAATGGAAAGATAGAAAACCTCTACAAGGAAATTTGTGAACAAATGATACCAACCAAAGATTAGCAAAATAATTCATGGAGACTACACACAGAAAAATAAATAAATTCTGAGAAGTCAAGGGAGTTCAAGAAAAACTGGATGCCTAGTTAAAAGATATGAGAGAAAACACAGCTAAGAAAACAACCCTTGCAAATCCCCCACCGAAAGAAAAAATGTACAGAGGGCTGGGAATGTGGCTCAGTGGTAAAGCACTTGTCTTGCCTGCCTGAGGACCTGGATTCGATTCATCAGCACCACATTAAAAAAAAAAGAAAAATCCTGGAAGTGGCGCTGTGGCACAAGTGGTAGAGCGCTAGCCTTGAGCTGAAGAGCTGAGGGACAGTGCCCAGGCCCAGAGATCAGGCCCCACGACCGGACCCCAAAAATGTACAGAAAGTCCATAAAAGACCTAAAACAAAGCTTTAATAGAGAGATAGAACTCCTAAAATTTACCAACTACAAGACAGGGAAATAAAAAACAAAGTAGAAAGCCTCCACAGCAAATAGATATTATAGAAGATAATCTCAGGGCCAAATACAGAATAGATCTAATAGGAAAGAGGAAAAAATCACTTAGAACAAATCCAAGAAATAAGAAATGATCTTGCCAGAACGTCAAGACTCAGTTAGAAGATCAAATTTTGGGGAGATAGGTATCAAGGAGAAAACAGGAAACTAAATGGATGGGAAACATATTACAGAATTCTATCAGAGAACATGCCAAACATCCAAAGAGATAGGCTCATTCAGAGAAGAGAAGCCTTTAGAACAAACACAGAATTCTAGAACTGAACAATCCACCATGACATCATAATCCATTAGAGGATGATTAACAATCAAGGAAAGGATTCTTAAAGCTGCCATAGAGAAAAGATTGATTATTCATAAAGGATATACAGTCAGAAGAAAAACAGATTTCTTAGCTGATATGGTGAAAAGGAGAGCCTGGAATGATATATGACAAACACTAAAGGGAAACAACTACCAACCGTGAATAAGGTCCCATGCCAAACTTTACTTTACATGTAAAGGATAAATAAACATATTTTATGACAAAGACAACTTGAAACAACGTATCTACACCAAATCAGCATGATAGAATTTAATCAAATATATGGTACATAGAGAAGATCAAGAAGAACAGGAACTGGTTATATAAATGTTCCCTACCAGAGTTCAAGGTGAATTTATTAAGAGTAGATCAGGCACAGCTCCTAACAACTGGTGTATAACATATCAGGACTTATCAGATATTTCTGTCAACTCTCAATATCAATGGACTTAAATTTCCAAATAGAAGACATAGATTAGGTTGCATTTAAAAACAAGATGCATCCTTTTAGTATCTATGAGAGACACATTACCAAACACATTCTATGAAGCTAGAATTAGACTCTTCCCCAAATCACATAGGGACTCACCAAAGAAAGAGAACTATGAATTCAACTCTTTGATAAGCATTAAAGAAGAACTTCTTAATAAAATTCTCACTAACCAATTTCAGCAACTACCAAAGAATAATCATATGGTATGATCAAACAGGATTCATCTTAGATACAAGTGGATTTAATATTCCTGTGAATAAACATAAAACAAACTATCAGCAGAAGCAGGGACAAGAAACACAGGATGTAGAAATAGCTTTTAACAAGCTCCAATACCGCTTTATGATTAAAAGGTCTGAGAAGCTAGGAATGCATGGAACATTCCTCAATATAATACTGAGTATGTATATGACACAGATAATTAGCATTTACCTCACGGTGGAAGCCTAAAGACATTAACATCAGGAATGAGACAAG
Organism: Dipodomys ordii; assembly: GCF_000151885.1. Taxonomy (NCBI): domain Eukaryota; kingdom Metazoa; phylum Chordata; class Mammalia; order Rodentia; family Heteromyidae; genus Dipodomys; species Dipodomys ordii. Next base: position 484,708 of record NW_012285999.1, read on the forward strand.
GATGTCCACTTCTCTACTACTCTTCAATATGGTAGTGGAATTTCTTGCAAGAACATTAGACAAGAGAAAAACATAAAGCAGATCCAAATATGGAAGAAGTAAAACTATCCCCTTTTACAGATGAAATGACCCTGTATTTAAAGGACCCTGCGGCTTCTTCCCTCAAGTTAGTTCAGGGGATGCTACCCTTCAGCAATGTAGCAGGTTATAAAAACCACAAGAATCATTAGTTTTTCTGTTACCAACAATGGGAAGATCCACGCTGAAATCCAAAATACAACCTCATATATTAGCCTCAAAAACAAATCAAATCTAAACAAAACAACAACAACGACAAATCTAGGAATTAATTAATTTAACTAAAATTGTGAAGGACCTATATGTGAAAACGTTAAAAATATAAAAAGGGAAATTGAAGGAGATTCAAGGAAATAGAACGTCTTTCAATGTTCCTGGATGGAAGAATTAACATTTTAAAAATTGCAATACTTCCCCCAAACAATTGGCAATGCAATACTCATCAAAATCCCAACAATATTCTTCAGTGCAGTAGAGAAAGCAATCCAACTTTAATATGGAATTACAAAATTACAGATGATACAAAATGCTTAGAAATGAATTCATGGGCCTATAGTCATCTTACACACATACACACACACACACACACACACACACACAAACAATGGGATTACATTCAACCATCAGAAAGATGACTTTTCACCAGTGGTAAGGAAAATGAAAGGTTTGGGAAAATTATATTAAGAGAAAGGAATGCAGACACAGAGCAATATAGGTTTCATGGATTCATTAATTTATTGAAACTAGAAGGTGCATACAAATCTATAAGTAAACAAGACAGATTCTACTTCGTCCCAATTAATATGGTCATTACTAAGAAAACTGACAATAGCAAATGCTGGCCAATTGGGAACTCTATTACACTGTTGGTGGGAAATTAAACTGGTTCAACTATTGTGGAATGCAGTGAGGAGTTTCCTGAAAAGACTAAACCTATATCTCCCTTAAGCCCCAGTAATTTTCCTCATGGGCAGTAATCCAATCAATAACAAACAGCCTCACATGAAAGCTACCAGTATATCCATGTTCAGGGCCCAGGCCCAGAGTTGAAGGCCTGGAAAAAATTTACCACTGCTGGTATTTGTTTCCGCAAATATGAACCGTTTGATATAAGATAACTAATGAATCCATTTCCAATAGCTAGTTTAGGACTTAAAGGTAGTGGGTGATAAAATGGCTCCTTTGTTGAGTGTTAGGAGAAGATGTAGGCAGTCCATGAAATGGGGATATGTTGTTGTTGTTGTTCGAGGTGCTTGAAGTCAGGGCTTGGGCACTGTTCCTAAGCCCTTCAACTCAAGGTGAGTGCTCTACCTCTTGAGCAACAGTGCCTCTTCTGGTTTTCTGGGGGTTAAATGGAAATAAGAGTCTCAGGGACTTTCTTGCCCAGGCTGTCTTTCAATTGAAGTCCTCAGATCTCAGCTTCTTGAGTAACTAGGATTACAGCTGTGAACCACTGGCACCAGGTAAAAATGGGGGATTTTTAGAAAAGAAAATCGCCCTCTTCACCTGTGTCTAAATCTCAGATATTACTATTAGAACACTTCACCTTTTACTCATTTCATCAGATATTTGTAAATTTTCTCTTTTTCTTCATGTGGGAATACTGCAGTCAATATCAATTCAGCTGGGGGACTGGATCAATTGTATGGTAATTGCTAGCACCTAATTTAAGAACTTTTACATCAAAAGAAATAAAAACCTCATTTGGAATAATTGTGTTTTCTTTTTATTACAAATCTGTGCTGGATTACTTCCTAATGTGATATTGGACCTTCTAAGAGAATGATGACATTTTCTTTCTCTTCAGCCTTCTCCCACATATGGTCAAATATTTAAGAATTCAAAGATTTGAATTGATAATTGATTAAGCTGACTTCTAAGAAAATGTGAATTTCTGGAATTTGGTCTGCTGTGTTTTTCTTACATGCACAGGCTTTCTATGATTTATTTGTTCTACAAGGAATTCTACTTTCTAATCTTTGTGTGACCAATTTTAGTCTCTCTGATCAGTCTTTCTGACCCTCTCTCTGGAGTCTCATTTAGGTTTGCCTCATAAAAAATATTTTAGTTATCGGCTAAATGACTCTCAGCTTCAGTTTTTTGACTGACTTCATGTAGGCTGTAATAGCAACCCTGCAGTGCTTTGTGTGTGTGTGTGTGTGTGTGTGTGTGTGTGTGTGTGTGTGTGTGTGTGTGTGTGTTTATGTGTGTGTTTTGTTTTAGAGGTCTAGGATTACTATTCAATTTAGTAGTTTCTCTTGGCCCCTCTGATCCCCTGGCTTAGAGTCAATGGGTTTTTCTAAAACTACAAAGAACAGCTTAGTAAATTCCTGTTTTAATTTTCCCACAATGAGGCAATCAGGCATCATTGCAGCTCTGTAACCACTTACAGAAGTTGTCTATCAAGATGGCTTTCCAAGGTTGACTGTGAAAATTGTTCATTTCCAACTAGGCACCATAAAGCACATCACATTCCTGGGATCATACTTTTGGAAGGAAGGTTCCACTTCCTTCCTTCTCTTATGATAGATCAAACCATAATATTATTCAGTTGTAGAGCCTGGAGCACATTTTCTCAAGAATATTCTGTAGTGTAAAAAAGGACCAACTTTCAAAATAAAGGTGAAATTACTTATCTACTACAGACTGATTTATCTTGTTTATATCTGTTGATATTTTCATTACTTCAAACACATGGATAATTTATATTGGTATTAGACAAGTGGCAAAGGATTAATGGAATAAGCATTCAGTTTACTTTTGTATATCCAATATAATACATTAGTCCATTATGGAAAATTGACTACAACTGTAGAAAAAATGTCAGGAATATAAAATAAGCCTCAAGAAAAGGTGAGGAAGATGGCAGGGGAGAAGCTGGAGGCTAAACAAGCTTTAGCATAAAAAGCAGTTTTAGTGTTCCAGTGAACAGTACTAGGCCAGAGAATTACACCAAGTGTGCCATGACAGTACAGAGAGTTTGGCCAGAGAGGGAAAATCAAGGCAAAGAGACAGATCTGAGCACTTGCCAGGAGCTGTGGCAGCGGCAGCAGCTGTCACACCTGCAACAGAGAGGGTCTGGGACAAACGCACAAGATGCAGCAGGAAAGCTGATTCTACACAACACCAGCAAGAACTGACAAGGAGCAGATATCTTCACACTGCAGATAGCAGATCAGAGATAACCCAGGAACCAAGACTCTGGCATCATGAGTAGAAGCCTGACATCCTCACTCCTTCTCATGGATCAGAGGAGGGAAGGCATTCATCCCCCACCCTACTACTGGAGAGCTCCATCTTTGATACTGACAAAGGCTCTGCTGAGCTGCCAGTTCCAATTCAGGCCTTGGGAGATAACAAGACAGCTATTTGGCAGGTCACAGGATCCTGCCCAGACCTGCCAGGCTCAACTCCACCCAGGAAAAAGTCACCCACCCCAGGCAGAGGAAATCTGCCACCTGGGAGTGGCTTTCTTCACTGGGTAAACAGAGCCAGAGGCTCCCCTCCCTACAGCAGCCTAGTCAATTGAAATTCAGTAAACATAAACTCTGAGAAAGGCTCCACGCTGTGCTCTGTGAGTGTCTCAGAAGCTAGCCCCTCAGGGAAAAGCTACTGTTTGCTGAAAGGCCTCAACTCAACCCAGAACCTAGCCTCATCAAAGCATTGCCAAACAAGAGAAAACAGACATCTCCCTCTTTTGCAATACTCAAATCAGATCTCTCTCCCACTGAACTAGCCTGAGAGGAGGATCACAAAATCCTCGGTAAAGCAGAGCATTTTCTGCTTGCCCAAACAAACTGCCTTAAGTACCCAATCAAGCTGCAGGAAAACCAAACACCACAAGCAGACCAGGGACTCCATCAAGAGGCTGGTTACTGACACAAGGGAAATACAGAATCTTCCCATCTCCCAGCCCACAAAAAAAATCAAAGTACTTTATTTTTGTTTTTGTACATTATTTTTATTTTTTGTTTTTTTTAAATTTTTGTTTTTATTGTTTATTGTTTTCTTCCACATATAATTTTTATTTTAGGTGAATATATGTGTGTGCTTATTTTTAATCTCTACTGAGCTTTTGATCCTTTTCTTTCTTTCTTCCTTTCTTTCTATTTATCTTTTCTCATTCTTTTCACTTCTTCTCTTTCATTCTTTTCTGCATGACTTAATTGCTGTTCTGCTCAACCTCAAATACACCCGTCGTCGATTATTATATCTTATACTCCATTGTGTACACACTTAATCCAGAAATTTATTACTCAATACAAAACCTCTTAGACAAAAAATCCTTTAATAGCAGTATTACCTCTTTATACCCATATAATATTTTAAAACATTTTTTCTAGTTTTTCATGTTTCCTTTCTATGCCTCCCTTCCTCTCATCCCATCCCCATTCTTCTCTGAATACTGCTTCTTCAAACTTGCAGTTTTAAAGGGTTTCAATTTTTAATATTAAATTTTTGTTTTTCCATTTTTTCTTGTGATTTTTTTTCCTTTTTCTTCTTTTTTCTTACTCTTTTTTCTCTCGCTGCTATCATTCTGTCCAATCAATTTCCCTCTTTGAGATGAGGACATGGTTAAACCGTTCTTCCTCAGCTTCCCACATCCCTCCAATCCTATTGCTCCCCAAATTTTACCTAAACCTAATAATTTCTGGTTGCCAAATTCTCCTTTGCTGTTCTTAGGCCATTAAGACATAGTTGTTTGATGTTCAATAGATTGTATCTCTTGAACCAGATTTATCTGCAGACTTTTGACTGTGCAACTACAGACTTTGGTTGATGCTTACCTTAAAATAGTGTTCTAGCACAAAACATGTTATTCTCATCCCAAATGGGCAGAACAAGCCTGAAAAACACAAGAAAAATGGCAAGCCTGGGGTTCTCAACTCCCATTCATGACAATCAGGGGAGAGAAGAGATAAAGAATAATCCAGAGGAGAGTTCCCAAAAAGCTCTACAAACACTACAGGTAAACAGGGTAAATGAAAAGAGTTAAAACCTGCAAAACTCTCAGTGTGAGCATGATAGGGAGAGAGAGGAGGCAAACCAAAGATCAATACAGGAGACTCATGAGCTTGAGGAAGCTACTCAAAGATTGATACAGGAATTTCGTGAGCAGATTGAGAACACTCAAAGAGAAATAAAGGAATTATGTGAGCAGGTTGAGATCAGACAAAGAGATAGACAGGAATTCTGTGAGTAGGTTGAGATCAGTCAAACAGATAGACAGCAATTACGTGAGCTGGCTGAGAACAGACAAAGAGAAAGTCAGGAATGGCGTGAACAGGCTGAGAACACTCAAAGAGAAATACAGGAAATGTGTAAACATGGGGATCTTAATCAAAGAGAAATACAGGAACTGAGAGATCGGGATGAGAAAGGACAAAGATCAATGGAGGCATTCATGGAATACAGAAACAGAGAGCTGAAAGAAATCAGGGAGACCGCAAAGGGAATGCTCAGTGGAGAACAACAGAAGGAATGGGAGTCCTAGGAAACCATAACAAATCAACTAAGTGATTTGAGAATAAAAACTGAACACCAAATTAAGGAAATAAAGAACTTCTTACAAGATCTAGAACAAAGGTCCAGCAAAGAATTTGAAGTCATCAAAGTCGACCAATTAGAAGGAGAAGAAATAAAAAACGAAGTAGAAAGTTTTGACAGTAGGTTAGACCATGTAGAAGATTGAATCTCAGGGATTCAATACAGCCTAGATACTATAGAGAAAGAACATAAAACCATCCAAGACAAATCCAAGAAATATGATTTATCTATTCAATTCTATTTGGCAAAAACCATCAGAAAGCATAATCTGAGTATAATGGGTGTAAAAGAACACCTAGAGTCAGAAGTTAATGGTCTAGGAAATTTGTTTAACAGGATCCAAGCAGAGAACTTCAAACATGCAAAAAGATAGGGCTATTCAAATACAAAAAGCTTTTAGAACTCCAAATTGACCAGACCAAAACAGGACATCCTGCTGTCAAATTATTATCCGCACAGGATCAATTCAGACCAAGAAAAAAATCCTTAAAGCTGTCAAGGAGAAAAGATCAATAACATATAAAGGGAAACCAATTAGAATCACCACAGATTTCTCAGCAGAGACAATTAAAACAAGAAAAGCCTGGAATGATGTATGCAATGCCGTAAAGATAAGCAACTATCAACCAAGAATACTGTATCCAGCTAAACTCACCTTCATAACTGAACGTCAAATAAAAATCTTCCGTAGCAAAGAAAAATTGAAACAATATATCTCCACCAAACCAGCTCTACAAAGATACCTAAAGATGTCCTACACATAGAAAACCTACAAGACCACAATAAACACCAAGAAACCACACCCAAACTGAGAATCCAAGAACCATAGGAAGAACCCTGTTGTGGCAGCCGCAAAGAAGGTGAATAAAAGGGCAAGAACTCCCAAATACCTCTAAGTCCTATCTCTTAACATTAATGGGCTTAACGCTCCAATTAAGTGACATATACTGTCTAGTTGGATTAAAAAGGAATATCCTTCTACCTATTGCCTTCAGGAATCCCACCTTGTCCATTAAAAACTACACATTTTGAATGTGAAAGGCTGGAACAAAATCTATCAAGCAAACGGGTCCAATAAACAGGCAGAAGTTGCAATACTAATATCAAATAAAATAGACTTCAAATTAAAATTAGTTAGAAGAGATAAAGAAGGTCTCTTAATACTAATTAAGGGATCTCTACTTCAGGAGAGATTACAATTCTAAATCTCTATTCACCAAACAATGGAGCATCCAAATTTATCCAAGAAACACTACTTTCTCTCAAATCTCATATAGATCCAAATGCATTAATTGTCAGGGGCTTTAACACATCACTATCCCCCTAGATAGATCAACTTGGCAAAAAGTCAACAGAGAAACCGCAGATATAAAAAACTGCATAGATCAACTAGATTTAAAAGACACCTACCAAATATTTCACCCAGCAGCATCAGAATACATGTTCTTCTCAGCAGTACATGGAACATTTTCCAAAATAGACTACATTTTAGGTCACAAAGCAAACACTTCCAAATTCAGGAACACTGAAGTAAAATCTTGCATTCTCTCAGATGACAAAGGAAAAAAATTAGAACTCAACACCAAAAGCAACAAAAGAAAGTCCTGTAACATAGGAGGCTGAACAACACACTGTTGAACCACCAGTAGGTCATGGAAGTGATTAGAAACGAAATTCATGTGTTCATGGTATTCAACAAAAATGAGCACACAAACTACTAGCTCCTCTGGGACACAGCAAAGGCGGTACTCAGAGGCAAGTTTATATCTTTGAGTTCTTACATCAACAAATTCGATAGATCTGAAACTAACAATTTAATGAGACAGCTGAGCCTCCTTGAAAAAGAGCAAGATAAACCCCAATCCAGTAGAGGGAAAGAAATAATTAAAATTAAATCAGAATTAAATGAATTAGTATAAAAAATAGAATCAACAAAACAAAGAGTTGGTTCTTTGAAAAAATTAACAAAATAGACAGACCCCAGCAAATCTTATCAGAAAAAGAAGAGAACACACCCAAATAAACAAACTCAGAGATGAGAATGGAAATATCACCACAGAAACAAACAAGATTCAGAAAATTATAAGGGAATGATTCTCAAATCTTTATGCTAATATGTTTGAGAACTTGGCAGAAATGGAACTTTTCCTAGCAAATATCAACATGCCAAAACTAAATCAAGATGAGATAAACCATCTTAACAAGCCCATACCAAGCATTGAAATAGAAATAGCAATAAGAGACCTCCCATCTAAGAAAAGCCCAGGACCAGATGGTTTTACAGCAGAGTTCTACAAGGCCTTCAAAGCAGAACTCACACCAATGCTCCTTCAAATTTTTAATGGAATTGAAAGAGAAAGTTTACTACCAAATTCATCCTATGAATCTATAATAACCCTCATCACAAAACCAGGCAGGGACTCATCAAAGAAAGATAACTATAGACCCATTTCTTTGATGAACATTGATTCAAAACTTTTCAACAAAATTTTGGCCAATCGACTTCAACAATTTATCCAAAAAATCATAGGTCACAATCAAACAGGATTCATTTCAGGGATGCAAAGCTGGTTCAATATACACAAACAAGATAACATAATTCACATCAACAAGAGCAAGAATAAAAACCACATGGTTATCTCAATAGATGCTGAGAAAACATTTGACAAGATCCAACACTACTTTATGATGAAGTTTCCGCAAAGACTAGGAATCCATGGAACCTTCCTCTGTACAATAAAAGCTGTATATTAAAACCTCAAGCCAGTATTATGCTCAATGTTGAAAAATTAACTCCATGTCCTCGAAACTCAGGAACGAGACAAGGATGCCCACTCACTCCATTGTTCTTCAATCTAGTATTAAAATGCCTAACTAGAGCAATAATACAAGATGCAAACATCAAGGGCTTCCAAATAGGAAAAGAAGAAGTAAAACTCTCCCTTTTTGCAGATGACATGATCTTGCATTTAAAGAATCCCATGGATTCTGCTCCCAAATTCTTCAAGATGATTCAAAACTTTGGCAAAGTAGCAGGGTATAAAATCAGCCTTCAAAATTCAATGGCTTTTCTATATGCTACCAATGAGAAAAGTGTGACTGAAATCAGGACAGCAACTCCATTTGTAATAGCCCCACCAACAATAAAATACCTAGGAATTAACAAAACAAGTGAAGGACATCTATGATGAAAACTTTGAAAACCTGAAAAACGAAATCAAAACAGAACTTAGAATTTGGCAAAAACTCCCATGCTCCTGGATTGGAAAAATCAACATTGTGAAAATGGCCATACTTCCCAAGGCTATCTACAAATTCAATGTGATACCTATCAATATTCCTATCTTATTCTTCAAGGAAATAGAAGACGCAATCCAAAAATTCATATAGAACAATAAAAGACCCTGAATAACAAAAACAATCTTTAACACAAAGAACAGTGCTGCAGGAATATCAATACCAAATTTCAAACTCTACTACAAAGCCATAGTAATCAATATAGCTTGGTACTGGCACAAGAACAGACCCCAGGACCAATTGAATAGACTTGAAACCCACAAATGAACCTAAAGACCTGTAGCCATCTAATCTTCGATAATGGAGCTAAAAAAATAGAATGGAAGAAAGACAGCCTCTTCAGTAAATGGTGCTGGTAAAATTGGTTAACTACTTATGGAAAACTAAAGCTAGAACCTTATATATCACCTTGCACCAGAATCAACTCCACATGGATCAATGACCTCGGAGTCAAAGCAGACACTCTGAAAACATTACAGAATGGAGGCATAGGCCGAAATTTTCTTAATAGAGCCCCAGAAACACAACAAGAGCCCCAGAAACACAACAAATGAAAGAAAGGTTGGATAAATGATATTGCATGAAATTGCAAAGCTTGGAAGATCAATAGAAAGCCCACTCATTGGGAGAAGATTTTCACTAGCCATACAATAGACAAGGGTCTCATATCTAAAATATACCTGGAACTTAAAAAAATAAATCCCTCCAAAACAAATCTTCAAACAAACAATTGCCCAATAAATGACTGTTCTAAAGACTTAAAGAGCAACTTCTCTGAAGAGGAAAAAAGGATGGCCAATAGACACATGAAAAAATGCTCAAGTTCTAGCCATAAAAGAAATGCAAATCAAAACAACAATGATATACCACCGCATCCCAGTTAGAATGGTTATAATAAAAAATTCTAATAACAACAGCTGTTGGAGGGCATACGGACAGAAGGGAACTTACTGCATTGTTGGTGGGAGTGTAAACTTGTTCAACCACTTTGGAAAGCAGCATGAAGATTCCTCAAAAGACTCCACATAGAGTTCCTTTATGAGACGGCAATCCCACTTTTGGGCATTTACCCAAATGATCACAAACAAGACCAAACTAAAGCTACCAGCATGACTATTTTTATTGCAGCATTATTTACCATAGCTAAGTTATGGAACCAACCCAGATGCCCCTCAGTAGATGAATGGATCAAGACAATGTGGTATATATACCCAATGGAATTCTATGTCTCCATCAGAAAGAATGCCATTGCCCCATTTGTTAGGAAATGGAAAGACTTGGAAAAAATTACATTAAGTGAAGTAAGCCAGGCCCAAAGAAACATAGGTCCCATGGTTTCCCTTATTTGTAATAACTAAGTTCAGATAAGTTGATGTTAATCGAATGAACCCCAAGATAAGTATTCAAATGGTTTTTTATTTTGTTTTCCTTTTATGCAATTGTTTCTATCATATTTATAAGATGATGTTTGTCTTGAGCCTCCCTCTCTTTTTCGTGTTCTTTTGTTGAATGTTGCAGATCTGACAGGAGTATTCTGCTGGTGTTCTCGTAGTACTTCTTGTCCTCAGCTCTCTCATGGAATCTTGTTGTTTCAGACATCTGAGAGCGGTGATGGGAAAGATGGGCTGGCCACATTCCCAGGCTCTGGGAAATCCTCTATTCTCCCACTCAGTGACTAAGAGGTAAATATCCTAACCTACTCCAAAGTTACTTCGAATCTTTTGCTCACCACTCAGCCACCTCTACTTTCCTCAATGGCTGGTAGTGGTGTCAACCAACAGAGGGAATTCTGGTACTGCAGGGCAGCATGGAATGTGGGCATGGCCAGCATTCTTGAATCCCATTGGTCAGAAAGAACCAGGAAAGAATGGGTTTGTGGCCAGAATCCTGTGATGCAGGCAGCATGGGCGGAGTACAAATGACAGCGGCTTCGCCAGACCCTTTCCCAGGGAACTCTGTCCAATTCAGTTGGGTAGAAAAGGGTGACCTGCTTTACTTGGATGGCTGCACAAATTGTTGTGTATGGCTGTTTGTTGCCAGTCTCAGACCTTGAACTCAGGATCTGGGCACAGTCTGTGAGCTGCATTGGATCAAGGCTAGGGTGAGCCACATGTCTCTTCTTGTGGCTTTGTTGCCACTTAAGTTGGACAGTGGTCTCAAGGACTTTCCTGACTAGGGTGACTTTGAACATGACCCTCTTTTCACAGCCTTGTAAGTATCAAGGAGGACTGCTGAGAGCCACTGGTGCCTGCCTAATCATTGGTCTTGCTGATGTTCTTGGACAGACCGGTGAGTTCCCTATCCTCAGGTTTAAGTGGTGGGAGCTGGAACCCACAGTTCGAATCCTGGTCCTGCCACTTTCAAATGGCAGGAGATACTAAGAAACTCATTTTATCCATATGATTACCAATGGAATATGATATATGTCATGATTGAATGGGCAGTTCTTGAATGATTCCAGTATAAAATTATACACAATTATATTATAAGACACTGATCGATTTTAGTTAATACTTTATTAAGCATTTCAACAATCACATATATTAAATGGAGGCGGAATGAAATACCTAAGAATTGGGTGTCATATAGCATAGAGATGCCTTTTTTCTTGCCTGGACTGGGATATGAACTCATGGTCTTGGTAACTCTGTTGCACCGTGGGGGAAGGGGAAGCTTGCCTCCTTGAAGTCAAGAAATTCAAGTCTGTTCCTTAGGCCTGAAATCGATCCTCTCCACTAAATAAAATTCTATTCATGTATATTTTAAATATATGATTTATATTTAGAGATATATGTATGTACATATTGAGTTCAGTATATTTACTCATTTCATTTTTTGTTTTGTTCATGTGTTGACTTTATTTTATTGTCTATTATGGCACATAGAATATTGATTACATTGATTACATATGATATAGGTGTACATATGTATTCTGCTTCATATCTGACACCCAGGACTTTCACAGAAAAGGAAAACATGTGTCACCATCAGCTTTTTATTCCATGATTCGTTGTTTGGGAGTTCTGACATCTGATCTCATGGCCTACAGGGACAAATTCATGAATGGGTCAGTGTCAGCATGCCATCCTGGGGCAAATTGAGCTCACAGGAAGTTCCCAGGGCCTAAGATTGAGCCCCAGTGGTTGACAAAATAAGAACAGATTGACACTCAGATGGTAGTACGCTAATAAATATATATCTTTATAGAATGCCAGAGATGTCTATCCATTATTCAGTTATATAGACTACATTCCTACCATTCTTGGGTATTATTATGCCTCCATGTAATTAATGTTATTGTTTTTAGCCTCAATGAGATGTACAAGTCGTTATGTTGAAAATTAATTTTACAACTTTGGTGTGGGGGTAGGGTGAGGAAGGGGGGTTGGGGAGGATTGGGTTGGGAGGCGGGGGAAGGATGTTAATGGATGGGAAAGGGAAACAAAAGAGGAAGCTACAATGCTTGATAAGAAATGTACTCATTATCTTGCTAATGTAATTGTAACCCCTCTGTACATTATTTTCACAATAAAAAATAAATAAATAAACTCTTAAGTAAATTGGTGTCCTGAAATCATTGCATCCCTGTAAGAAAGAGTATTCTTTAAATGTTTCATATTATATAAAATCAACCAGCCGACTAAAACCATGATGTCTAATTTTATACGAGTATCATTCACGAGTAACTCATTCAACAGTGACATTTATAACATGCCACCGTTATTCTTATAGACTGAAATGAGTCTCTTAGGATCTCCCATCATCCTGAAGTGACATGACTGGGATTCGACTCTAGTCCTATATTGCCCTGCAGGACTATGGCCCAATAGCCCAATAGCCCACCATCATTAAGCAATGCAAGGTGAAGTAACCTTTGGAGCTGTGTCATTCAGACCCAGATGGTCATGGTGCAAAATCTAAAAAGGCCATCCCACCACTTATTTTCTGTGCATTCCCCCCCCCCCTTGCAAGGCCTGGAGTTCTAGGATCCAAGGATCGTCTGTGGTTCCAGTGACTGCACCACAGCCTAGGGTGATGGAAGCTGAGGCAGATTTGCCATGACCTGAGTTCAAGAACTTGCTTGGCAAAAAAAAATTTCCCTGGCTTGCAATTGGTGCCGTTTTATCTGCCAGGCTTTGGATTTGAACTTAGGGTCTGGGTAACTTTGCAGCACTGTGGATGAAAGGGAAGCTCACCATGCTTGAGGACAAGAAAGTCAGGCCTGCTCCCTAGGCCTGAATTCATGCCCCAGCCCTGGGAAACACACTGTTTATATACATTGTAAAGATAGGATTTGTACCTACCTATTGATGTTCAGTCCATATCCTGTTTGTTGTGGTTATCTATTGTATTTCTGTTGTATTCATTTATTTACCACTTATTGACTGTGATAACACACATTCCATTTATTATATTGATGACATCCTATCACATATATCTAGTTTTATAGACATGTTCTCTTTCATATCTTACACCCAGGACACTCAGAGTAAAGGAAAACAGGTGTTACACTCCACTTCTTACTCCACGATCCAAATGTTGGCAGTTCTGGGACCTGAGCTCAGGGCCTAGCAGACCCAATTCATGAATGGGTGTGTCAACATGGCAAACTCTAGGCCAGGAAGCTGCCAGGCAGTTCCCAGACCCTGAGATCGAGCCACAGTGGTGGACAAAATAGCCATACATGGATAGGCAGGTGGTAGTATTCCAATAAATATATGTTTGTATAGGGTGCCAGAGACATCTGCCTAGGATTCAAGTATATCAACTAGGTTCCTACCAACTCTTATGTAGTTATTATGCCACCATTGAAGAAATAAGATTCTTTTCATGCTTAATAGACTATTCATTAAGATCAATCAGCATCCTAGGATCATTGCATCTAATTTTAGACTAGACTGATGGATGTACTCAGAAACTTCTCATTCAATCATGAATTTGCTCACATTCCATCGGTATTTCGATGCATAAGAACGAGTGTATTGGGAATTCCACATATTGGTATGTATCAGGACCAGGACTCGAACTCAGGGCCTACATTGCTGCATGAGCCTACGGCTTCCCTGATAGCCCGCTATCCTTCACCAATGCAAGGTGAAGTACTCTTTGTAAGCATGTCAATAAGACCCAGGATGGTCACCTTGGAAAGGAACAAAATGTAAAAATCCATCCCATGGCTTTCCTCTCTCTCTCTCTCTCTTACTCGGTGTGTGTGTGTGTCTGTGTGTGCGTGTGTTTTCCTGCAAGACTTCAGGGCCTAGTATCCCAGGATCGGCTATGGGCCCATTGCAGCCCACCACCCTGAGGTGATTGAAGCTGTGGCAGAGTTACCACAAACTGAGTTCAAATCCTTTCCTTGGCAATAATAATAATAATAATGCAACCTGGCTCAGAACTCACACCATTTTTCTGCCACAGCTGGGATTCCAACTCAGGTCTGGGTAAATCTATAACACTGTGGGGGAATGGGAAGTTCACCATCCTTGAACACTACAATATCAGGCCAGGTCACAGGTCCTGAATTGAAGCCCCAATACTGGAAAAAATAATGTACCCACCTATTTTACACATAGGATCTCTATTTACATATATGTATGGAATGCATCATGAGTTCAGTGTAGTTACTCTTTTTATTGTGTGTCTTAGTCATGGATGCATTTGTGTTTTATTGAGTCTGATGACAGACATAACTGTGCCGACATGGATAACAACCTATTCCTATGGTTATAGAGTTGCCTATATAGAATGCTCCATCCTCCCTGAGACCCAGGACTTTCACAGGACAGGAAAACAGATGGATCGATGGACTTCTCATATTAGGATTCATCTTTTGGCAGTACTGGGATTTGAACTCAGAGCTTAGCAGGCCCAATTGGTGAAAGGGTCTAGGTGAGGATACCAGCCTGTGAGCAACTAAGGATCTAGGGGGTTCCCGAGACCTTAGATTGAGCCCCGGGGTGGGGGTGGGGCACAATACTCATCCATTCATAAGCTGAAGCTAGTATGCTAATAAATACCTATTTGGAGAGAGTACGAGATGTGGCTAGCTGTGTTGGAATACCATCTACCATGTTGTCGGGTTTTCGTTCATCTCACAAAAGACAGACAGAGTCCTAGGAAAGGTAAGTGCAGCCACTGGCCTGTTCCCCAGCCTCCCTTATCCTGGGAGACAATCAGACACAGCAGGGAGTCAACTCAAGCAGGAAAACTCCTTTATTAACACAGTAAAAAAGAGTAAAAAGTAAAAAAGAGTGGGTGACATGGGAGGGGAGGAAGAGGAACCAATTACTGTCAAGGTCACACCCTATCATGCACCTAAGCTTCCAAGGTCTGGTTACATACTGTAAAGCAAATTGGGCTCTGCCTACTCAACTCCCTATCAGCACCATCTTTGCTGCCCATGTGCTCTAAGATTCTCTCTTTTTTGTTTTAATGGCAGACCCACCTCCAAGTTAGTTATCTTTTTCCCTCCTCTGTAAAGGTTATTTTAAAAGGATTCCATTGGTAAGGATAGCATTGGCCATGCAGGGGGTTTGAGGCAAGTATTGGTGGTGAGATTCGCCAGACAAGGTTAGGGAGGGCCCTTGTGCATGATCCAAGAGCCCATCCCAGTTACCTCACATCCCCACCTAGCACAATAATAATCATCAGTCCCACCACAGTTAGAAATGTCCGAAGCAGTTCAATTAATTCCTCGGCATATATAAAAGTCAGTATCTCATAAGTTCATCCTCTTCAGAACCAGGGAGCAGCCTGGGTATTGGGAGTTCAATACATGCGGCATGGTGCATCCTCGTGGGCCCCCACACTCAGACCATTCTATTATAGTCCAGAAAACAAGGAAAATTTAAAACAAACTGCAGACTTAGCAAAGCAATCCTGGGCACCTGGTGTCTTTTAAGTAAGCCAGTTCCTTGTACATGCCTTTAAGCGAGCACAGGGGTCAAGATGACTTTGAGCTTTACTTTAAGCTCGAAATGGCTCCCAACAGCTCCCCTGTCTTTGTTTAAAGAAGTGAATCTGCCTGTCTCAGGTTGGGTGGATCGCTTTTTCTGCCTGACTCATCATTGGGAACTTCTTCAGAGCAAAGCTGAAGACCCTGTCTTAGGTTGGCCAGACTGATACCCCCTCTTACCCGTCTCTGGCTGCAATTCCTCTCGGGGAAATTTATTCACTTGGATCTTGATCTTATGTAACTGGCTGGATAAGTTCATAAGAGTTTTGTAGTGCACATATAATGCAAGTAAGGCATAGAAAAACCACCAGCAATAGCATTTCCATGCCAAGCAATGTCATTACCAGTCCTTTACCATTTGTCAAGGATGGAATAGCAGTCTTTGCCACTTCAGAGTCCAGAGGTGGGGCTTGTTCTAATCCAGCTATTTGCCTCTGGGGTTGAAAAAGATCTAAACTGGAAGCATAACAAAAGATGGTTGTTTAACAATAAGTATGGATTCAATAATGCCACTATACAAAAAATTACTAAAAGAACAATTAGAGCAGGTGACATTAAAATAATTAGCTCCAACATAAATATTAAATGGTCTATACATAATGACATAGGGTGTGATCAAAATGAATGTCAGGCCACCAGGTCAAAGGGACAAATTGTCTTGTGGTGCTATTGCTGATTTCTGCATTGCCAGCATTGATCACTGCCCAGGTCACTCGTCGAAGTTGATGCAAGTTCCATAGGGCCATTGTCAGGACTGGGAGGGTCAGGACAGCCAACAGCTGGAGTATTGCCATCTGTAATTGTTAGAGAACACAAGAGCTTCTCAAACGTTGGTTGCCATTGGGAATGGTTAATAATTATCTTTTGGCTTTTCTCTTTTAAACACAAGCCTAGGCCACCATAGCTGTTTTTCTTCCTTATTGGTTGGCTTATCCTTGGGTATCCTCCTGTATAGAGGAGATAGGTAAAAACTTAAGATTCCTGGCAGGAATCCAAATGGGGGCTGTCTCCCCTATGGGAAAAACGCATCCAAATCCCCTGCCCATGGAAACTAGGGGGTCAGGTCCTCTTCATTGTTGTGTCAGGGGGTCCTTGCACCTGAATTTTATTTGGGGCTAAGGGAATAGTTGTCCCCAGTGCTTCTGAAATCTGGATTCAGTTGCCCCTTTTGAAAATTTTAAAATGTTAATGGTAAACAAAGCTATCTCTAACTGTATATGGGGATTAACTCCCCTTTTTTGTTTTATAGGCTATCAGAATACAAACTAAAGGGTTTTTGAATGTCCTGAAGGGCTATAATTATGGCCAGCACTTCTTTATATTGTGATGACCCTTGACAAGGTGGGAATCTTTGTTGTCTGGCTCCTCAAAGGCTGCATACAGAGAGCCTGCTTTACCTCCATCAGTAAAAACATGGAGGTCTCCAGGAATAGGCGTAGCAGAAAATAGAGATGGCATTTTGAGGGGAACTCACCATAACATGACAGTCTATTTGAATGGCCCATAATGGCAGTCAATTTGGCCTAGAAAACCCTCTAATTAGAGAGCAAAATGAGCATTGGCTCGAATGAGCCATTCAACATCTGCCATCGGAAAAGGAAAAACAATGGAGTGAGGGTCAAGGCAATAATGCCTTTGGGCTTGGGTCCTTCCCTTGACCATAGAATGTGCAAGTTGGTCTGCTTGAGAGTACACCCAAGGTGTGCCCCCCAGGGGAGTGTGAACCCACTCTAATGGCTCCCCCTTTTGAGTTAAAACTGCAGAAATCAATGTAACACCTGCAAACAACTAAAGGAAAATGGGCACAAAAATAGAATACCCCTTCAGGTAAACTTCATCCAGGGCTTTTTGGAACTGCAAAAATATTGCCCAATGGCTGTCTGAAATTGTAGTAACTTCTTGGGGCATTCTGTCTGTTAGTAGAGCAAATAAGGAGGAAGAGGAGCCAATCTCTGTCAAGGTCACACCCTATCATGCACCTAAGTTTCCACGGTCTGGTTACACACTGAACATAAAGCAAATCAGGCTCTGCCCACTCATCTCCCTATCAGCACCATCTTTGCTGCCCATGTGCTCTACACCATGTGAGTACTGATTCTTGGATCTTTCCCATTTCCTCCAATTCCTCAATGTTATTCTTATTGTCACACTTCATGAACTCTTAATGAACAATTTTTGTTGCGACATACGTCTTGCCTATCATTTCCTATGAGAATCCTGCATGAACTAAACTCTTCCCTAGGGATGAATTCAAGCACCTCATAACATTTATAGACATGTTAAATATACAATTTATACTTACATCTATATATTCAGTCTATATTGTGTTTGTTGGAGCGATTCATTATGTTTTATTATTGATTTATTGGTTTAGCATTTATTTTACAGACTGTGAGTGCACCCATAACATTTATTACATTTATTCCAATCTATTCCATAGCATGTAACTTTTCAGACATGTTATGAACTTGCACAGAAAAAGAAAACAGATGTCACACTTGAAATCTTACACCAGGAAGAAATTTTTGGCAATGATGGGACCTGATCTGAAAGCCTGAGAGGCCCAATTCTTGAATGGGTGTCAGCACCACAGCCTCTAGCCCATTCAGCTGCCAAGTTGATCCCAAAACCTGGGATCAATCCCGTTTGGCCAAAATCGCAGTAACTTTCTATGATGATAGTGGTACATAAATAAATATAAATTTAGATATTTAGGTACTGCTAGAGGTGTCTATCTAGTATTCAATGACATATACTACGTTCCTAACAATTCTCATGTATTTAGTGAGGATTCCATTTAATCAATAATAATTTTTAATGCATAATAAACTATGAATTAAAATCAATCTGTGTCCTGTGATTATTGGGTCTAATTTTATGCTAGACTCATTTTGAGGGACTACTTATCCAACCATGACATTGATCACATTTCTCTGGTATTCCTATGGACTGGCAATAGTTTCTTAGGCTCTCTAGCCCCTTTTAAGTGGCATGATCTGGATTCGAACTCAGGGCCTAGCGTCTAGGTTGACCTATGGCTTCACTGACAGCCCACCAGCCTTCAGCAATTCCAGGTGACCTACAGGTTGCAGCCACGTCATTCAGACCCAGGATGGTCACCGTGCAAGAAAGAAAAATAGAAACTGGTGACCTTCTGTGCTTTGTGGCTTTTTTCTTGGTGGTGTTTTCATTTTGTTTTCCTGTTAGTCACCGAGGCCTAGAACCCAGGATGGGCTGTGGGTCCAGAGGCTGCACAATCCCAGCCTAGGGTGATAGAAACTGAGGCAGGATTGCCACGACCTGAGTTAAAGCCTCGTGCATGGCAAAAACTAAATTAATTAATTGATAATATTACTGAAGCTCCCTGTCTTGGATTTTGTGCCATTTTGTTGTTTGCCAGGCAGGGATGCATCTTGAGATCTGGGTAACTCTGATGCACTGAGGGGGATAGAGGAAAAGAAAACTCTCCTCCCTTGAAGACAAGCAATTCAGGCCTGTTCCCTAGGACTGAATTCAAGCCCCAGCCCTGGAGAACATAACATTTATAGACATGTTTATTATATGATTTATACTTACATCCATATATTCAGTTTATATCGTGTTTGATGGAATGATTCATTATATTTTATTATTTATTTATTTACTTACCATTTATTTATGGACTGACTGTGAGTGCACCTTAACATTTATTACATTCATTCAAATCTATTCCATAGCATGGAGCTTTGCAGACATATTATATACATAATACTTGACACCCAGCACTTGCACAGAAAAGGAAAACAGGTATCACACTTGGAATCTTTCTCCAGGAAGACATTTTTAGCAATGCTGGGGCCTGAACTGAGGAACTAGGAGGCACAATTCACGATTGGGTGAATGTCAGCATGGCAGCCTCTAGCACATTCAGATGCCAGGTGGATCCCAGGACCTGGGATCGAGACTCAGTTTTGGCAAAAATAGCAATACTTTTCTATGCAGATGGTGTTATAAAAATAAATATATATTTAGAAATTTGGATACTTCCAATGATGTCTATCTAGTAGTATTCAATGACATATACTACGTTCCTAGTGATTCACAGGTATGTAGTGAGAATTCTATTTAATCAATAGTATTCTTTTAGGGGCTGGGAAAGTGGCTCACTGGGAGAGTGCTTGTCTTGCATGCATGAGCCCTGGGTTCTATTCCTCAGCACCACAGGATCAGAAAAAACCGGGAATGGTTTTGTGTTTCAAATGGTACAACACTAGCCCTGAGCTGAAAAGCTGAGGGAGAGTTCCCATGACCAGAGTTCAGGCCCCACTACTGACAAAACACACACACACACACACACACACACACACACACACACACACGTATTCTTTTAATGCATAATGTATAATGTGAATTAAATCAATCCACATCTTGTGAATACTGGGTTTAATTTTATGTTAGACTCAACCATGACATTGCTCTGGTGTTCCTATGAACAGGCAATAGTTTATTAGGCTCTCCAGCCCTTTCTCAGTGCCATGACTGGGATTCAAACGCCTAGGTGTCCAGATTGGCCTATGGGTTCGCTGGCAGCCTGCCACCCTTCACCAATGCCAGGTGACCTACAGGTTGTAGCTGTGTCATTTGGACCCGTGATGGTCACTATGCAAGGAAGGAAAACGGAGAAACCACCAACTGTCTGCAATTCACGGCTATTTTTCAGTGCTGTTTTCAATTTGTTTTTCTGTCAGCCCCTGAAGCCTCGCATCCCAGGATGGTCTGTGGGCCCAGAAGCTTCACCATCCCAGCTTAGGGTGATGGAGGCTGAGGCAGAGTTGCTAGGACCTAAGTTCAAGCCCCGTGCCTGGCAAAATAAATGAATAAATAAAATAAAATAAATTTTTAATAAAGTATATAAAAAATAAAATAAATCTTTTTAAAATTTAAAAATATTAAAAATACTAATGGAGATCCCTGACTTGGAATTTGTGTCCGTTTTTTTCTGACAGGCCTGGGATTTGAACTCAGAGTCTGGGAATCTCAAATGCACTGTGGAGAATGGGTAGACTCACCCTCTTTGAATACAAGCAATTCAGGCCTTTTCCCTATGTCTGAATTCAATCCCCAGCCCTGTTAAGTAATATTCATCCACACTTGAAAAAAATGATTAATATCTACATACTTAGGTTTACTGTATATTGCTTTGAGGGTATTTATTTTTTGTATTAGTCATTCATTATATTTATTGACTATTACTACACTTATAACACGTATTAAATTCATTACATATTATGAGAACTATACAGATTTGCATATGTATTATATATCTTACTTCAGACCCAGGACATTCACCGAAATTCTATATTAGATGATCCCATGCTTAGAAAAACAGAAAGAATACAAAAACCAAAGTCTAATTTATCCCTAGGCACCCCAGTGGCTCCCATCTGTAATCCTAGCTACTCAGGAGGCTGAGAAATGGACGATGAAATTTCAAAGCCAATGAAGGCAGAAAAGCCTGAGAGAAATCATCTCCAATTAACTGGCTAAAACCCCGGCTACAGGTATGGCTGAAGTGGTAAGAAATCAGCTATGAACAACCAAGCCAAGAAAGAGCAAGCTGAGTTCAAGTTCATGGAGCTGGAGAGGGGGATAAAAAGGAGAGAAATCCTCCAAAAACAGAGAACAAAACAACAATAGAAAAATCCCACATAATTTATGGTACCAACCAAACTGGAAAAAATAATGAAGCTTGTGTAGTTGCATATCTTTACATGAGCACATATGCTCTTAGGTACACTTCAAATCTACATTTTTAATAATTTATGTATATATATTAATAACGGATATATATAAATAAACTTTAAATAAACTAAAAAGCAGCCAATGAATAAATACTTCTGAATTCGTGCCTTAAACATGGCATTATAAATTATTTATACTAAAAGTATATTCCAGGTTTCTTTTCTCAGAATCAATCTTTAAGAAGTTTGTTCACGTGCCTGACACCGGTGGCTCATGCCTATAATCCTAGCTAATCAGGAGGCTGAGATTAGAGGATGGTGGTTCAAAGCCAGCCTGGACAGGAAAGTCTGTGAGACTCTTATCTCCAATAAACCACTAGAAAACCGGATGTAGCATTGTGACTCAAGCACTAGATTAATCATATTGAGCTGAAGAGTGCAAGGATAACCCCTGAGTTCAGGCTCAAGACCAAAAAAAAAATTTGTTCATACAGATCATAAAATTCTAACACTTTGAGCTTTAAGAAACATTTATGCCAGAGTCTTATGCTCTTCAGGCAAATACTCCACTACTGATTACATCCAACTCCCAATGTTTTTCATTTTACAATCTAGTTTATTCCCAAATGCTTACAAGTACCTACTGTCCTCACAAAAGTGAGTTTTTATTCAGAAACCCAACTTTTTGTGATATGACTCCCCTAATGTATTTTGTTGTAGGCACTGAGACAACCTAAAATGACACAAATGTAGAGAGTTTATAATTATAGAAATAACTCTAAATATAAATAAAATCAACTGTCCCAACCTTCTAGGGAGAAATGGTATTCTTATTTTCATGTTCACTCTTCATGGAAGATGGTCAAAATAGAAACACCAATGTGCTATGTTGAAATGTAAAAGTTTAAACCCCTTTTTTGAAAAACTCTAGTGTTATAAAATCAAAATGTATCAAATAAAGGCGAAGTGAACTTAAAAAATATTTAAAATGCGAATGAAGCTCCCTTGCATGGAATGTGTGGCATTTTTTTGTCTGCAAGTCCTGGGATTTGAACACGGGGTCTGGGTAACTCTGTTGCACTCTGTGGGAAGGGGAAGCTCATCGTGCTTGAAGACCAGGAAGTCAGGCCTGTTACATAGGCCTGAATTCAAGGCCTATCCTGGGAAAACATACTCCTTACATACATTTTAAAGATAGGATTGAACTTCCATACAGATGTCAGATTATATTATGTTTGGGGTGGTTATTCATTGATTTTTTTTGTTTTGTTCATTTATTTACCATTTATTTTATTGACTGTGATGACACCTAACAATATATTATATTGTTTGCATCCTATCACATAGCATCTAGATTTCTAGATGTCTTCTCAATCATGCCTGACACCCAGGACTCTCCTGGAAAAGGAAAACAGATTGGCTTCTTAATCCAAGATTAAATTTTTGGCAGTGCTAGTATCTGAACTCAGGGACATGCAGTCCCAATTCATGAATGGGTGAGTGTGAGCACGGCAGCCTCTAGCCAATGAAGCTGTCAAGTGGTTCCCAGGTGATGAGATCTTGCCCCAGGATTGTACAAAACAGCTATACATGGATAGGCAGACAGTGGTTTACAAATAAATATATATTGGTAAAACGAGCCATAGCCACCTATCTATGATTGAATGACATATACTACGTTCCTACTAACTCTTAGGTATTTATTATACCACAATTAAGGGAATAGCATTCTTTTCATGATTAATAAAGTATTAATTGAGATCGATCAGTGTCCTAGGATTATTGCATCCAATTTTAGACTCGACTGATACACAAACTTCTCTTTCAATAGGTATTCCTATGCATAGGAATGAGTCTCTTTTTTTTTTTTTTTTGGTCAGCCTGAAGTCTGGGCTTGGGCGCTGTCCCTCAGCTCTTCACCTCACTTGAGCTACAGCGCCACTTCCGGTTTTCTGGTCGTCTATTGGAGATAGAAGTCTCATGGTCTCTCTTGACCGGTATCCTCAGATCTCAGCCTCCTGAGCAGCTAGTATTACAGGCATGAGCCACCAGCGCCTGGCAGGAATGAGTTTCTTGTGATCTCCTGCCATTGGTAGGTGTCATGACCGGGATTTGAAGACAGGGCCTATGTTGACAGGTTGTCCTATGGTTTCCTTGATAGCACACCAGCCTTCAGATATGGCAGGTCAGATCCATTTTGCAGCCATCTGATTCAGACCCAGGATGGTCACTGTGCAAAGAGAAAAACATAAAACCCCCTAGCCCTCTGCATCTCCCCAATTTTCATTCTATCCCACTTTATTTTCCTCATGCAAGCCCTCTGGGCCTAGGATTCCAGGATAGGGTATGGGTCCCGAGCAGCACCTAGCCTAGGGTGAGAGTTGCCAAGACTTCAGTTCAAGCCCCATGGTTGGCCAAAAAAAGAAAAGAAAAGAAAAGAAAAGAAAAAAATTAATTAAGTTAAAAAAAATAAAGCTCCCTGATTTGGCCTGGATTTGACCTCAGGATCTTGATAAATATGTAGCAATGTGAGGGAAAGTGCAGATTTGCCACTGCAGATTTGCCACTACTGGAGTTCAAACCCCATGCCAAGCCAAAACTAAAAATAAGTCACTCAGCTTGAGATGGGAGGGAAGGGATGGTAGGGGGAAGAAGGGATGGTAGGGGGAAAACAAAGGAGGGAGCAACAATGCTCAATAGGAAATATACTGATGACCTTGCTCAAGTAACTGTGACCCCTCCATACAACATAAAAGAGAAACAATGTAGTTTTCAGAGAAGCATTTTGGGAGTAAGGGAAGGACATCTGAATAGCTGTACAAAATTCTACACTGCTTTTTTAATATTCAGTATGTAACTGAATAAACATAACTGCTTTCCTTAAAAAATTAAGTCACTATCTTGGAACTGGGCCAATATTTTTACCATTGGTGGGATTTGATCTCACCATCCAAGTAACTCTTTTGTACCATGGATGAAGGCGAAGCTTACTGTCCTTGACGAAATGAAATTCAGGCTAGAGTTCCCATGGCCTGAATGGAGGCCCTGCAATGGAAAAGATATTTCTACACATATGTAATATAGGATATACACTTACATAATAATGTTTATTACATATTATGATTTTTATTATTGATTTTGTATTTATTTTATTTTTATTTGATTCATTCATTTATTGTGTATTTTATTTAGAGTTATCATACACATATTCATTACATTTCGTACATCTATTATAAAATTACACAATAATTTAGGACATTGACTCATTTTTCATTAAAACTTTTTGTGTTGAAACATGATACATAATTAAATGGATACATTTGTAATAGTCTTCACATGTTTAGAGTCTCTCTCAAGTATGAACTTTGTCTTATTTATCTTTGAACACCTTCCTATAGGGGTTTCTTTAATGATTTATACTCAGAAGCCTTTTTTTTTGGACAGACAATTTGTGGGATAAGATTGTAAGCATAAGCCTAGAAATGTGGCTTAGTGGTAAAGAGCTGGCTCAACATGCATGATTACCAGAGTTTCAATATTCAGTGCCACATACTCAGAAAAAGCCAGAAGCAGTGGAGTGGCTCAAATGGCAGAGTGCTAGCCTTGAAAAAAATAAGCCCCAGGACTGTCATAAACAATTGGCCAGATGCGGGTGGCTCACACCTGGAACCCCAGCTTCTCAGGATGCTGAGATTTGAAGACCACAGTTCAAAGACAGCCTAGGCAAGGAAAGCCTGTTAGACTCTTATGTCAAATGTACCACCAAAAAAAAAACCCTAGTGGTGCTGTGGCTCAAGTGGTAGAGTGTTAGCTGTGAGCTGAATTGCCAAGGGATAGGGCCCAGGCTTGATACAAGATACACAACTGGAAAAAAGTAAGGTTAATCAAAGTACTTTTCTTATCTGCTAATTAGGAGAACATTCCCAGGAAAATAAACGCTGATGTAAATCAGAATTAGAGTCAGAGTTTAAGGTTGAAGTGTAGCAGATCCACTTGCCCAGCCTCTCAGACTCTAGCATTATAAGCTTATGTGCTAAAGGGATCTGAATGGTCCAATGTTGAAAGGCTTAATATGCTCCCCAAGCCCTTTGTGATAAGCAGTTGACTTGTATTGTCAATGTCATTACAGTTCTGAACCTAGCAGAACACCAGTAGCTTACACCCATCAACCTAGCTAAGGAGGCTGAGGTCTCAGGATTACAGGGTGAAGCCAACCAGGGCAGGAAAGTCTATGACACTCTGACTTCCACTTCTGAAAGGTCAGGTGTTCAACAGCTTCTTGTGTTTCCCTTGGTGATGAGAACTTACTTGAACTCTAAATGTTATTAGAATTCTTGTGCTATAGAAGAAGGAAAGACACATCATTGACTCATCCAAGGTTCAAATGAAATTCTCAGGATTCAAGCCCTAGCCCTGTTAGCAGGAAGAACTCCAGTGTAACACTGTATTTGAAGGACAGAAAACAGTATCAAAAGCCAGGCTAGGTGGAGAGACCTAGGTTTGTAGGATTAGGAGGCAGAAGGTACACACTCAACAGGGAAGTGAGCTGCAAACCACTTCATTCATTCATTCCAGGCACACCCAGCAATGAGGGGAAACCTGAAACATTTGTTAGAGTTACACCACGGTCAGGCTTTCTCAGCCTCTTCAAACAATGAATAACCTTCCTCATTTATGTGAAGGGAGCCTCAGGCTATCTTTAGGTTACCAATAGAGAGTCAGTTTAGTGAGAGAGAGGGCAGGAACAGGGTAGAAAACCTGCTCTCTGTTCTTAGGGAGTGGATTTGTTACATCTGTCAGATTTGAAGGCCCTTCTTACCTCTGCAAGTCCATTCTCCTTCCTTTATTCTCATTATTAATGCAAATCCCCAGTCCAAGTACAGGCAGGGCCGTTTCTCTTCTGTTTCCAAGCACCTGAGTTAGAACCTGGCTTTGCCTTGTTGGTTCTGGGGCCTTCATCTGCCTGAGAAGTGGGAAAGAGACAGTATTCCTGCTCTGTGGTCGTGTGAAGGCGATGCTGGTTTCCTGGCACACTGCAGAAGGCCTCATGACTGGGAATTGTTCCCTTCTTTCCTCCTGACATCCAAGACCAGATTCATGTATCATTTCTCTCTCTCTCTCTCTCTCTCTCTCTCTCTCTATCTCTCTCTCTCTCTCTCTCTCTCTCTATCTATCTATCTACCTACCTACCTACCTACCTACCTTCCTACCTATATATCTCTTTGATATTTCTTGGGATGAACTCAAAGCCAGGGGACTGTCTCTAGCACTCTACTACTTGAGCCACAGCACCAATTCTGGCTTTTTCTCTGTATATACTACTGAAGAATAGAACCCAGGGCTTCTTGCATGCTAGGCAAGCACTCTCTCACTAAGTATGCTACAGTTTGTGTCCCCTAGTGTAATTTTCTGAATACCGGTTATTTCTATTAACTCTGATCTTCTCTTCCCTTGCCTTATTTGTGACTGTTCCTGGATTAGCCTCATAATAAAATGTAACTATAGCTGCTGAGAGCTGCAATGTGCATCTTATAAGGACAGAGGCCTGGAACCCTGGAAGAGCAAAGCAATGGGGCTGAAATAAAGAGAAAGATGCAGTATGCATAACAAGCATATCTGAAAAATCAATTAGTATATGAAAGCAAAAGTTTTGCATACAGTCTGTTGGCACTCAAAGAAGTAACATACACAAGTAAGTAAGTAGGGCACTGATACATAAACTTGGCCTTCTCTTTTTGAATTTTATTTTTGGACATCTCAGGGCTTAAACTCAGGGTGCGATATGTTCCTCAGCTGTTTTGCTCAAGGTTGAGCTTCTAATACTGCCATAGCTCTACTTCCAGCCATCTGGTTGTTAATAGGCCAAAAGCAACTCCGACTTTCCTGCCTGGTCTGGCCTGTATCTCCTGCTAGGCTTTCTCTCCCAAAACTGGAGCTCTACCCTCTAGGCCACTGCTCCACTTCTGGTTTTCTGGTGGTTTATTGGCAATAAGAGTATCACAGACTTCCTGCTTGGGCTGGCTTTGGAAGGCGATCTCCTGAAGAGGATTCAAGCAGTTATCTTCAGGGATTTGCCAAGGAGCCGCTCCACACAAACCTTAAATCTAAATCTCAGGAGGTACTAGATAAAAATAGAAATGTGCAGATGTTTCTAGTGTGTCCTAGATAGTTAAGGTTGGAGACACTCAACATTCATAATTATTAGATAATTTTATAGGCAAAAGGAGCAATGCAGACAGTATGAAGATCACTCCAGCTTTTGGTCCTCTCATCCTGAGATAGTAAATTAACTGCAGCTCATTGCTAAGTGACAGAACTGGCATGTCCTGTGGACATTTGCTCCTCAATCCTGTGACACTCATTTCTCACTTTTGGCTTCAAACCTGTGACCAGAGGGGAAGATGAGGAGAGAAAATCCTTCTCGAAGAAAGCAGCTATAAAGAACATTGGGTAGTCTCTTATAAGTTCAAACCATTCGAATGACCCGCTAAGAAGTCAGATTGTCCAGATTAAAAAAATTAAAAAAAGAAAGATATTACCAGTGGCTGCTGACTGTAATCCCAGATACTCAGGAGGCTGAGATGTAGAGAATCTGAATTTGAATCCAGCCAGTGTAATAAAGTCCTTGACACTGTTATTTCTAAGAGATCACAGAAAAACCCAGAAATGGGCTTTGACTCAAGCTTAATGCACTACCCTTGAGTAAACGGAGCTCAGGGACAGCACACAGGCTCATAGTTCAACCCCAGGACCTGCCCCCTCAAAAAGAGCCTGTATCTCCACGTCTTTGTCTATGTATGGATGTATTCCTACAGGTGAAGCTCCAGAGTAAGAGGAGCTATGATGAATGGCACCAAGCTAGGAAATTTGTATTCAATACTATGAGTTCATAACACAGAGGATGCTTTTATGACATTGCATGTTCCAGAGCTCCCCTCACTGCTCCCAGTATAGCCTGAAGGTTGCTCTGCACCCCAGTCCTTCTGGAAGAAGTCTCTCTCATTGTCTGGACAGGCAGACAAAAAGCCTCAATCCTGTACAGCTGTGTAACAAGCAACTCCATCTGGGCCACTTAGTGAGGGGGAGTGTGGGCAGGCTCTGAAAGCCAAGCGACCCCTCTCCCCAGTGCTCTATTTTGACAGGAAGCCTTCAATTATGCCACCTCCCATGGAAGGCCAAGTTCTGTGCACTTATTCTGCCTCTGTGAGACTATATTCTGATGTTGAGATACAGGGCTCAATATAATTCAGGAGTCCTTCTGGCAGACAACTAGGGCACTGAACCTAATTAAATGTTTCATAACCTGCAATGATGGGCCTATGATGCCTCTCCTAGCTTTCCGGAAGCTTCGGAAATCCAAGAACATGTCAGATATCACAAAGTTTCCTGTCATCTAGGGCTGGTGAAGCTCATCAGGTTTTGAAACCTTTGACCTCTCCTAGTTGGGCCCTGAGAGGCTAAGTTTTGGGGTTAAAAACAGGGCATGGGTGATGACCATGATCTCAGAGCAGAAGTCAACTGCTTTCCCATTTTGTGTCACAGCACTTCTACTTTCTGTGTGTGTGTGTGAGTGAGCGAACGCACGTGTGAGTGTGTATGTGCATACACTAGTCCTGGACCTTGAACACAGGACATAAGCACTGTATCTAGTTTCTCTTGTACAAGGATTTCCCTCTCCTACTTGAAACACAGAGCCATTTCAGGCTTTTTCCTAGTGATGTGGTCCAGAGTAATCAAGCCTAGGGTTTCATGTATGCAAAGCACTCTACCCCTAAGGCACATTCTCAGCCCTCTACTTCAGGTTTGTTAGTTTGCTTATGTCTTTTTTGTTGTTGTCAGTTGTATGAGTTGAAGTCTTGTTCTGGGTGCTGTCCCTGAGCAATTCAGCTCTAATCTTGTGCTCTACCACTTGAGCCACCGGTTTTCTGGTGGTTCATTGGAGCTAAGCGTCTCACGGACTTTCCTGCCCAGGCTAGCTTTGAACCACGATCCTCAGATCTCATCCTACTGAGTAGCTAGGATGACCAGCATGAGCCACAAGCACCCAGCTTCCACTTCACGTTTCTTAGTGATGAATTGGAGATAATAGTCTCATGGGACCTTTTGTGTCTGGGATAGTTTGGAACCCAGATACTCTTATCTCAGCTTCCTGAGAAGCCAGGATGACAGACCTTGGCTATACAACCCTAGGCTGTGGCACTCTGCTGCAAGGGGGTCCTTGGCTCCACGTGGTGTAGTGCTGGCCATGAGTCCAAGAGGTAAGGATCAGTGCCTAGACCCTGAGTTCAAGGTTCATGACTGAGAAAAAAACAAAACAAAACAATTGTCTGTAGTAGACAACTCACTATTCTTCAGTAATACATAATTTTGTCCCTGCCATGGGGACATATCTGAGCCTCAATATTCTTGTCTGCCTAATCATCCAAGTTGTGGAGCTATTACAAGGGCAAGATGAAAGAATGCACTCTTAGAAGGACAAAACACATTACACTCTTTACAGTATTCAGCACACAGCACCCAGCACCCAATGCAGGACTCAGAACACTGCACCCTGTGAAGGACTCAGCACACAGCATCCTGAGCAGGACTCAGCACACAGCAGCACACAAAGGACCCAGCACCTCAGGAAGAACTCATCACATAGCTGTATCCCACAAGCTGTCATTAGTATTAGGGTGCTTTCATCAGTATCACCATTCTTTCAGAAACACATCACAAACTGCACAAAGTTCACAACTAATGATTTAGATTGGTGGTTTTTTTTTGGGGGGGGGAGTCAGCCATAGGGATTGCACTAAAATGTTGAGAGTAGTGTCCTAAGAACTTTTGCTTGAGCCACAGCACAGAGTTTCACAGACATCCTGCCAGGGCTGGGTTTTAAACCCATCAGTGTCAGATCTCAGCCCCCAAATATCTTGGATGAGCGATCCAGCAGCATGTGGTTCTGTGGAGCTGGCTTGCAGTGGCATACTTCTGGCTAAGTCAGGTTAGATGGCAGCTGTCAGCACCAGACTCATGGCTTGCTCTGTGATGAGGTATTTGAAGTCCTATACTTATAGAGTTGCAGTCACAACATTCAATCTTATTTTGGTGCCAGTCCTGGGTCTTGAGTAAGAGTCTAAACACAGTCCTTATATTTTTATGCTCAAAGCTAGTGCTCGACTGCTTGTGCATGTGGTAGTGAAGAATCGAATCCAGGGCTTTGTATGTACAAGCCATCACTATACAACTGAACCCAGGAATGACAAGTGTATAAACAGATAAATATGTAGATTGAAATATATATATGTATATATATATGTATATATATATGTATCCATATGTATAAAACAAGAGGAAGTTGTCTGTATATTATGAAATTACATATATTACTAGTAATTATTAACAAATAAATTATTCCTTCAAGTTTTCAGTACCATGGTTGAATATATATATATATATATATATATATATATATATACACTTAGAGAGAGAATGTGAGGATATCATTAAATTATATATATATATATAGTTACCAATTATTAAAAGCATTAATTAAAAATTAGTCAATATCCTTCCATTAGAGGAATCATACCATGGTGCTAGAATGGAAGATTTAAGTTCAATAATTTTTCTGTGGCATTCTAAAATAGAATCATGAATTAACTGCAAATTTAATTATTACTTTGATAACATTTCATTAGCATTCACATAAATAAGAATGAGTTTGTCAGGATCTCCCTTCATTTGTGAGTGGCAGTCCTGGCATTCTAACTCCAGGCCTAGATGATTTATTTCAAATGTAAACAATTGGAATAACACTGTGAAGATTTCAGATTGTCATGATTTTAAAAAGAACAACAAGAAAAAAGAAAGCCAGGTGTCAGTGGCTCCTGTATTTAATGCTAGCTCCTCAGGAGGCTGAGGTGTAGAGAATGCCAATTTGAATTCAGCCAGGGCAGGAAAGTCCTAGACACTCTTATTTCTAAGAGATCACAGGAAAATATGCCCATGGGTTGGGCCTGTGCCTCAAGGGCAGAGGTCTACCCTTGAGCAAAAGGAGATCAGGAATAGGGCCTAGTCTCATATTTCAACCTCAGACCTGCCAAAGAAATAAAAGAATTCGGTAACTCCATGTCTCTGTGTATAGTTTTGGATGATGTATGTACAATGGGCTTTCAGCAGGTTGCCCTTACCCAGATCCCCAAAGTGGGCAAGCTGGGAAAAGCCCTCAGAGAGTACTAAGTATGAGCCAGTAGCTTAAACAAAGCATCTTCTCTGCCATTAATAAGTGAAACCCCGGAGGCTTGCCTGGGCTGGTGTATGCAACAGGTGAATTACATTCTGGCTGAGGTATCTCATTGGGACGTCTAGCAGCCAGCCACTACCTCCAAGGAGGCCACAGTTCCTAGGCTGTAGGAGTTGTGGAAGGTTCTGGCTCCATATTTCCTATCCCTCTGTAGGATGTGAGCCTAGATCTCTGGGGCCTGGTGGCTATCACACATTCATCATTCCTCATTGCCGAGTCTCAGGCTGGTCCCAAATCCTGGCAAAGATATAAAATGGACAGCGATTTCTGTGCTGAAATCCCACCCTCCTCGATCCTGTTAGAAGTGAGCCTTGGGCTGCGAATGTGGCTTAGTGATAGAGTGCTTACCTAGAGAGCATGAAGCCCGAGGTTCGATTCCTCAGTACTACATAAACAGAAAAAACTAAAAGTGGCACTGTGGCTTAAGTAATAGAATGTACCCTTGAGGCAAAGCAACTCAGGAACATGTCCAGACCCTTAGTTCAAGTCCATGATTAGCAAAATATGTGAGCTTGGTGAGACATACTCTTCTGGGACTCAGAGGAGGGCCGAGGTTATAGGGAAGAGGGAGATGGCAGGTGCTGGTGGCTCACCCCTATACTCTTAGCTACTCTGGAGGCTGAAATCTGAGGATCATAATTGCAAGACAGTGCATGCAGGAAAGTCTATATGAGAATCTTTTCTCCAATTAAACAACCAAAAAGCCAGAAGTAGAGCTGTGTTCCAAGTAGTAGAGTTCTAGCCTTGACCATAAAAACTCAGGAATAACATCCAGGCCATGAATTTCAACCAGAGGACTAGCACACACACACACACACACACACACACACACACACACACACACCAATATAAAGCATTTGCCAGTCAGCCTACCAAGTCAGCCTACCAAGTTCCATCTCTAGGAACTCAATATTTTTTTAAAAAGAGGGATAATGGAAGGAAGGACTTGCTCCAGGAGGTGATATAACTAGTGCCAAAATTCCACAGGACAAAGTGCCTCAGGCAGAAGGTCCACAGCATGGGCAAAGGTCCTGAGGTGTGGTGTAGAGCAGGTGGTATGGGGGGAATGAAGGTTCTGTGTCTTCAGACAAGTCTGGCTGAACATTCAAGGCTGGGTCAAGGTTTGTACTTGAGTCACGGGTAGGGCAGAGGGTAGGGTCCAAAATGGGGCCCAGGGTAAGATTAGCTTGACTTTTCACCATGGACCCCAGCCATTTCCTGTGGCTGAATACCTAATTTTCACAGCTCCTGACCCTAAGGCCTCCTTTGCATGGAGGAGTCAGGGCAAACGCAGGGAAGAACACTTGCTTAAGAAAAGCTTCTACCCAATGCCACCAGTGGCTCAACCTCTGTAAATCCTAGCTACTCAAGAGACTGAAATCAGAGCTCGTGGGTCAAAGCCAGCTCAGGGGAAGAAAGTTAGTGAGACTCTTCTTGCCAATGAACCACGAAAAGCCAGAAATGGAGCTGTGGCTCAAGTGGTAGAGTACCAGCCTTGAGGGAAAATGTTAAGAGACCAGGGCCCAGACCCTGAGTTCAAGCCCCAGTACAGGCACAGAAAAAATAAAGAAGATTTCAGAAGCTCTAAGTCCACTGTGGAGAAAGGCCATTATCAGCTAGGTGCAGGTGGCTCAAGCCTGTCATCCTAGCTACTCAAGGCTTAGACCTGAGGATCAATCAAGATTCAAAGCTAGCCTAGGCAGAATCTTATCTCCAATGAATCACCAAAAAGCTGGGAAGTTGAGCTACTGTAGTTCAAGTAGTACAGCACAAACCTAGTGTAAAACAAGCTAAAGGATAACATCGAGGCTCTGAGTTCTTGTCCCGGTAAACACACACACACACACACACACACACACACACACACACTAACATGATTAGCAGGTGCCAGCAATCCTAGCTACTCAAGAGGCTGAGCTCTTAGGATGGCAGCTTGAAGCCAGCCCAGGCAGGAAAGTCCATGAGACCCTTATGTCCACTAAACAACTAAAAAGATGAAAGTTCAGCTGTGGTTCAAGTGGTAGCATGTTAGCTTTGAGCAAAGAAGTTCAGGGACAGTGCCTAGGCCCTGAGTTACAGCTCAAAGATTTTTTAAGATACCCTTTGCCAGCCCCGCAGGCCATAAATCCAGATTTTGGTCATCCTAGATCTCACCCCACTTCCGCCACTTCCACAGTACTGCCACATGTGGCCAGTGTGTGGCCAACACTGGGTTAAGAAGTGAACGTACACAAGGAGTGAGGGGCATAGCCAGGTCAAGACTAATATCCCAGAACATTGAGTTTTTGGTCATACCAGTCTCTCATCCCCCAGCTCCCTGGCCCTGGAATCTAAAGTCTGTGCCTCTGTATTCTGGGCATCCGGAATTGTCTAGAAGGCCCAGGTGGGGCCAGAAGATAGACTTTCCTGTGATAAAGTATATTTACATTTCCTAGACACCGACCAATATTTCCATGCCACCTTGGTCTCACCTCCCATGTAGCCCTGGATCCTCCTTGCTCGGGTGGCCTTCAGTCAGCTGTCAAGCTTGAGTTAGCCAGAGCCACCAGCAACCCCCATTCCCCAGTCCACTGCCAGCCTGTTGAGAGGGATGTCATAGGCCCAGCTGAGGAAAAGGACAGGATGTCGTATGACTGAGGCCCTCCCTCTGAGGCATGGGAGACCCTATGCCAGCTGGCACTGCTGTAACAGAATCCGCTGGAGGCTGCCAAATATTTGGACAGCCAGACTTGTGCCCCAGAGAAAATATGGAACACAGGCCACTGGCAATTTATGACTCATTGTAGACCCTGATAGGGAGCTAAAGGCAAGGTCGTTGTGGAGGAAGGGCACCATCTGAAGTCAGAAAGAGGAGGATAGGCACCTAAGAAGGGGACAGAGAAAGACAGACACATAAACACACACACACACACAGACACATAAACACACACACACACACACACACACAGACATTCCTAGGCCTCAGTGGTTCCTGAGAACAGAACCACGAACTCCCTCCATTTGGATCATATCTGACCTGTGAGAAGATGGCACTATCGTACTCAGTCCAACTGTAGATTGAGCCTCTAACATATCTGAATGTCTCATAACCTAGCATGTAATGTAATTTCCTACCATACACACTGCTATGTTGAAAACTCAGCCACCTCTTTGTTTTTGAACTCTGCGCCAGGGCACTGACTTTCAGCTCTTCAGCTGAAGATGATCACTCTACCACTTGAGCCTCAGCACCAGTTCCTGTTTTCTGGTGGGTCATTGGATATGAAGTATCACCAAGCTGGCCTTGAACTGTGGTCTTTACATCTCAGCTTTATGAGTAGCTAGGATGCCAGTTGTGAGCCACCAGCAGCACCCTGCTTTAGCCACGTTCATATACACAGAGGAAACCCAATTTGTCAGGCCACGAAAGTCTTGCAGCCCTTGACTTCAAACTTTGACACTCAGCATCCAAATCCATCCTTCAATGGAGAGAATACAGGCACAACAATCTGACCTCTGCACCCACTCACCCACTCACTGCCTGCCAAAGGCCTCATCCTCTTGAGTACTTGGTAAGGGACTGCCCATCATACTGTGGCTTCAAACTGGGGAAAACTTGCGGAGTTCTTAGAAATGTCTGTACAGTGAGGCCAGCACCTGGTCTCTCAACCACAGCACCCCCCCCACACACCTCCACATTTTTGCAGGCAAAGATGTTTTACTTTCTTTCTTTTTTTTGGTTGTAGGGTTTGAACTCTGGGCCTGGGTGCTGTCCCTGAGCTCTTCAGCTCAAGGCTTGAGCCACAGCACCCCTTCTGCTTTTGTGGTGGTTTGTTGGATATAAGAGTCTCAGGGCAAGGGCGCTGGTGGCTCACGCCTGTAATCCTAGCTACTCAGGAGGCTGAGATCTGAGGATCACGGTTCAAAGCCAGCCCGGGCAGGAGAGACCGTGAGACTCCTACCTCCAATAAACAAGGGATACCCCAGTGACAGGGCTTTACATAAAAGAACCTTAACAAGATTGCTGTTAAACAAAAGGTGTATAAAAGATAAACCTTATGCGGAGCTCAGGAAAGAGAGCTGCCGTGGTCGAAGTAGTACTTGCCTCCTGCTTGACGCTGCAACATAATATTTCTTACAGGATTTATCATTTAAGTGCTGGGAAAACGGGAAA